>NC_092721.1:210010794-210346278 GCF_047496885.1 Scyliorhinus torazame | reverse complement strand
CAACACAGTGAACTTCCAGATAACACATTGGCTGGAATGTACCCACATTTGGTCAGAGTGTCAGGGCTCTGAGTGAAGCCCGGCTCTCCAGCCGCCCCGTTTATACCGCCACTGTGGTGGGGGTGGTTGGGGGTTTGTGGGGGGGTGTGGGGGGGGGGGGGGGGGGGGGGGGGTTGGGGGGGGGGTGATGATAGAGCCGGCAAGGCTGACTCCACAGAGATCGTGCAGCCCTTGAAAAAATGGCGGCCTGATCAGCACAGAAAATAGTCCCACCCCCCTCCACAGCAGCCCCCGCTCATACCAGCATCATCGGCATTGGGGGCTACTCTCCCCCCCCCCCCCCCCCCACCAGCATCATCGGCATTGGGGGCTACTCCCCCCCCACCCCCCACCCCCCACCAGCATCATCGGCATTGGGGGCTACTCCCCCCCCCCCCCCCCCCCCACCAGCATCATCGGCATTGGGGGCTACTCCCCCCCCCCCCACCAGCATCATTGGCATTGGGGGGCTACTCCCCCCCCCACCAGCATCATTGGCATTGGGGGCTACTCCCCCCCCACCCCCCCACCAGCATCATTGGCATTGGGGGCTACTCCCCCCCCCCCCCCCCCCACCAGCATCATTGGCATTGGGGGCTACTCCCCCCCCCACCAGCATCATTGGCATTGGGGGCTCCTCCCCCCCCCCCCACCAGCATCATTGGCATTGGGGGCTACTCTCCCCCCCCACCAGCATCATTGGCATTGGGGATAACTCCCCCCCCCCCCACCAGCATCATTGGCATTGGGGGCTACTCCCCCCCCCCCCCACCAGCATCATCGGCAATTGGGGATAACTCCCCCCCCCCCCACCAGCATCATCGGCATTGGGGGCTACTCCTCCCCCCCCCCCCCCCCCACCAGCATCATCGGCATTGGGGGCTACTCCCCCCCCCCCACCAGCATCATCGGCATTGGGGGCTACTCCCCCCCCCCCCCCCCCCACCAGCATCATTGGCATTGGGGGCTACTCTCCCCCCCACCAGCATCATTGGCATTGGGGGCTACTCCCCCCCCCCCCCCCACCAGCATCATCGGCATTGGGGATAACTCCCCCCCCCCCCACCAGCATCATCGGCATTGGGGGCTACTCCTCCCCCCCCCCCCCCCCCACCAGCATCATCGGCATTGGGGGCTACTCCCCCCCCCCACCAGCATCATCGGCATTGGGGGCTACTCCCCCCCCCCCCCCACCAGCATCATTGGCATTGGGGGCTCCTCCCCCCCCACCAGCATCATTGGCATTGGGGGCTCCCCCCCCCCACCAGCATCATTGGCATTGGGGGCTACTCCCCCCCCACCCCCCACCAGCATCATCGGCATTGGGGGCTACTCCCCCCCACCAGCATCATTGGCATTGGGGGCGACTCCCCCCCCACCAGCATCATTGGCATTGGGGGGCTCCTCCCCCCCCCCCCCCACCAGCATCATTGGCATTGGGGGCTACTCCCCCCCCCCACCCCCCACCCCCCACCAGCATCATTGGCATTGGGGGCTACTCCCCCCCCCCACCAGCATCATCGGCATTGGGGGCTACTCCCCCCCCCAACCCCCCACCCCCCACCAGCATCATTGGCATTGGGGGCTACTCCCCCCCCCCACCAGCATCATCGGCATTGGGGGCTACTCCCCCCCCCCCCCCCCCCCCACCACCAGCATCATTGGCATTGGGGGCTACTCCCCCCCCCACCAGCATCATCGGCATCGGGAGCTCCTCCCTCCCAACAAACATACCAGAAACTCCACCGCTAGTGGGGCTCCCCAGAGATTCCGCCCCGGGACCGCCACCCAATGCAAGTTGGCACTGACAGGTTGGCAATGCCAACCAGGCTCGTCTCTGCCCCCAGGGGTTTTACTGAACATGTAATCCAAGGAATCCGCTCAACTGAAACCCGTTTTTCCAAACCTGTGGTTTTCAGTGAGTGGAGATCATGTGAAGGGGCTCAGCAACGGAATTAAGATGTAATGCTTTCAAAATGAGGTTCTTGCTCTTTGTGGATGTGAACCTTGTTCCGTCAGTGTCGAGAGGAGCAGAAAATCAGGAAATAAGATCTCGCCGGCAAGGTTGTTATTTCCTGATTCTCGCAAGATTTTGCGCCGTGTCGCTGTTCTCCCAGATGGTGGATGAAAAAACATGGCCCAAGTTGGGGACAGTGTAGAGGGAGCTTTACTCTGTATCTAACCCCGTGCTGTACCTGTCCTGGGAGTGTTTGATGGGGACAGTGTTGAGGAAGCTTTACTGTATCTTACCCCGTTCTGTACCTGTCCTAGGAGTGTTGATGGGGACAGTGTAGAGGGAGCTTTACCATGTATCTAACCCCGTGCTGTACCTGTCCTGGGGAGTGTTTGATGGGGACAGTGTAGAGGGAGCTTTACCATGTATCTAACCCCGTGCTGTACCTGTCCTGGGAGTGTTTGATGGGGACAGTGTAGAGGGAGCTTTACTCTGTATCTAACCCCGTGCTGTACCTGTCCTGGGAGTGTTTGATGGGGACAGTGTAGAGGGAGCTTTACTCTGTATCTAACTCCGTGCTGGACCTGTCCTGGGAGTGTTTGATGGGGACAGTGTAGAGGGAGCTTTACTCTGTATCTAACCCCGTGCTGTACCTGTCCTGGGAGTGTTTGATGGGGACAGTGTAGAGGGAGCTTTACTCTGTATCTAACCCCGTGCTGTACCTGTCCTGGGAGTGTTTGATGGGGACAGAGTAGAGGGAGATTTACTCTGTATCTAACCCCGTGCTGTACCTGTCCTGGGAGTGTTTGATGGGGACAGTGTAGAGGGAGCTTTACTCTGTATCTAACCCCGTGCTGTACCTGTCCTGGGAGTGTTTGATGGGGACAGTGTAGAGGGAGCTTTACCATGTATCTAACCCCGTGCTGTACCTGTCCTGGGAGTGTTTGATGGGGACAGTGTAGAGGAAGCTTTACTCTGTATCTAACCCCGTGCTGTACCTGTCCTGGGAGTGTTTGATGGGGGACAGTGTAGAGGGAGCTTTACTCTGTATCTAACCCCGTGCTGTACCTGTCCTGGGAGTGTTTGGTGGGGACAGTGTAGAGGGAGCTTTACTCTGTATCTAACTCCGTGCTGTACCTGTCCTGGGAGTGTTTGATGGGGACAGTGTAGAGGGAGCTTTACTCTGTATCTAACCCCGTGCTGTACCTGTCCTGGGAGTGTTTGATGGGGACAGTGTAGAGGGAGATTTACTCTGTATCTAACCCCGTGCTGTACCTGTCCTGGGAGTGTTTGATGGGGACAGTGTAGAGGGAGCTTTACTCTGTATCTAACCCCGTGCTGGACCTGTCCTGGGAGTGTTTGATGGGGACAGTGTAGCGGGAGCTTTACTCTGTATCTAACCCCGTGCTGGACCTGTCCTGGGAGTGTTTGATGGGGACAGTGTAGAGGGAACTTTACTCTGTATCTAACCCCGTGCTGTACCTGTCCTGGGAGTGTTTGATGGGGACAGTGTAGAGGGAGCTTTACTCTGTATCTAACTCCGTGCTGTACCTGTCCTGGGAGTGTTTGATGGGGACACTGTAGAGGGAGCTTTACTCGGTATCTAACTCCGTGCTGTACCTGTCCTGGGAGTGTTTGATGCGGACAGTGTAGAGGGAGCTTTACTCTGTGTCTAACCCCGTGCTGTACCTGTCCTGGGAGTGTTTGATGGGGACAGTGTCGAGGGAGCTTTACTCTGTATCTAACCCCGTGCTGTACCTGTCCTGGGAGTGTTTGATGGGAACAGTGTCGAGGGAGCTTTACTCTGTATCTCACTCTGTGCTGTACCTATCCTGGGAGTATTTGATGGGGACAGTGTAGACGGAGCTTTACTCTGTATCTAACCCCGTGCTGTACCTGGCCTGCGAGTGTTTGATGGGGACAGTGTCGAGGGAGCTTTACTCTGTATCTCACCCTGTGCTGTACCTGTCCTGGGAGTGTTTGATGGGGACAGTGTCGAGGGAGCTTTACTCTGTATCTCACCCTGTGCTGTAACTGTCCTGGGAGTGTTTGATGGGGACAGTGCAGAGGGAGCTTTACTCTGTATCTGACCCCGTGCTGTACCTGTCCTGGGAGTGTTTGATGCGGACAGTGCAGAGGGATCTTTACTCTGTATCTAACCCCGTGCTGTACCTGTCCTGGGAGTGTTTGATGGGGACAGTGTAGATGGAGCTTTACTCTGTATCTAACCCCGTGCTGTACCTGTCCTGGGAGTGTTTGATGGGGACAGTGTAGAGGGAGCTTTACTCGGTAACTAACCCCGTGCTGTACCTGTCCTGGGAGTGTTTGATGGGGACAGAGTAGAGGGAGCTTTTCTCTGTATCTAACCCCGTGCTGTACCTGTCCTGGGAGTGTTTGATGGGGACAGTGTAGAGGGAGCTTTACTCTGTGTCTAACCCCGTGCTGTACCTGTCCTGGGAGTGTTTGATGGGGACAGTGTCGAGGGAGCTTTACTCTGTATCTCACCCTGTGCTGTACCTGTCCTGGGAGTGTTTGATGGGGACAGTGTCGAGGGAGCTTTACTCTGTATCTCACCCTGTGCTGTACCTATCCTGGGAGTGTTTGATGGGGACAGTGTAGAGGGAGCTTTACTCTGTATCTAACCCCGTGCTGTACCTGGCCTGGGAGTGTTTGATGGGGACCATGTATAGGGAGCTTTACTCTGTATCTAACCTCGCGCTGTACCTGGCCTGGGAGTGTTTGATGGGGACAGTGTGTAGGGAGCTTTACTCTGTGTCTAACCCCGTGCTGTACCTGTCCTGGGAGTGTTTGATGGGGACAGTGTAGAGGGAGCTTCACTCTGTATCTAACCCCGTGCTCTACCTGTCCTGGGGGTGTTTGATGGGGACAGTGTAGAGGGAACTTTACTCTGTATCTAACCCCGTGCTGTACCTGTCCTGGGAGTGTTTGATGGGGACAGGGAAGAGGGAGCTTTACTCTGTATCTAACCCCGTGCTGTACCTGTTCTGGGAGTGTTTGATGGGGACAGTGTAGAGGGAGCTTTACTCTGTATCTAACCCCGTGCTGTACCTGTCCTGGGAGTGTTTGATGGGGACAGTGTAGAGGGAGATTTACTCTGTATCTAACCCCGTGCTGTACCTGTCCTGGGAGTGTTTGATGGGGACAGTGTAGAGGGAGCTTTACTCTGTATCTAACCCCGTGCTGGACCTGTCCTGGGAGTGTTTGATGGGGACAGTGTAGCGGGAGCTTTACTCTGTATCTAACCCCGTGCTGGACCTGTCCTGGGAGTGTTTGATGGGGACAGTGTAGAGGGAGCTTTACTCTGTATCTAACCCCGTGCTGTACCTGTCCTGGGAGTGTTTGATGGGGACAGAGTAGAGGGAGATTTACTCTGTATCTAACCCCGTGCTGTACCTGTCCTGGGAGTGTTTGATGGGGACAGTGTCGAGGGAGCTTTACTCTGTATCTAACTCCGTGCTGTACCTGTCCTGAGAGTGTGTGATGGGGACAGTGTAGAGGGAGCTTTACTCTGTATCTAACCCCGTGCTGTACCTGTCCTGGGAGTGTTTGATGGGGACAGTGTAGAGGGAGCTTTACTCTGTATCTAACCCCGTACTGGGCCTGTCCTGGGAGTGTTTGATGGGGACAGTGTAGCGGGAGCTTTACTCTGTATCTAACCCCGTGCTGGACCTGTCCTGGGAGTGTTTGATGGGGACAGTGTAGAGGGAGCTTTACCATGTATCTAACCCCGTGCTGTACCTGTCCTGGGAGTGTTTGATGGGGACAGTGTAGAGGGAGCTTTACTCGGTATCTAACCCCGTGCTGTACCTGTCCTGGGAGTGTTTGATGGGGACACTGTAGAGGGAGCTTTACTCGGTATCTAACCCCGTGCTGTACCTGTCCTGGGAGTGTTTGATGCGGACAGTGTAGAGGGAGCTTTACTCTGTGTCTAACCCCGTGCTGTACCTGTCCTGGGAGTGTTTGATGGGAACTGTGTCGAGGGAGCTTTACTCTGTATCTCACTCTGTGCTGTATCTATCCTGGGAGTGTTTGATGGGGACAGTGTAGACGGAGCTTTACTCTGTATCTAACCCCGTGCTGTACCTGGCCTGCGAGTGTTTGATGGGGACAGTGTCGAGGGAGCTTTACTCTGTATCTCACCCTGTGCTGTACCTGTCCTGGGAGTGTTTGATGGGGACAGTGTCGAGGGAGCTTTACTCTGTATCTCACCCTGTGCTGTAACTGTCCTGGGAGTGTTTGATGGGGACAGTGCAGAGGGAGCTTTACTCTGTATCTGACCCCGTGCTGTACCTGTCCTGGGAGTGTTTGATGCGGACAGTGCAGAGGGATCTTTACTCTGTATCTAACCCCGTGCTGTACCTGTCCTGGGAGTGTTTGATGGGGACAGTGTAGATGGAGCTTTACTCTGTATCTAACCCCGTGCTGTACCTGTCCTGGGAGTGTTTGATGGGGACAGTGTAGAGGGAGCTTTACTCGGTAACTAACCCCGTGCTGTACCTGTCCTGGGAGTGTTTGATGGGGACAGAGTAGAGGGAGCTTTTCTCTGTATCTCACCCCGTGCTGTACCTGTCCTGGGAGTGTTTGATGGGGACAGTGTAGAGGGAGCTTTACTCTGTGTCTAACCCCGTGCTGTACCTGTCCTGGGAGTGTTTGATGGGGACAGTGTCGAGGGAGCTTTACTCTGTATCTCACCCTGTGCTGTACCTGTCCTGGGAGTGTTTGATGGGGACAGTGTCGAGGGAGCTTTACTCTGTATCTCACCCTGTGCTGTACCTATCCTGGGAGTGTTTGATGGGGACAGTGTAGAGGGAGCTTTACTCTGTATCTAACCCCGTGCTGTACCTGGCCTGGGAGTGTTTGATGGGGACCATGTATCGGGAGCTTTACTCTGTATCTAACCTCGCGCTGTACCTGGCCTGGGAGTGTTTGATGGGGACAGTGTGTAGGGAGCTTTACTCTGTGTCTAACCCCGTGCTGTACCTGTCCTGGGAGTGTTTGATGGGGACAGTGTAGAGGGAGCTTCACTCTGTATCTAACCCCGTGCTCTACCTGTCCTGGGGGTGTTTGATGGGGACAGTGTAGAGGGAACTTTACTCTGTATCTAACCCCGTGCTGTACCTGTCCTGGGAGTGTTTGATGGGGACAGGGAAGAGGGAGCTTTACTCTGTATTTAACCTGTGCTGTAACTGTCCTGGGAGTGTTTGATGCGGACAGTGCAGAGGGAGCTTTACTCTATATCTAACCCCGTGCTGTACCTGTTCTGGGAGTGTTTGATGGGGACAGTGTAGAGGGAGCTTTACTCTGTATCTAACCCCGTGCTGTACCTGTCCTGGGAGTGTTTGATGCGGACAGTGTAGAGGGAGCTTTACTCTGTATCTAACCCCGTGCTGTACCTGTCCGAGGAGTGTTTGATGCGGACAGTGCAGAGGGAGCTTTACTCTGTATCTAACCCCGTGCTGTACCTGTTCTGGGAGTGTTTGATGGGGACAGTGCAGAGGTAGCTTTACTCTGTATCTAACCCCGTGCTGTACCTGTCCTGGGAGTGTTTGATGCGGACAGTGTAGAGGGAGCTTTACTCTGTATCTAACCCCGTGCTGTACCTGTTCTGGGAGTGTTTGATGGGGACAGTGTATAGGGAGCTTTACTCTGTGTCTTACCCCGTGCTGTACCTGTCCTGGGAGTGTTTGATGGGGACAGTGTAGAGGGAGCTTCACTCTATATCTAACCCCGTGCTCTACCTGTCCTGGGGGTGTTTGATGGGGACAGTGTAGAGGGAACTTTACTCTGTATCTAACCCCGTGCTGTACCTGTCCTGGGAGTGTTTGATGGGGACAGGGAAGAGGGAGCTTTACTCTGTATCTAACCCCGTGCTGGACCTGTCCTGGGAGTGTTTGATGGGGACAGTGTAGAGGGAGCTTTACTCGGTATCTAACCCCGTGCTGTACCTGTCCTGGGAGTGTTTGATGGGGACAGAGTAGAGGGAGCTTTTCTCTGTATCTAACCCCGTGCTGTACCTGTCCTGGGAGTGTTTGATGGGGACAGTGTAGAGGGAGCTTTACTCTGTATCTAACCCCGTGCTGTACCTGTCCTGGGAGTGTTTGATGGGGACAGTGTCGAGGGAGCTTTACTCTGTATCTCACCCTGTGCTGTACCTGTCCTGGGAGTGTTTGATGGGGACAGTGTCGAGGGAGCTTTACTCTGTATCTCACCCTGTGCTGTACCTATCCTGTGAGTGTTTGATGGGGACAGTGTAGAGGGAGCTTTACTCTGTATCTAACCCCGTGCTGTACCTGGCCTGGGAGTGTTTGATGGGGACAGTGTATAGGGAGCTTTACTCTGTATCTAACCTCGCGCTGTACCTGGCCTGGGAGTGTTTGATGGGGACAGTGTATAGGGAGCTTTACTCTCTGTCTAACCCCGTGCTGTACCTGTCCTGGAAGTGTTTGATGGGGACAGTGTAGAGGGAGCTTCACTCTGTATCTAACCCCGTGCTCTACCTGTCCTCGGGGTGTTTGATGGGGACAGTGTAGAGGGAACTTTACTCTGTATCTAACCCCGTGCTGTACCTGTCCTGGGAGTGTTTGATGGGGACAGGGAGGAGGGAGCTTTACTCTGTATCTAACCTGTGCTGTAACTGTCCTGGGAGTGTTTGATGGGGACAGTGTAGAGGGAGCTTTACTCTGTATCTGACACCGTGCTGTACCTGTCCTGGGAGTGTTTGATGCGGACAGTGCAGAGGGAGCTTTACTCTGTATCTAACCCCGTGCTGTACCTGTTCTGGGAGTGTTTGATGGGGACAGTGCAGAGGGAGCTTTACTCTGTATCTAACCCCGTGCTGTACCTGTCCTGGGAGTGTTTGATGGGGACAGGGAAGAGGGAGCTTTACTCTGTATCTAACCTGTGCTGTAACTGTCCTGGGAGTGTTTGAAGGGGACAGTGTAGAGGGAGCTTTACTCTGTATCTGACACCGTGCTGTACCTGTCCTGGGAGTGTTTGATGCGGACAGTGCAGAGGGAGCTTTACTCTGTATCTAACCCCGTGCTGTACCTGTTCTGGGAGTGTTTGATGGGGACAGTGCAGAGGGAGCTTTACTCTGTATCTAACCCCGTGCTGTACCTGTCCTGGGAGTGTTTGATGCGGACAGTGTAGAGGGAGCTTTACTCTGTATCTAACCCCGTGCTGTACCTGTTCTGGGAGTGTTTGACGGGGACAGTGTAGAGGGAGCGTTACTCTGTATCTAACTCCGTGCTGTACCTGTCCTGGGAGTGTTTGATGGGGACAGTGTAGAGGGAGCTTTACTCTGCATCTAACCCTGTGCTGTACCTGTCCTGGGAGCGTTTGAAGGGGACAGTGTAGAGGGAGCTTTACTCTGTATCTAACCCCGTGCTGTACCTGTCCTGGGAGTGTTTGATGGGGACAGTGTCGAGGGAGCTTTACTCTGTATCTAACTCCGTGCTGTACCTGTCCTGGGAGTGTTTGATGGGGACAGTGTAGAGGGAGCTTCACTCTGTATCTAACCCCGTGCTGTACCTGTCCTGGGAGTGTTTGATGGGGACAGTGTAGAGGGAGCTTTACTCTGTATCTAACCCCGTGCTGTACCTGTCCTGGGAGTGTTTGATGGGGACAGTGTAGAGGGAGCTTTACTCTGTATCTAACCCCGTGCTGTACCTGGCCTGGGAGTGTTTGATGGGGACAGTGTAGAGGGAGCTTTACTCTGTATCTAACCCCGAACTGTACCTTCCTGGGAGTGTTTGATGGGGACAGTGTAGAGGGACCTTTACTCTGTATCTAACCCCGTGCTGTACCTGTCCTGGGAGTGTTTGATGGGGACAGTGAGAGGGAGCTTTACTCTGTATCTAACCCCGTGCTGTACCTGTCCTGGGAGTGTTTGATGGGGACAGTGTAGAGGGAGCTTTACTCTGTATCTAACCCCGAGCTGTACCTGTCCTGGGAGTGTTTGATGGGGACAGTGTAGAGGGAGCTTTACTCTGTATCTAACCCCGTGCTGTACCTGTCCTGGGAGTGTTTGATGCGGACAGTGTAGAGGGAGCTTTACTCTGTATCTAACCCCGTGCTGTAGCTGTCCTGGGAGTGTTTGATGCGGACAGTGTAGAGGGAGCTTTACTCTGTATCTAACCCCGTGCTGTAGCTGTCCTGGGAGTGTTTGATGGGACAGTGTAGAGGGAGCTTCACTCTGTATCTAACCCCGTGCTGTACCTGTCCTGGGAAAGTTTGATGGGGACAGTGTAGACGGAGCTTTACTCTGTATCTAACCCCGTGCTGTAACTGTCCTGGGAGTGTTTGATGGGACAGTGTAGAGGGAGCTTCACTCTGTATCTAACCCCGTGCTGTACCTGTCCTGGGAAAGTTTGATGGGGACAGTGTAGAGGGAGCTTTACTCTGTATCTAACCCCGTGCTGTACCTGTCCTGGGAGTGTTTGATGGGGACAGTGTAGAGGGAGCTTTACTCTGTATCTAACCCCGTGCTGTACCTGTCCCGGGAGTGTTTGATGGGACAGTGTAGAGGGAGCTTCACTCTGTATCTAACCCCGTGCTGTACCTGTCCTGGGAGTGTTTGATGGGGACAGTGTAGAGGGAGCTTTACTCTGTATCTAACCCCGTGCTGTACCTGTCCTGGGAGTGTTTGAATGGACAGTGTCGAGGGAGCTTTACTCTGTATCTATCCCCGTGCTGGACTTGTCCTGGAAGAGATGGAATGGTGTTTGCAGAGGTTGCTGCTGTATAAACTGAATACAGGGGTAGGAATGTGAGGAATTTGAACTCTGTCTGTTGGGGAAATTCCAGTGTTGGGTATTTCTGATTCTCCATGTGAGCTCGAGATGTTTACTTGGTGCTTAGAGTCAAAGAGTTGTCCAGCACAGAAAGAGTCTCTTCGGCCCACTGTATCTGTATCAACCATCAAACACTGATCTACTCTAATCCCATTTTCCAGTACGTGGCCCGTAGCCTAAGGTGCTATGGTGTTTCTCGTGCTCATCTAAATACTGTTTCAATGTTCTGAGGCTCTCTGCCTCCACCCCCCTTTCAGGCAGCGAGTTCCAGACTCCCACCACCCTCTGGGGAAAAGGTTTTTCCTCACACCCCCTCGAAACCTCCTGCCCCTCACCTTAAATCTCTGCCCCCTGGTCATTGACCTCTCCACCAAGGGGAAAAGTTCCCTCCCTTCCACCCTGTCCATGTCCCTCATAATCTTGTACACCTCCATTAGCTCCCCCTCAGCCTTCCCTGCTCCAGGGGAAACAATCCCAGCCTAACCAGTCTCCCTTCACAGCTGAAACGCTGCAGCCCAGGCAGCATCCTGGTGAATCTCCTCCGCACCCTCTCCACTGCAATCACATCCTTCCTATATCCTTCCTTGCTTTGTGCGTGGGGTATTTACCTTGGGGGTTTCTAGCTGTTCAAGGAAGGCTTGTCAGTCCCTTGTTCCTTTCCTAAGCACCTGTCCACCATGCATTGGCCAGATACCCTGGTATTGGAGTGTGAATTGGAAGGAAAGGTGATTTTTGATCACGTTGTGTAGCTGCTGCCCTCGTGTTCGAACTACTTTCATGGCTTCCCTCCTTCACTAAAACTAGCTGTAATTTCCTCTGGAACATCACCAACTCTGTCCTCAGCTCCTCCACTGAAACTCTTACTCATACATTTGTTACCTCCAGACTCCTGTATTCTACTCATCTCCAAGCTCGCCTCCCACATTCTACCCTCCATAAACCCATCCAGAACACTGCATCCATAAGTAGCAAGTAATAGACCGAGCGAAGCGATTCCACAATGAACGCATCAGATCTAAGCTCTGCAGTCTTGCCACATCCAGTTGTGAATGGTGGTGGACAATTAAACAACTCACTGGAGGAGGAGGCTCCACAAATATCCCCATCCTCAATGATGGAGGAGCCCAGGACATCTGTGCAAAAGACAACAATCTTCAGGCAGAAGTGTCCAAACTCGCAAGAGTCCCTTTCACTCATCAACCTCTGTGCTCACTGACCTACACTGACTACCAGCAACACTCTGATTGCAAAGGTCTCATCCTAATTTTTAATCTCTCGAGGGTCCCGCCCCACCCTCTCTCTGTAACCCCGCCAACCCCTATTCCCCTCCTCCTTGCTGTCCCACCATGCTTTTCATTTCCCTCAGTCTGTTGTCTCATGTGTCTCCAGCCTTCGGCCCACACGCTAGGGATCGCTGCCTAAAACCCATTTGTTTAGTCAAGTCTTCAGTCACCCTCCTGTTTTCTGTTTACACATAAAGTAAATTCGCAAGTTCCAGATAACCTTAGGCTGCTTTACCGTTCCACCTGGTGGTGATTTGAAAAAATGAAATGAAATGAAAATCGCTTATTGTCACAAGTTGGCTTCAAATGAAGTTACTGTGAAAAGCTCCTAGTCGCCACATTCCGGCGCCTGTTCGGGGAGGCTGGTACGGGAATTGAACCGTGCTGCTGGCCTGCCTTGGTCTGCTTTCAAAGCCAGCTCTTTAGCCCTGTGCTAAACCAGCCCCTGGTTTAACCTGAGGGCCACCACTCCTCAGGCGAGGGGCAAGGTTGAGAAGACGGGGCCTTCGTGAATAACCTCAGCCGGTGCGGGGCGTGGTCCCGCGCTGTTAGCCTCGCTCTGCAACACGAACCAGCTGTCCAGCCAACTCCGCTAAATTGGCCCCAATGTCGTCATGCACAGTTTCCTTGCCGGTGTGTCCAGCTGTCTGTGAGGTGATTGTAAATTGTGGGCTGCAGTACAAATGAGGGAGGAAATATTCTGGGCTTGTCAATATGAAGTCCATTCCTGACTGGCTGATATAAAAAGAGAAATTATTGAGTTAGAGTGACCTCTGTTTCCTTTGCTTAATGTAGGGCTGTGCTCCTGCCCCTACTGGACATCCAGCCACCGTCACAAAATCTTCTGTTGCTTGTGGACTCCATCGATGAAGGCGAAATCTTTAAAGATGCGGACTGGAAACCTTCTGCCAAGAGTGCGACTATTGCAGAACTTCTGTCCAATCACCAAGAGCTCTTCCCATCCTGGTTACTCCTGGTGTGTTCAGCTCGGAAACAAAACAAAATGGTCAGCAGAATGTTTACAGGTAAAAATAGTTAATAATAATAATCTTTATTAGTGCCACAAGCAGGCTTACATTGACACTGCAATGAAGTTACAGTGAAAATCCCCTAGTCGCCACACTCCGGCGCCTGTTCGGGGACACTGAGGGAGAATTCAGAATGTCCAATTCACCTAACCTGCACGTCTTTGGACTGTGGGAGGAAACCGGAGCACCCGGAGGAAACCCACGCATACACGGGGAGAACGTGCAGACTCTGCACAGACAGTGACCTGGGGCTGGCATCGAATGCTGGATCCATGTCACCCTGCGGCTGCAGTGCTACGGTCTACTAATCTAACTATTCCCCAATCCCTGTCCCACCCTCCACCCAGGCACACATGAGACAGACACATGGTGGAGGGTGGGACGGTTAAAAAATAAAAGGGCCGAGATGAATCTTTGCTGCTGAGGTGTTAGTCTTAGTAGTCGGCTATCTTCAAACCATCGGTTGGTTTGGATCGTCTAATGTTTGTCTCCAATGAGAACTCTCAGGCTGGGCAGCACAGTAGCATAGTTGCTAGCACAGTTGTTTCACAGCTCCAGGGTCCCAGGTTCGATTCCGGGCTTGGGTCACTGTCTGTGCGGAGTCTGCACGTTCTCCCCGTGTCTGCGTGGGTTTCCTCCGGGTGCTCCGGTTTCCTCCCACAGTCCAAAGATGTGCAGATTAGGTGGATTGGCCATGCTAAAACAGCCCCTTAGTCTCCAAAAAGGTTAGGTGGGGTTACGGGGATAAACGGAGGCGTGGGGCAGAAATAGGGGTGCTCTCTCCAAAGGCCGGTGCAGACTCGATGGGCTGAATGGCCTCCTTCTGCACTGTAAATTCTGTAAAGGCTTCCTCTGGGTAGTTCTCTTCCCCTCCACTGACCTGGGCTTTCACAGAGAAGATTCTCCTCTGGTCTATGCCATTCTACCCTGCGCCCACCAGATGGACCCCGAGCCTCACTGAATCAAACTGAAATTCTCACCATGGGAATCTACAAGAGAATTTTCCGGTCTCTCTACCTCTGGAACGCTTGTTTGCTCTTTCTGCTGATCAAGATTAACTATTGTGAAGAGAAAGTAAAAGGCCCTTTCTTCCAGATCTCTGGAGATCTCAGGGGAGAGCTCTCAGCACTGTGCCTTCCTCAGCCTTCTAAACAGAGGTTAGCCTTTCATAGATCGGACTGGAGACGGCTTGCAGCCTTTGATCAGAGGTTAAACTTTCACAAGATTGACAGACGTCCAGACCTGCTCATTGCAGCTGAGATATCAGAGCGAGAAGTTCCAGCCTTTCTGGGAGAATATCTAACAGGCTCCTGTCCAGCTCCTTCTCAAATGGAACCTGCCTTCTGCTCTAGAATCTTGTAAAAGGCTCTACCAATCCCAATTGAAAACAAAAAATGTTCCAGCATTGCAGCAGAAAAAATAGGCTGCTATCCAAGTCCATCAAAATGACATCACGAGCCATGCCACAGAGCACACTGTACCAGGGTGTGTGCCTTGGTAAGTTCAAAAGCAGCTGGCAGTGGTGGGGATGGGGATGGAGTTCAGTTCAAAACTAAACGTCTGTAATTTTACAAACAACCAGCAGGATAGGCATTGAAAAGAAACCAGGATCAGACGAGGATTTAAAAGATGTTCCTTACAAATCATATCCATGTCCCAGCCATGTCTTGGAACAGACAAGGTGCAGACTGTATCCAACCAACCCATATTTGCAAAACTCAAAACACAGTGTCCAACATTCAATGTGATTCCACAATTTTACATTTGCTAAATAATCCTCAGGGTGCTAAAAATTACGCTGACAACCAATTTAAGATTGTGAGTCGGGCTCATAGTGTGCTGTTTTTGCCTGTATTGGAAGCTACGTATAATAATACACGGGGTCTTGTGTCGACAGCTATCCTTCTGTCGTCTGCGGACAGGAAGAACATGTACACACATTGCACCTGTTTCAGCTAAACAAATTAGATGACACCCATTTGCTGGTTCATTCCGCAGGGAAATGCCTTGACCAATCATCGTCAGGCTATCTGGTTTACTTTTCACCATGCTTGGCAGTTAACTGTCAGTCACCATCAACTGTGGTGCATTTTCCATGGCAATGTCTCTACCAATCAAAGTCCACTTGCCAACCAATCAGCATTCTCTGTCATGCAGTATAAATTGTAGTTTTCCCCTTATATTGGGGTTCTTGGAAAATGACCTGATGAGTGCGAGACCAAAAGCTTTGTTGTGTCTCTTTTTTCAGCAATATAGTTAGAGTTAGCATCATTATGGAAAAGGACAAAGATAGAACAGGAATAAAAGTTCTTCATTGGGAAGACAGATTTTACAAAGCTGAGAGTTGAGCTGGGAGATTACACTGGATACAACTATTCAAAGGAGAACCGTCAAATTGGTGGGAGGCATTCCCTGTAGACCTGTCCTGACAAAGGAAAAGGGTGGTACTGCCAAATCTCGAGCTCCTGGTTATCCAGAAGCATTCAGCTCAAGATAAGGCAGCGAAGGAAAGCCAGTGACAGTTACAAAGGCCTGAAGTCAAAATGGAAATTAGGAAAACAAAGAGAGGATACAAAAAAAATTGGCAAATAAAAGTTTTTTTAATTCTAAGATGTTCTACTCGTACATTAAAATCAAGGGAATAACTTGATCAGCTGGTAAATTGGGCAGGGCAATGGCAGATGGAATTTAATCCTGATTAATGTGAGGTGATGCATTTTGGGAGATCTAATAAGGGTAGGATCGACACAATGAACGGTAGGTCCCGAGGGAATATCGAGGAACAAAGTCCTTGGTGTACAAGTCCATAGCTCCCTGAAGGTGGCAGCGCAGGTCGGTAGGGTGGTGAAGAAGGCATCCGGAATGCTGGCCTTCATTAGCCGGGGCAAAGAATATAGGAGCGGGGAGGACTTGCCACAACTTTACAAAACATTGGTTCGGTCACAGATGGAATATTGTGGGCAGTTCTGGTCACCTCACCATCGGAAGGACGTGATTGCACTGGAGGGCGTGCAGAGAAGATTCACCAGGATGTTGCCTGGGATGGGAAGTTTCAGCTATGAGGAGAGACTGGATAGGCTGGGATTGTTTTCCCTGGAGCAGAGGAGGCTGAGGGGGCGGGGGGGGGGGGGGGGGGGGGATCTGATAGAGGTTTACAAAATGATGAGAGGCATAGTTAGGGTGGATTGAGAGAATCTTTCCCATGTATCTCAGACCAGAGTGTATATGCTTAAGGTGAGTAAATGGTTTCAAAGAGACCTGAGGAAACATGTTTCCACCCAGAGGGTCAGATGGATTGTATCCCAGGCTTTTGAAGGGAGCCAGGGAGGAAATAGTGATTGCTTTGAGGATTATTTTCCAATCCTCACTAGATACAGGCAAGGTGTCAAAGGATTGGAAGTCTGAAAACATTGTCCCATTATTTAAAAAGGGAGTGAGGGATAGGCTAGAAAACTATAGGCCGATCAGTCTGACTTTAATGGTGGGCAAATTATTGGAAACAATTCTGAGAAACAGGATTACTGTCACTTAGATTGGCACGGATTGATGAGGGATAGTCAGCATTGTTTTGTTCGGGGAAGATCGTGTCTTCCTAACTTAATAGAAGTTTTTGAGGAAGTAACAAAGAGGGTTGATGAGGGTAATGTAAGGGATACTGTCTACGTGGATGTCAGCAAGGCATTTGACAATGTCCCAACGAGGAGACTGGTCAGAAAAGTGAAATCTCAATGGGATAAAGGGGAAGGTCATTGGCTCAATGACAGGAAACAAAGACTAATGGATGTTTGTGCGAGTGGAAAATCGTTTCCAGTGCTGCTCCACAGGGCCCAGTGTTGGGCCCTTGTTGTTTGCTGTATATATTAATGAGTTTGACTTAAATGTGCAGATAACCCAAAAATTGGCCGTGTAGTTGATAGTGAAGAGGATAGCTGTCGACTCCAGGATGATATCAATGGTTTAGGTGAGTGGGCTGAGGAGTGTGGAATGGAATTCAATCCAGAAAAGTTTGAGGTAATGCATTTGGGGAGGACAAACAAAGCGAGGGATCACTCAATAAACGGGAAGATATTGAGAGGGGTTGAGGGACCTTGGAGTGCATGTCCACAGGTCCTGGAGGGTGGTGGGACAGGTGGACAAGGTGGTTAATGCTTCATCAATTGGGTGTGGCACTGCAGGGATGTAATCAAGGATAAGAAACTTTAGTTATGAGAATAGATTGGAGAGGTTGGGACTGTTCTCCTGGGAGAGAAGGCAGAGAAGAGATTTCAACGAGGTGTTCAAAATCATGAGGGGCTAAAAGAGTCAAGAACGAGAGGACAAAGATTTAAGGTGATTTGCAAAAGAAGCAAATGTGATGTGAGAAAAAGCTTTTTCGCACAGCGAGCGGTTGGGGTCTGGAATACACGGCCTTGGAGTGTGGGGGAGGCAGTTTCAATTGAGGCAATAAAAAGGGCATGAAATAATTATTAAATAGTAACAATGGGCAGGGGTACGGGGAAAAGGCAGGAGAATAGCACTGAGTCATGATGCTTGTTTGACGAGCTGGTGCACGCACGGTGGGCTGAATGGCCTCCTCCTGCATCGTAACAATTCTGGGATTCTGTAATGCTGGAACTGTGTAAAACGCTGGTCAGGCCACAGCTGGAGTTTCATGTCCAGTTCTGGTCACCACATTACAGGAAGGACACAATTGCTCTGGAGAGGGTGCGGAGGAGATTTACAAGAATGTTGCCAGGGCTGGAAAATAATAATAATCGCTTATTGTCACAAGTAGGCTTCAATGAAGTTACTGTGAAAAGCCCCTAGTCGCCACATTCCGGCGCCTGTTCGGGGAGGCCGGTACGGGAATTAAACTCGCGCTGCTGTTTAGCCAGCTGTTTAGCCCACTGTGCTAAACCAGCCCCTAGTAGCTATGAGGAGAGATTGGTTAGACCGGGATTGTTTTAAGGGGCATCTTGACAAATACATGAATAGGATGGGAATAGAAGGATACGGACCCAGGAAGTGTAGAAGATTGTAGTTTAGTCGGGCAGTATGGTCGGCACGGGCTTGGAGGGCCGAAGGGCCTGTTCCTGTGCTGTACATTTCTTTGTTCTTTGTTCTTGTTTTCCTTCGAACAGGGGAGGCTGAGGGGTGACCTCATTGAGGTTCCACAACTATGAGGAGGGTAGACAGGAAATACTTGTTTCCCCGAGAGGAGCGGTCCATTACTAGCGTGCATAGATTCTAGGTGATTGGGAGAAGGATTAGAGGGGACAAGAGGAAAATGTTTGCACTCAAAGGGGGGGGCGAGTCTGGAATTCACGGCCTAAGTTGGTGGTTGAGGCTGAAACTCACAACTCATTTTAAATGTCCGTGGAGCTGAAGCGCGGGAGCCTGCAAGGTCCCGCACCCGCTGCTGGAACGGCCTCTTTCTGCACCGTTCCGTATTGTAACTCGTGCTCGAAACTTTGTTCGATACATGTTTCAGGTGACTTCTCCCAGCAATGGATTTGCTCATTTTGTATGTTTGTTTTCTGACAGGTTTCCGGAGAATTTGCCTGGACGATCTCCGTAAATCGCACATTGTCAAGGATGTGCAGCAGTACATTCTGAGCCGATTGGACCAGGAGGAGGCTCTGAGGCATCACCTAACACGGGAGACGGCAGAGATGTTAAACCAGCTTCACATCAAGAGTAATGGTTGTTTCCTGTATCTGGAGTGGGTATTGGACGGTGTGCTGGAAAGCTTCATTGTGCTTCGCGAAATCCGGGATATTCCGGGAACCCTCAATGGCCTCTACCTATGGCTCTGCCAGCGACTCTTCACCCGCAAGCAATTCACCAAAATCCAACCAATCCTCAACGTGATGTTGGCCGCCCAACGACCCCTCACCTTGCGGGAGCTGTTTGAAGCCGTCTGGACCAAGGGCACATGTTTGACGGCCACTGAATTCCAGCACAAGATGGAGATGGTGTCTAAACTACTGCTGAATGGGCAGTCAGGCAGCAAGATTCTCTTCCATCACAGCTTTGCCGAATGGCTACTGGATGTCAAGTACTGCACTCAGAAGTACCTGTGCAGTGCGGCGCAGGGGCACGCCATGCTGGCAATGAGCCTGACCTGCCGTGCCAGGGAGCTGACTCCTGCGCAGGTGCAAGAATATGCCCGACACCTTGTCCACTCTCAGCTCCAGGCTGACTCCAGTCGCCTGGCCCTTTGGATGGTGTGGAGTGGAGCACCAGTCACCCGGGAGTCCCTCAACTCAATCTTACCGGTGGAACAGGAGGTCCTCCAGCTACTGGTCAGGGCTGGAGCCTACACCACTGACCAGGAGGGTGGAGACTCCTCAGGGGTCATTCACCGAGCTCTGGAAAGGGAGGACTCCATCCGGATGCTGCTAGAGAATGGGGCAAGTGTCCACCAGCGTGATTCGAGTGGACGCACGCTCCTGGCCAATGCAGCTTACAGTGGTAACCTGGAGGTGGTCAACTTGCTGCTATCCAGGCTGGCTGATCTAGAGACCGAGGACTATCAAGGACAGACTCCCTTAACCCTGGCTGCTCGAATGGGTCACACCAAAGTCCTTCATTGCCTGATCTCACACGGTGCCAACATCAATCATGCTGACCAGGAAGGCTGGACGGCACTGCGTTCGGCGGCCTGGGGGGGACACTCAGAGGCACTGACTGCACTGCTGGAATGCGGGGGGGCCCACGTGGACAGCACAGATGCTGACCACCGGACGGCACTAAGGGCTGCCGCCTGGGGTGGGCACGAGGACATTGCCCTCACCCTGCTCCAGCATGGAGCTGAGGTTAACAAAGTGGACACAGATGGACGGACTGCACTGATTGCTGCTGCGTACATGGGGCATCGGGAGATGGTGGAGATTCTGCTGGACCATGGCGCTGAGATCAATCACCGAGATGTCGATGGACGCTCGGCTCTCTCCGTGGCGGCGCTCTGCGTTCCCGCAAGCCGTGGCTATGCCAATGTGGTGAGCCTGCTGATCGAACAGGGTGCAGAGGTCGGTCACCGGGACCACGATGGTCTGACTCCGCTCCTGGTGGCTGCTTACGAAGGTCACGCAGATGTGGTGGATCTACTCCTGGAGGGGGGCGCGGACGTGGACGAGGCTGATACGACAGGGCGCACACCGCTACTGGCCGCAGCCTCCATGGGTCATGCTGCTGTTGTCAACGCATTGCTCTTCTGGGGTGCCGCTGTGGACAGCATCGACAGTGAAGGCCGGACAGTGCTCAGTATCGCTGCTGCTCACGGCAGCACCGAGGTGGTGCAGACCCTCTTGGACAGAGGCCTGGACGAGAATCACCGAGATGACATGGGCTGGACTCCCCTCCACATGGCCAGCTTCGAGGGTCACTGCTCAGTTTGCCTGGCACTGATCGAGCAGGGTGCCAGGGTGACAGAGGTGGACAATGATGGAAGGATCCCACTTATCCTGGCAGCTCAGGAAGGTCATTACCAGTGTGTCCAGGTCCTCCTGGAATATAATTCTCCTGTGGGCTCCCGGGGCTACGATGGGCGGACAGCCCTGTGTTCTGCAGCCCTCGAAGGCCACAAGGAGGTGGTGAAGCTGCTGTTGAGTAAAGGTGCAGGTGTCGACATGAAGGATGCAGACGGGCGGCCCTTGCTCTATCTCCTGGCCTTGGACAATCAAATGGACATGATGCAGTTGCTGCTGGATGACGGAGCTGCCAATCTGGAGTCGAGAGACTTGGATGGACGGACGGTTCTGCACGTGTGTAGCTGGCAGGGTAATCTGGAGCTGGTAAAGTTACTGGTCAAGTATGGGGCTGAGGTCAATGCTTTGGACAATGACCGTCGCTCAGCCCTGCACTCAGCGGCGTGGCAGGGCCATTCGCCCGTGGTGCAGTTTCTGATCGAAAGTGGGGCTCCTGTTGATCATGCCTGTAACCAGGGAGCCACTGGACTCTGCATCGCCTCTCAGGAGGGTCACACTGAGGTGGTGAGGATACTTGTGGAGAAGGGAGCAGATCCTAACCATGCTGATCAATATGGCCGTACGCCAATGAGAGTGGCAGCCAAACGTGGGCAGGCAAGAATCATGAAGCTGTTGGAGAAATTTGGTGTACCCGTGTTCAGTGGTTATGTGGCACCAGCCCCTGGACAGAAATCAGAGCTACACACCTCCACCACAAAGACCCTGTCCTCTGGTACATCCAACAGCTCTGGAAGTCCCAGTATGACGGGTGGAGAGATGCATTTTACCAGACACACCCCCAGTGACAAAAAACAAATGGGGGCAACAAGCTCACCATCCGGTTCCCCGGACTCCACTGTGGATCATCGCAAGTCTCTCATGTCCAACAACTCTTTGAAGAGTTCCAAAAACTCATCTATTGTCACCTCGTCCACCTACCATTCATTGGCCACTGACCAGACGGTGCCTATTGATAGCTTGACCTTCATACAGCAGATCCAGCAACATTCATTACCTCGCAGCCGGAGCCGACACTCGATTCTTACCTCACCTTCCTCCACCCTAGTGAAAAACAAGTCCAGCTTGCAGACTAGCGCCATATCAGAGGCAGCAAAGAGCCCCAGCCGGCATGGGGGGAACACACCTTTATCTAGCCCGATACTGGGCGTGGAGTTGTCAGAGACTAGTCCCAAAGGGAAGAAGGGAGTGACAGGAAAGGCTGGACTGAGCAATGTTCAAGAGCTGATTCCCAAAACTGAAATCTCCAAGAGGAGGTTGGAGATTACATCGCCACTCATCACATCGATCAGCAGCAACAACAAGCCCCCTGTTGAGTGGGAGGCGTCACCCTTCAGCTGGAACTATGACAAGCAGACGGTGCTCTCGGAGATTGAGGAGAAACGGAACGGAATCCTGAGCAAGTCCCAGTGCAGAAGCCACAAGAGCCCCAAGGCCTCTCCCCAGAAAGTGAGCGGTAGCATTGCAGTGGAGAAAGTGATGGCGGAGCCAGTGATTGCAATCACTACCCTGGACCCTGAACTCAACCTGAAACAAGCCATCAAATTACAATTTGAGGGACCAACCAGTGGCTTTAATTATAAGAAGGAGACACCTCTATGAGGGGGTAAGATGCTGCTGTGTGACGGTAAAACTTTCATCTCCTTGGTTTTTTTTATAAAGTCTTAGAGTGCCCAATTCTATTTTCCCAATTAAGGGACAATTTAGCGCGGCCAATCCACCTACCCTGCACATTTTTGGGGTGTGGGGGCGAAACCCACGCAGACACGGGGAGAATGTGCAAACTCCACACGGACAGTGACCCAGAGCCGGGATCGAACCTGGGACCTCGGCGCCGTGAGGCAGCAGTGCTAACCACTGCGCCACAGTGCTGCACTATTTCATCTCCTTTAGAACATAGAAAAACAGAACAGGCCCTTCGGCCCACGATGTTGTGCCGAACCTTTGTCCTAATCATAATAATTATGAATAATTAATCATAGATTATTATTGAATTTACAGTGCAGAAGGAGGCCATTCGGCCCGTCGAGTCTGCACTGGCTCTTGGAAAGAGCACCCTACCCAAGGCCAACACCTCCACCCTATCCCCATAACCCAGTAACCCCACCCAACACTAAGGGCAATTTTGGACACTAAGGGCAATTTATCATGGCCAATCCACCTAACCTGCACATCTTTGGACTGTGGGAGGAAACCGGAGCACCCGGAGGAAACCCACGCAGACACGGGGAGAACCTGCAGACTCGCACAGACAGTGACCCAAGCCGGAATCGATCCTGGGACCCTGGAGCTGTGAAGCAATTGTGCTATCCACAATGCTACCGTGCTGCCCTTAAGAACAAATTAATCTACACTATATCATTCTACCGTAATCCATGTACCTATCCAATAGCTGCTTGAAGGTCCCTAATGTTTCCGACTCAACTACTTCCACAGGCAGTGCATTCCATGCCCCCACTACTCTCTGGGTAAAGAACCTACCTCTGACATCCCCCCTATATCTTCCACCATTTACCTTAAATTTATGTTCCCTTGTAATGGTTTGTTCCACCCGGGGAAAAAGTCTCTGAATGTCTACTCTACCTGTTCCCCTGATCATCTTATAAACCCATCAAGTCGCCCCTCATCCTTCTCCGTTATAATGAGAAAAGGCCTAGCACCCTCAACCTTTCCTCGTAAGACCTACTCTCCATTCCAGGCAACATCCTGGTAAATCTCCTTTGCACCTTTTCCAAAGCTTCCACATCCTTCCTAAAATGAGGCGACCAGAACTGTACACAGTACTCCAAATGTGGCCTTACCAAGGTTTTGTACAGCTGCATCATCACCTCACGGCTCTTAAATTCAATCCCTCTGTTAATGAACGCGAGCACACCATAGGCCTTCTTCAGAGCTCTATCCACTTGAGTGGCAACTTTCAAAGATGTATGAACGTAGACCCCAAGATCTCTCTGCTCCTCCACATTGCCAAGAACTCTACCGTTAACCTTGTATTCCGCATTCATATTTGTCCTTCCAAAATGGACAAACTCACACTTTTCAGGGTTAAACTCCATCTGCCACTTCTCAGCCCAGCTCTGCATCCTATCTATGTCTCTTTGCAGCCGACAACAGCCCTCTTCACTATCCACAACTCCACCAATCTTCGTATCGTCTGCAAATTTACTGACCCATCCTTCAACCCCCTCATCCAAGTCATTAATGAAAATCACAAACAGCAGAGGACCCAGAACTGATCCCTGCGGTACGCCACTGGTAACTGGGATCCAGGCTGAATATTTGCCATCCACCACCACTCTCTGACTTCTATCGGTTAGCCAGTTCATTATCCAACTGGCCAAATTTCCCAATATCCCATGCCTCCTTACTTTCTGCATAAGCCTACCATGGGGAACTTTATCAAATGCCTTACTAAAATCCATGTACACTACATCCACTGCTTTACCTTCATCCACATGCTTGGTCACCTCCTCAAAGAATTCAATAAGACTTGTAAGGCAAGACATACCCCTCACAAATCCATGCTGACTATCCCTAATCAAGCAGTGTCTTTCCAGATGCTCAGAAATCCTATCCTTCAGTACCCTTTCCATTACCTTGCCTACCACCGAAGTAAGACTAACTGGCCTGTAATTCCCAGGGTTATCCCTAGTCCCTTTTTTGAACAGGGGCATGACATTTGCCACTCTCCAATCCCCTGGTGCCACCCCTGTTGACAGTGAGGACGAAAAGATCATTGCCAACGGCTCTGCAATTTCATCTCTTGCTTCCC
This sequence comes from Scyliorhinus torazame, assembly GCF_047496885.1. NCBI lineage: Eukaryota > Metazoa > Chordata > Chondrichthyes > Carcharhiniformes > Scyliorhinidae > Scyliorhinus > Scyliorhinus torazame. Next base: position 210,321,923 of record NC_092721.1, on the reverse strand, counting down.
ATAGAATCCTTGGATATATCCTGTCAGGCCCGGGGGACTTGTCTATCCTCAAGTTTTTCAAAATGCCCAACACATCTTCCTTCCTAACAAGTATTTCCTCAAGCTTACCAGTCTGTTTCACACTGTCCTCTCCAACAATATCGCCCCTCTCATTTGTAAATACAGAAGAAAAGTACTCGTTCAAGACCTCTCCTATCTCTTCAGACTCAATACACAATCTCCCGCTACTGTCCTTGATCGGACCTACCCTCGCTCTAGTCATTCTCATATTTCTCACATATGTGTAAAAGGCCTTGGGGTTTTCCTTGATCCCACCCGCCAAAGATTTTTCATGCCCTCTCTAAGCTCTCCTAATCCCTTTCTTCAGTTCCCTCCTGGCTATCTTGTATCCCTCCAATGCCCTGTCTGAACCTTGTTTCCTCAGCCTCACATAAGTCTCCTTCTTCCTCTTAACAAGACATTCAACCTCTCTTGTCAACCATAGTTCCCTCACTCGACCATCTCCTCCCTGCCTGACAGGGACATACATATCAAGGACACGTAGTACCTGTTCCCAAGTTCCACATTTCACTTGTGTCCTTCCCTGACATCCTATGTTCCCAACTTATGCACTTCAATTCTTGTCTGACAACATCATATTTACCCTTCCCCAAATTCTAAACCTTGCCCTGTTGCACGCATCAATATGTCCTATCGAAAGGACAGGCAGATGGTAAAAGGGGGCGGAGTTGCATTGTTAGTAAGGAATGAATTTAAATCGATAGCAAGCAGTGATATAAGATCAGAAGGCATAGAATCTCTGTGGGTAGAGTTGAGGAATTGCAAAGGTAAAAAGACCCTGATGGGAGTTATGTACAGGCCCCCAGCAATAGTCAGGATGTGGGGCAGAAAATAAATCAGGAGATAGAAAAGGCTGTAAAAAAGGCAATATTACAATAATCATGGGGGACTTCAATATGCAGGTGGACTGGGAAAATCAGGGTGGTAGTGGATCCCAAGAAAAGGAATTTGTGGAATGTCTAAGAGATGGGTTTTTGGAGCAGCTTGTGACAGAGCCTCCTAGGGAACAGGCAATTCTGGATTTGGTGATGTGTAATGAGGCAGACTTGATTAGGGAACTAAAGGTGAAGGAACCCTGAGGAGCAGTGACCACAATATGATAGAATTTACCCTGCAGTTTGAGAGGGAGAAGCTGCAAACAGATGTAACAGTATTACAATTAAATAAGGGTAACTGCAAAGACATGAGGGAGGAGCTGGCCAGAGTTGATTGGAGAAGGAGCCTAGCAGGGAAGACAGTGGAACAGCAATGGCAGGAGTGTTTGGGGGTTATTCGGGAGGCACAACAGAAATTCATCCCAAGGAGGAGGAAACATGCTAAGGGGAGGACAAGGCATCCATGGCTGATGAGGGATGTCAAGGACAGCATAAAGGCTAAAGAAAAAGCATACAAAGTGGCGAGAATTAGTGGGAAACCAGAGGATTGGGAAGCCTTTAAAAGCGAGAAGAGGACAACTAGAAAAAGCAATAAGGGGGGAGAAGATGAAGTATGAGTGCAAGCTAGCTAGTAAATAAAGGAAGGGAGGAAGAGATTTTTTCCATATATATATAATATATAAAAGGTAAGAGAGAGGCAAAAATAGTCATTGGACCTTGCACAATACTGCGAGGCCTGGATAGAGTGGGTGTGGAGAGGACGTTTCCACTTGTAGGAGAAACTAGAAGCAGAGGACACAATCTCAGACTAAAGGGACGATCCTTTAAAACAGAGATGAGGAATTTCTTCAGCCAGAGGGTGGTGAATCTGTGGAACTGTTTGCCGCAGAAGGCTGTGGAGGCCAAATCACTGAGTGTCTTTAAGACAGAGATAGATAGGTTCTTGATTAATAAGGGGATCGGGGTTATGGGGAGAAGGCAGGAGAATGGGGATGAGAAAATACCAGCCATGATTGAGTGGCGGAGCAGACTCGATGGGCCGAGTGGCCTAATTCTGCTCCTATACCTTACGGCCTTATGGTTCTGGTACTTCGTGACACTGGAAATAGTTTCTTTGTGTATATTCTGTCAAAACTCTGAAAGATTTTGAACAATCCTTTCAAGTCCACTCTGAATCTTTTCTACTTTAAAGAACACAATTCCAGCTCCTTTTCATTTGTTTGTGCTGGGGGTGTGGGCATGGTTGGGGAAGGTGGTGAGGGGCTGCCTTTCTGAACTGCTGCAGTCCCTCAGGTGTCGGTCGCAGAGCTGTTGGTGCAGTGAATTGACACTGGATAAATAATCAACCCCAAATCACAACTACAGCACTGGGTGAAATCTGAATTCAATACAGACAAAATCTGGATTTGAAAGTTTAAGAAGGGGGAGACCATTAGGGATTGAGGTGAAACAAATTGTCTTCAGCCAGAGGGTGCTGAAGCTACGGAGTTCTCCGGCACAGAAGGCTGTGGAGGCCAAGTCACTGATTTAATTGAAGAAAGGGATAGTTTTTTTTTTAGATTATATTGTCAGCGAGGATTATGGGGAGAAAGCGGAAATAAGCAAAAACCCTCTGACAGTGCGGCACTCCCTCAGTACTGCCCCACTGACAGTGCGGCACTCCCTCAGTACTGACCCTCTGACAGTGCGGCACTCCCTCAGTACTGACCCTCTGACAGTGCAGCACTCCCTCAGTACTGACCCTCTGACATGCAGCACTCCCTCAGTACTGACCCTCTGACAGTGCAGCACTCCCTCAGCACTGACCCTCTGACAGTGCGGCACTCCCTCAGTACTGACTCTCTGACAGTGCAGCACTCCCTCAGTACTGACCCTCTGACAGTGCAGCACTCCCTCAGTACTGACCCTCTGACTGTGCAGGACTGCCTCAGTACTGACCCTCTGACAGTGCAGCACTCCCTCAGTACTGACCCTCTGACAGTGCAGCACTCCCTCAGCACTGACCCTCTGACAGTGCGGCACTCCCTCAGTACTGACTCTCTGACAGTGCAGCACTCCCTCAGTACTGACCCTCTGACAGTGCAGCACTCCCTCAGCACTGACCCTCTGACAGTGCGGCACTCCCTCAGTACTGACTCTCTGACAGTGCAGCACTCCCTCAGTACTGACCCTCTGACAGTGCAGCACTCCCTCAGTACTGACCCTCTGACTGTGCAGGACTGCCTCAGTACTGACCCTCTGACAGTGCAGCACTCCCTCAGTACTGACCCTCTGACAGTGCAGCACTCCCTCAGCACTGACCCTCTGACAGTGCAGCACTCCCTCAGTACTGACCCTCTGACAGTGCGGCACTCCCTCAGTACTGACCCTCTGACAGTGCGGCACTCCCTCAGTACTGACCCTCTGACAGTGCGGCACTCCCTCAGTACTGACCCTCTGACAGTGCGGCACTCCCTCAGTACTGACCCTCTGACAGTGCGGCACTCCCTCAGTACTGACCCTCTGACAGTGCGGCACTCCCTCAGTACTGACCCTCTGACAGTGCGGCACTCCCTCAGTACTGACCCTCTGACAGTGCGGCACTCCCTCAGCACTGACCCTCTGACAGTGCAGCACTCCCTCAGTACTGACCCTCTGACAGTGCAGCACTCCCTCAGTACTGACCCTCTGACAGTGCGGCACTCCCTCAGTACTGACCCTCTGACAGTGCGGCACTCCCTCAGCACTGACCCTCTGACAGTGCAGCACTCCCTCAGCACTGACCCTCTGACAGTGCAGCACTCCCTCAGTACTGACCCTCTGACAGTGTAGCACTCCCTCAGTACTGACCCTCTGACAGTGCAGCACTCCCTCAGTACTGACCCTCTGACAGTGCGGCACTCCCTCAGCACTGACCCTCTGACAGTGCGGCACTCCCTCAGTACTGACCCTCTGACAGTGCGGCACTCCCTCAGTACTGACCCTCTGACAGTGCGGCATTCCCTCAGTACTGACCCTCTGACAGTGCGGCACTCCCTCAGTACTGACCCTCTGACAGTGCGGCACTCCCTCAGTACTGACCCTCTGACAGTGCGGCACTCCCTCAGTACTGACCCTCTGACAGTGCAGCACTCCCTCAGTACTGTCCCTCTGACAGTGCGGCACTCCCTCAGTACTGACCCTCTGACAGTGCAGCACTCCCTCAGTACTGACCCTCTGACAGTGCGGCACTCCCTCATTACTGACCCTCTGACAGTGCAGCACTCCCTCAGTACTGACCCTCTGACAGTGCAGCACTCCCTCAGTACTGACCCTCTGATAATGCGGCACTCCCTCAGTACTGACCCTCTGACAGTGCAGCACTCCCTCAGTACTGACCCTCTGACAGTGCGGCACTCCCTCAGTACTGACCCTCTGACAGTGCAGCACTCCCTCAGTACTGTCCCTCTGACAGTGCAGCACTCCCTCAGTACTGACCCTCTGACAGTGCAGCACTCCCTCAGTACTGACCCTCTGACAGTGCGGCACTCCCTCAGTACTGACCCTCTGACAGTGCAGCACTCCCTCAGTACTGACCCTCTGACAGTGCAGCACTCCCTCAGTACTGACCCTCTGATAATGCAACGGTCTCTTAGAACTGAATCGTGAGTGTCAAATATCTGGGGTTTTGCTCAATATCAGGACTTTCTGGTTTGGAGGCAACAGCGTGTCCGCTGAGGAGGACAGAAGTGACCCTAACCTGCTTTTCTCTGTATTTTCACAGGAATGCTTTTGCGAGAGACCGTGAAAACCGATCCATTCAGTGCAGTCCCAAGGCTGTGTTTCGCTGAACACAATGTCTGAGATTCCAGGAAAGGCGGGAAGGTTTTGGCGCAATCCTTTGGGATACCACTACATAATTCAGGAAAAGTGCAGACATGTTCCTGGACAGTTAAAATGTATAATTGTGTAAATATGTATTTGCGCTCTGTGCTATGTTTAATGCGGATGTCTGCTGTTAAACAGTCTGTACCGTGTTTGGATCTTTTCCTGATGTAATCAGGATGAAATTTTTATTTTTATTTTTTTCCTTCAGCATTAACACTAATGGGAAGTGGGTGTGAAAGGTCAGCGTGGTATTATCCTAACCTCTGACCAGAGTGGAAACCCCTACCCCACACTTGCCCGACATTGCCCTCTGACCCAAAGTCAAGTCAAAGGTCAAACTCTCCTGAATAGGTTTGAGTCTAGGAACAGGGTCACACTGAGCAATTTGCCCCATAATATTCTCAGTATCCCATAATATTCACAAGCCGTGCCACTGTTACGAGTATTACAGTCATGTACACGCCCACGTGAATGGTATACGTGCCATTGACTAATTGTGAACATGATGTAGACCAGACAAGTGTTATTATTAGTAAGGTCCGTGTCAACAGGACATCTCACTCTGTTCTTATGAGTTGTTTTCAGACAGCTGGTTCTATTGGATCGATGAAGTAATTTTGTGTTTTGTGGGGTACAGGTGGGATGTGTTGGGAATGTTGTTATTTGTAAGCTCAGGTTGAACTGGACTCTCCAAGGTGGCACGGTGGTTAGCACTGCTGCCTCACGGTGCTGCGGATGCAAGTTTGATCCCGGCTCCGGGTCACTATCTGTGTGGAGTTTGCACATTCCCCCTGTGTCTGCGTGGGTCTCACCCCCACAACACAAAGATGTGGATTGGCCATGCTAAATTGCCCCCTAATTGGGAAAAAAAAAAGAATTGGGCACTCTACATTTCTATTAAAAAAAAAGAACTGGACTCTCCAGCCCTGTGACCACTTGCTGCTCCCGAGCTGCTTGCAGCCTTTCCCCTGGGGAACAGCCCACACCAGCCTCCTCCCCAGCTCCCCCATTGGGTGGGGGGAGGATTTATCCAGGCTGTGGGACAATGAGAATTGCTGGATTGGGAGTGTTGGGCGGTGAGCTGGGTTCGTGCAGCCTGTTCCTCACTGAGTGTTCACAGCATAAAGACGCCGATGAATAGAATCCGGGGTACGGCAGAGGGGAATATTGACCAAGTGAAGACCTGAGGAGGAATCAATGGATCCTGGGCACAGTGTTTGCGGGAGCAGCGGGAAGCTGAGCTTCCAGTGAGGGGCAGTGGGGAGAAACATACTAACATGTGTCTGACCATCTGCCCCCCAGCATACCACATGGGCCTTGGGGGTGGGGGAGGGGAAGCCCACTTGTTGCCATAACTGCCCCACTTTCTAGTTTACTGTAAAATTTCTGATTGTATTGTTTAAAGGGGCGGGGCTTGTTCGGCAGGTTTGAATTAATGATTTTTTATTTTGGTGCTATTCTGATGTTGTTTTGACTGAGGGTTGGCAGGCTCAGCTGGCTGCTGTCCCCTCTCTGGTTTTTATACCTGGATTTTTTTTAAACGAAACACTTGCTCTGGCGCCTCCTTCCCCCTCTTGCGAAATACAAAGGTTTTGGATTGAAACATGTTCCTGTCTGTTGTATCCATGTTTCTAAACTGCTGTTTGCCTGCTCGCCGTGCTGCCCATGTTTATCAGTGAAGAGGAAATGAGATATGTGGGCCCTTCATCAGAATGGTCACACAGATAGACGGGGGCATAGTGGTGATGTGACTGGACTAGGAATCCAGAGGCCCAGGCCATTGCTCTGTGGAAAAGGGTTCAAATCCCACCACGGCAGCTGGTAAAATTTCAATTCAGATTAAATTAAATTAAATTAAATTAAAATATAAAGCTAGTCTCTATAATTACATCTGGTTCACTAATGCCCCTTTAGGGAGGAAAATCTGCCATCCTTACCCGGTCTGGCCTACATGTGACTCCAGACCCACAGCAACTGCCCTCTGACATGGCCGAGCGAGACACAAAATCTAGGGCAGTTAGAGATGGTGAATAAACGATGGTCCATCAGAGTCCAATAGCGCAGAAAGAGGTCCTCCAGCCCATCGTGTCAGTGCCACCATCCCTGCCTACTCCAATGTCCTAGGGGGAGTGTTCGCTAGTGCTGTTGGGGAGGGTTTAAACTAATGTGGCAGGGGGATGGGAACCGATGCAGGAAGTCGTTTGGAGACTTGGGCGGAGAGATGGCGGATGGAGTTTAATCCGGACAAATGTGAGGTAATGCATTTTGGAAGGTCTAATGCAGGTATGGAATATACAGTGAATGGTAGAACCCTCAAGACTATTGACAGTCAGAGAGATCTAGGTGTACAGGTCCACAGGTCACAGAAAGGGGCAACACAGGTGGAGAAAGTAGTCAAGAAGACATAAGGTATGCTGGCCTTCATTGGCCGGGGCATTGAGTATAAGAATTGGCAAGTCATTTTGCAGCTGTATAGAACCTTAGTTAGGCCACACTTGGAGTATAGTGTTCAATTCTGGTCGCCACACTACCAGAAGGATGTGGAGGCTTTAGAGAGGGTGCAGAAGAGATTTACCAGAATGTTGCCTGGTATGGAGGGCATTAGCTATGATGAGAGGTTGAATAAACCCGGTTGGTTCTCACTGGAACGACGGAGGTTGAGGGGCGACCTGATAGAGGTCTACAAAATTATGAGGGGCACAGACAGAGTGGTTAGTCAGAGGCTTTTCCCCAGGGTAGAGGGGTCAATTACTAGGGGGCATAGGTTTAAGGTGAGAGGGGCAAGGTTTAGAGGGGATGTACGAGGCAAGTTTTTTACGCAGAGGGTAGTGGGTGCCTGGAACTCGCTACCGGAGGAGGTAGTGGAAGCAGGGACGATAGGGACATTTAAGGGGCATCTTGACAAATATATGAATAGGATGGGAATAGAAGGATACGGACCCAGGAAGTGTAGAAGATTGTAGTTTAGACGGGCAACATGGTCGGCACAGGCTTGGAGGGCCGAAGGGCCCGTTCCCGTGCTGTACTTTTCTTTGTTCTTTGTTGGGAGGAAAGTAAGGTGGGGACAGAAGCAAAAGGCAGTAAAGGAAAAAATTAAAGGCAGAGAAACCAAAGTTGAAAATAAAAAAAGGCCACAGTACAGAGACTGTGGAGAACTCAGTGAATGGGTCCAGTACGGCTGAGAGAAATAAAACACAGGGAGAGTGTACAAAACACAACCAGACAGATGGTCTGAGAAAGCAGGGCCGAGAGCAAGGGAACTCCACATTAAACTGCATTTATTTCAGTACAGGAGGCCTGACGGGCAAGGCAGATGAACTCTGGGCATGGTTGGGTAGATGCGATTGGGATATTATAGCTATTACTGATGTTATGGGCCAGGGTTTAGAGATCCCCAAAGTGTATCATGGAGTTCACCTGACCCACAACTTTGAATACATTGTGGTTATGGGGAGCACACGGGCCTGGCTTTCAGGTGTGATGTAACAGAGACTTACAGTACTTTATAAACCCCCAGTAAACATCTTAACAACTATCAACACCAATAAATCCCCCAAAGAATACAGTACTCTATAAGTAACTCTTAATCTTCCCTTGCAAAATCCATAAGATAAAAAGAACCCTTTTTACAGAAAGACATCAGGTTTAACTTCACTACTGAGAACAGTTACCACGTTGAAATCACCAAATGGACATTCTTTAGTTTGCAGAGATTCACACACATCTTGCTGTGACTGCAGTATCTCCAAATCTAAAACCAAACTAAACACACCCTGTAGCTGCAAGCCCAAAGCGAAAATAAAAGCAGACAGACAGCCCAGCTCCACCCACAGTCTGACATTGCTGATAAACATCCACTACAGATATTTTTTATAAACACTCATTTCTTAAAGGTACTCTCACATGACACTGAAACATGGCTAAGGGTGGGGCAAGACTGGCAGCTCAATGTTCCGGGGTACAGATGCTATAGGAAAGATAGACAAGGTGGGGGGGGGGGGGGGTTGCATTTTTGATTGGGGAGAATATCACGGCAGTACAGAGAGAGGATATATCTCAGGGTTCGCCCACTGAGTATATATGGGTAGAACATAGCACAGTGGTTAGCACTGTTGCTTCACAGCCCCAGGGTCCCAGGTTCGATTCCCGGCTTGGGTCACTGTCTGTGCGGAGTCTGCACGTTCTCCCCGTGTCTGCGTGGGATTCCTCCGGGTGCTCCGGTTTCCTCCCACAAGTCCCGAAAGACGTGCTGTTACGTGAATTGGACGTTCTGAATTCTCCCTCTGTGACCCGAACAGGCGCCGGAGTGTGGCGACTAGGGGATTTTCACAGTAGCTTCATTGCAGTGTTAATGTAAGCCTACTTGTGACACTAATTATTATTATTATTCTGCACTCTCTCGCCAATGTGCTCACATCCTTTCTATCACGTGACAATAAAGATTATTTTTCAAAAAACTGAAAAATAAGAAGGGGAGATCACTTCGATGGGTCTGTACTACAGGTCCCCAAATAGTCAGCGGGAAATTGAGGAGCAAATATGTAAGGAGATTCGTGATAGCTGCAAGAAAAATAGGGTGATGATAGTTGGGGATTTTAACTTTCCCAACATTAACTGGGACAGGCATCGCATTAGGGGTTTGGATGGAAAGAAATGTGTCGACTGTATTCAGGAGGAATTCCTCATTCAGTATGTGGATGGCCCGACCAGAGAGGGGCAAAACTTGACCACCTCTTGGGGAATAAGGAAGGGCAGGTGATCGAAGTGTTAGTGAGGGATCACTTTGGGACCAGTGACCATAATTCCATTAGTTTTAAGATAGCTATGGAGAATGATAGTTCTGGCCCAAAAGTTAAAATTCTAAATTGGGGCAAGGCCAATTTTGAGGCTATTAGACAGGAACTTTCAACAGTTGATTGGGGGAAGTCGGTTTATAGGCAAGGGGACAGCTGGTAAGTGGGAGGCTTTCAAAAGGGTGTTAACTAGGGTTCAGGATAAGCACATTCCTCTCAGAGTGAAGGGTAAGGCTGGTAGAAGTAGGGAACTCTGGATGACTCGGGATATCGAGACCCTGGTCAAAAAGAAGAAGGCAGCATATGGTATGCATAGGCAGCTGGGATCAAGTGGATCCCTTGAAGAATATAGAGGTTGTTGGAATGGAATTAAGAGAGAAATCAGGAGGGCAAAAAGGGGACATGAGATTGTTTTGGCAGATGAGGCAAAGGAGAATCCAAAGAGCTTCCACAAATACATAAAGAGCAAAAGAGTGACTAGGCAGAGAGTAGGGCCTCTCAATGATCCACAAGGCCATCTATGTGCGGATCCACAAGAGATGGGCGAGATCCTAAATGAATATTTCTCATCGGTATTTACTGTTGAGAAAGCCATGAATGTTAGGAAACTTGGGGAAATAAATAGTGATGACGAGGAGTGTACATATTACAGAAAAGGAGGTGCTGGAAGTCTTAAAGCGCATCGAGGTAGATAAACCCCTGGACCTGATGAAATTATCCCAGGACATTGTGGGAGGCTTGGGAGAAAATTGCGGGTCCCCTAGCAGATATTTGAATAGGCGGCAGCCACAGGTGAGGTGCCTGAAGATTGGAGGGTAGCAAATATTGTGCCCTTGTTTAAGAAGTTGTTGGAAGGTATTCTGAGAGACAGGAATTTGGAGAGGCGAGGACTAATCAAGGACACTCAGCAAGGCTTTGTGAGCGCAAAGTCATGGGTGGGATTCTCCTTTGCCCGACTCCAATACCGTAATCGGCGATTGTGCGGAGAATCCCTTCTAATTCCCAAATCGGGGGCGGCACCGTTTTTTTATTCTCCGCCCCCTCCGAAATGGCGGCGTTGAGTGCCGCACGGCGTTGGCGCGTCATCGGAAGGCCCTCCCACGATGTTCCGCCCTCGATGGGCCGAGTTCCTGGCCGTGAGGGGGGACATGTGCTCTCAGCTGTCGGGAACGCAGCATGGCGGCTGTGGACTGTGTCCAGCGCCATCACAGTCGCGGGGGAGCCTGCTGCTGGCTGGGGGCGCTTCTGCAAAGGTTGGGGCGACTGGTGGGGGGTGGCCAGGGGGACAGTATTTGGCAGGTCGGGTCCACGCACAGCCGGCGCCATGTTTTACAGCATGGCCGCTGAGGGTTGCTGCCTTGCCCGGCCTTTCTCCAGCCATTGATGTCGTGGGAGCCGCGGCTGCTCGCCCATCGCTGGTCACAGGATCGGTGAGGGTTCGGTGCTGATTCTGGTGTCGTAAAACCCCACAGTTCCCATGCTGGCATGGCCTCAAAATCAGAGAATCCAGCCCCATGTCTCACGAATATGATTACGTTTTTTTGAAGGGGTAACCAAGAATATAGATGAGGGCAGTGCAGTCTACGTTGTCTACATGGACTTTAGCAAGGCCTTTGACAAGGTATTGCATGGTAGGTTGTTGCAAAAGGTTAAATCTCACGGAATCCAGGGTGAGGTAGCCAAGTGGATACAGAAATGGCCTGGTGACCGAAGCCAAAGGGAGGTTGTGGAGGGTTGTTTTTCAAACTGGAGGCCTGTGACCAGCGGTGTGCCTCGGGGATCGGTGCTGGGTCCACTGTTATTTGTGATATATATTAATGATTTGGATGAGAATGTAGGAGGCATGGTTAGTAAGTTTGTAGATGGTGGATAGTGAAGGTTATCTCGGATTGCAACGGGACCGTGACCAATTGGGCCAGTGGGCCGATGAATGGCAGATGGAGTTTAATTTGGATAAATGTGAGGTGATGCATTTTGGTAGATTGAATCAGGCCAGGACCTACTCAGTTAATGGTAGGGAGTTGGGGAGAGTTACAGAACAAAGAGATCTAGGGGTACAGGTTTATAGCTCCTTGAAGGTGGAGTCGCAGGTGGACAGGGTGGTGAAGAAGGCATTCGGCATGCTAGGTTTTATTGGTCAGAATATTGAATACAGGAGTTGGGACGTCTTGTTGAAGTTGTACCAGACATTGGTACGACCACACAGAACTGTGTTCAGTTCTGGTCACCCTGGGCGGGATTGTCCGCAATCGGCGCGATGTCCGCCGACCGGCGCAAATCAGTCCAGCATCGCGCCGTCCCAAAGGTGCGGAATTCTCCGCATCTTGAGGGGCCTAGCCCCTCACCTTGAGGGGCTAGGCCCGCGCCGGACTGATTTCCGCCCCGCCAGCTGGCGGGAAAGGCCTTTGGTGCCCCGCCAGCTGGCGTGGAAATGACTGCCGGGCGGCGCGGGAGCGTTAGCGGACGCTCACGGGATCCCCGCGTATGCGCAGTGGAGGGGGTCTCATCCGGCTCCGCCATGGTGGAGACCGTGGTGAAGGCGGAAGGAAAAGAGTGCCCTCACGGCACAGGCCGGCCCGCGGATCGGTAGGCCTCGATCGCGGGCCAGGCCACCGTGGGGGCACCCCCCCGGGCCAGATCACCCCGCGCCCCCCCCAGGACCCCGGAGCCCGCCCGCGCCGCCTTGTCCTGCCGGTAAGAGAGGTGGTTTAATCTACGCCGGCGGGACAGGCATTCCAGCAGCGGGACTTCGGGCCATCGCGGGCCGGAGAATCGCCGGGGAGGGGGCCCGCCAACCGGCGCGGCGCGATTCCCGCCCCCGCCGAATATCCGGTGCCGGAGAATTCGGCAACCGGCGGGGGCGGGATTCACGCCAGCCCCCGGCGATTCTCCGACCCGGCGGGGGGTCAGAGAATCCCGCCCCCTATTCTAGAAAGAATATTATTAAACTAGAAAGAGTGCAGAAGAGATTTACGAGGATGCTACTAGGACTTGATGGTCTGAGTTAAAAGGATAGGCTGGGACTTTTTTCCCTGGAGCGTAGGAGGCTTAGCGGTGATCTTATAGAGGTCTATAAAATAATGAGCGGCACAGATAAGGTAGATAGTCAACATCTTTTCCCAAACATAGGGGTGTCTAAAACTAGAGGGCACAGGTTTAAGGTGAGAGGGGGACAATTGTTTCACACAGAGGGTGGTGAGTGTCTGGAACGAGCTGCCAGAGGCAGTAGTAGAGTCAGGTACAATTTTGTCTTTTGAAAAGCAGTTAGACAGTTACATGGGCAGGGTGGGTGTAGAGGGACATGGGCCAAAAATGGGCAAGTGGGACTAGCTTAGTGATAGAAACTGGGCAGCATGGACAAGCTGGGCCGAAGGGCCTGTTTCCGTGCTGTAAACATCTCTATTCTAATCCCATTTTCCAGTACGTGGCCCGTAGCCTTGGGTGCTATGGTGTTTCCCGTGCTCATCTAAATACTGTTTCAATGTTCTGAGGCTCTCTGCCTCCACCCCCCTTTCAGGCAGCGAGTTCCAGACTCCCACCCCCGTCTGGGGAAAAGGTTTTTCCTCACACCCCCTCGAAACCTCCTGCCCCTCACCTTAAATCTCTGCCCCCTGGTCATTGACCTCTCCACCAAGGGGAAAAGTTCCTTCCCTTCCACCCTGTCCATGTCCCTCATAATCTTGTACACCTCCATTAGCTCCCCCTCAGCCTTCCCTGCTCCAGGGGAATCAACCCCAGCCTAACCAGTCTCCCTTCACAGCTGAAACGCTGCAGCCCAGGCAGCATCCTGGTGAATCTCCTCCGCACCCTCTCCAGTGCAATCACACCCTATGGCGACCAGAACAGCACACAGTACTCCAGCTGTGGCTGAATGAGCATTTTATACAGCTCCACCATAACCTCCTTGCCCTGATATTCTGTTCCTCGCTTAATTAAGGCAATAATCCCATCCGCTTCTGAACCTCCTTATCTACCTGTCCTGCTGCCTTCAGGATCTATGGACATGCTCCCCAAGGTCCCTCTGATCATCTGTATCTCCGAACACCCTGTATTCCCTTGTCTTGTCAGTCATCCCAAAATACACCACCTCACAATTTTCAGGGTTAAATTCCATTTGCCGCTGTTCTCTCCGTCTGTCCAGCCCGTCTATATCCTGTAATAGAAGGAATTAAAGAATATGAAAACACAAATAAGGAGCGGGTGTGGCCATTCAGCCCTTTAAGCTTGCACCGCCATTCATAGTTTATCTGATTGTGGCCTCACATTACCCATTGGACCCTTTGACACACTTGTCAGTCAAGAGTCTAACTAATTCATAGAATCATAGAATTTACAATGCAGAAGGAGGCCATTCGGCCCAGCGAGTCTGCACCGGGCCTTGGAAAGAGCACCCTACCCAAGCCCACGTCTCCACCCTAACCCTGTAACCCAGTAACCATTTTTGGACACTAAGGGCAATTTATCATGGCCAATCCACCTAACCTGCACGTCTTTGGACTGTGGGAGGAAACCGGAGCACCCGGAGGAAACCCACGCAGACACGGGGAGGATGTGCAGACTCCGCACGGACAGTGACCCAAGCCGGGACTCGAACCTGGGACCCTGGAGCTGTGAGGCAACTGTGCTAACCACTGTGCCACCGTGCTGCCCTAATTCAACCTTAAAAATATTCACTGGCCCTTCCTCCAACTCTCACCGGGGAGCAGAATTCCACAAACTCTTAGCCCTCTGAAAGGAACATTTTGCCTCATTTCTGTCTTAAATGGGACTCCTGTTGTTTTAAAACTGTGCCTCCCCCCCTAGTTCCCGCCAATCAGACCACATCTCAATTTTCAAAACTCCAATGAAAAGGCCCCGCCTCTCCAACCTTTTCTCATTTGATAATCTTGTCATCCCGGGAATCAGTCAAGTGAATCAAGAGTGATCTCAGTCAGTTGTTACTCCCCCAATTGCTCAGAAGGTCTCTGCCACTCTCGAGGCTTCAGAAACCACGGCTGACACTCCGACGATGGGGCATCTTTCAGGTGAGATGTTGAATGAAGCTTCAGGAACAATGCCTCGTCTTCAGCTCAGCCTCTTTACAACCTTCTTCCTGTTTAATAATTTCAGACTCAGTGACCCATTCAGCTCCTGAAATGAAATTGAAAATCGCTTATTGTCACAAGTAGGCTTCAATGAAGTTACTGTGAAAAGCCCCTAGTCACCACATTCCGGCGCCTGTTCAGGGAGGCTGTTACGGGAATTGAACCCACGCTGCTGGCCTGCCTTGGTCTGCTTTAAAAGCCAGCTATTTAGCCCTGTGCTAAACAGCCCCAGTGATATGAACAGCTCCTTGTTCATATCACAAACTCTGCCTCCATTTTGCTTCTTTTATTTTGCCAAGAGCCAGTCTGTCTTTTTCATTCAGTTAGTACTTCATGTTTAATCTGCTATGAGCAGCTGTGGATCAATGCTTTGTCCCCTGACTACACCCATTCCCACCCCCTTTCTTTTTTGTTCTATGTCATCTTTGATCAATTGCCCTTTAACCTATTCCAGGCCTTTCTTTCGTCCATACACCTCCACCCCCCCCTTCAACACCATAAAACCCACATTTCTACCTCCCTTCAGTTCCAAAGAACATTAATACAGACTCAAAACAGTTAATTCTGTTTCTGTCTCTGCACAGATGCTGTTGGGCCGACTGAGTTTTTCTAGCATTTTCTCTTCTATGTTAATCCAAGGTCCACCTTGGGTAAATAATCCAAGGAGAGCGTTGGAAAAATAGCAGGGGAGCTCTCCAAAATATTCACCTGAAACAACACGAAAAACAGACAATTGGATCAATATCGCATTGCTATTGGTGGAAACCTGCAGTGTGCACGGTGATTGCTGTGATATCTACTCTACAACAATGGCTGCTCTTCAAAGGTACTTCACTGACTGTGACGAACGTAAGGACGTCGTTTGGATGTGAAGGATATTATAAAAATGTACGTTTCTTGTAGCGGAATCCCTGTGAGCCAGCCCTGGACTTCATTCCAGGGACTCCATCGTCTATTTTGCACATTGGAGTTCACATATGTCCCACCAAATTAGATACAGAAATAACCGATCATACCGGCCTGTTCCAGGCTGAGATCAAAACTGCATTTAAAAATGTTTTCTGATTGCTGTGGTAGTGGCATAGTGGTATTGTCCGTGGACTAGTAATTGCAGAGACCCAGGGTCCTGGGTTTAACTCCCACCAGGACAGATAGTGAAATTTGAATTCAATAAAAATCTGGAATTAAAAGTCTAAAGGTGACCATGAGACCATCGTCGATTGTCGTAAAAACCCACCTGGTTCACTCATGTCCCTCAGGGAAGGAAATCTGCCATCCTTACCCGGTCTGGCCTACACGTGACTCCAGACCCACAGCAATGTGGTGGACTCTTTACTGCCCGCCCCCCCCCGCTGCTAGAATGGCCGTGCAAGCCCCTCAGTTCAAAGGCAATTAGGGATGGGCAATAAATGCTGACCCAGCAACTCCCATGTCCCAAGAACTAATAAAAAAAACATCTCTGCTGTTAAATACCCAAGCTGGAATTTATCCTATACTTTGACACAAAGTTCTCTTTACAGAGCAAAAATACAAAGAACATTAAAGCACAGGAACAGGCCCTTCGGCCCTCCAGGCCTGCGCTGACCATGCTGCCCGACTAAACTGCAATCTTCTGCACTTCCGGGGTCCGTATCCCTCTATTCCCATCCTATACCTGTAATTGTCAAGATGCCCCTTAAATGTCCCTATCGTCCCTGCTTCCACCACCTCCTCCGGTAGCGAGTTCCAGGCACCCACTACCATCTGTGTAAAAAACTTCCCTTGCACGTCTCCTCTAAACTTTGCCCCTCGCACCTTAAACCTATGCCCCCTTGTAATTGTAATCTTCCACCCTGGGGAAAAGCCTCTGACTATCCACTCTGTCCATGCCCCTCATAATTTTGTAAACTTCTATCAGGTCGCCCCTCAACTTCCGTCATTGCAGTGTAAACAATCCAAGTTTATTCAACCTCTCCTCATAGCTAACACCCTCCAGACCAGGCAACATCCTGTGTTATGGGCCAGGGATTAGAAAACTCCAAAGTATATCATGGAGTTCATCTGACCTACAACTGTTTATAGATTTTGGTTATGAGGAGTACAAGGGCCTACCTTTCAGGTGTTAGTCAACAGAGGCCTCAAGCACTTTTAATCAAAAACAAAGTTTATTCTACAAATCAGTTAACATTTTTATAAACACACACAGTAAGCATTTTTATCAACTACCAAAATAAATACACCACACAGCTACAATACTCTATGTATAATTCTTAATAAATTCCCCCTTTAACTGTTCCAATTTAATAACAAGATCCCATAAACCAGAAACCCCTTTTCAAAGGTGTGGCCCCGCACACGGCACTCAGACCTGGTTTGGATGTTCTTGTGTCCTTTCCAAAACAGCAGGTTTGAATTTCTTCCAGAAAACAATGATTTCTTTTCAAGTTATCAAGCAGTCTGGAAACAGCTTTTAAGATGCAGATAGAGACACGTCTTTCTCAACCTGTGCTGTACAAACCAGTTCAAACTCAAAGCGAAAGTAAAACCAACTCCCAGAGCCACAGCCCAGCTCCACCCACACAATGACATCAATGAAGCCATGTGATCAGACAAAAACATTTCTTAAAGGGGCAGTTCCATGACACCTGTCAACCTCCTCTGCACCCTCTCCAAAGCCGCCACATCCTTCTGGTAGTGTGGCAACCAGAATTATACGCAGTATTGCAGATGTGCCTAAATAAGCTTCTGTGCGACTGGACTAAATATCCAGAGAGTTTGATTTAAAATCTCACCTGGATAATTTGAGAATTTGAATTTAGTTTTAAAAGTCTGCGATTGGTAAAGTCACCAAAAAGTTGACAAATTATTAAAAGCCCATCTGGTTCCCAGGCACGGTTTCGGGAATGAAATCTGTCCTTACCCAGTCTGGCCTCCATGCCCTCTGAAGTGGCAACGGTTTGTATCACCACCTTCCCAGAGCTACCAAAGCGGATAGAATCCATACAGTGCAGAAAGAGGCCATTCGGCCCATCGAGTCTGCACCGACCCTTCAAATGCAGACTCCACCCATGTCTACCCGCTGTATCCCTGCAACCCCATACCCTAACCTGCACATCCCTGTGCACTAACTGGCAATTTAGCATGGCCAATCCACCTAACCTGCACATCTTTGGACTGTGGGAGGAAACCGGAGCACCCGGAGGAAACCCACGCAGACACGGGGAGAACGTGCAGACTCCGCACAGACAGTGACCCAAGCCGGAATCGAACCTGGGACCCTGGAGCTGTGAAGCAATAGTGCTAACCACTGTGCCACCGTGCCGCCACAAACTGATAGGTAAATTAAAAATAGATGTATCAGCTAGAGCTAGGAAGGCGGGTGTAAGTGAAGCGATCGCGCAACATTTAAATTTGTACGAGCTGGTAGGAAGACGGCAGTTCAGGGGGGAGTGTAGCATCGGGGACGCTTTCCTGTGGCTAATAAATGTCAGCCTCACCGGGGACGCTTACATTTTTTTGAATTATGCAATTTCAGTCCTCTTTCCCAGGATTCTGCGAATCAGTCTCTAATCACCGGGCTTCAACAGGGGATGAGGTTAAAATTGGGAACATTGCAGCAATAAAACTCAATTCAGCAAATCTTGTGGCTTGTTTCCGCCTGGTGGACACTCTGGGAAGAGCAGTTCCATTCTCCAAGCATGTCTCTTTTTGAGGTTGGCCTGTACTTTAGGAAATGCAGATGTGCAGGGTTGTTGAGCAGCTGCGCTGCATATTCCTTACTAGAAAGCTGATGCAGCAGCCGCAGCGGATAATGCAGCTAACTCTTAATCTGGGGAGGAGGCAGAGGCACAGCGATGTAGAGGCTGACACTGATAGACCTCAACTCTTCTGTCCCTAACACAACAGATATTGTATCTACAACCTGTGGAAATCATTATCATCACCCACTGTCAGACTGGATTGCCAGGATATTCTTGTTGGTATGAGAGTGGGCACATAAAGCCCACAGATCTATCGAGCATAGTTTCTTTCATTTTGTATAGATTGTCCCATGATGAGAGGCTGAGTAATTGAATCTATATTCTCTGGTGTTTATAGGAGAATGAGAGGTGATCTTATGGAAACATGCAAGATTCTGAAAGGGACTTGACGGTGCAGATGCTGAGCAATTGGTCATATTGTATAAAACGTTAAACTTCGCCCTCCACAAATGCCAGTCCTGCAGAGTTTTTCCAGTATTTATTTTCAGATTTCCCGCATCTGCGGTATTTTGGTTTTACTATTCGAGAAATTCTTTACCCTAACTGGGTAATCATAAACACGGGATCACAATCTCAGGGTAAGAGGACAGTCATTTCTGTCTGGAGACGAGAAATTTCTTCACTCTGTTTCGATCCCGGCTGATGTTCCTATCAGACAAGTCAGATCTCAGGGTGGAACCCAGTTTGACGAATCCTATTAGTTTTTGTTCAGAAACGTGGAGGGTGTCCCCTCCAAAGTAGAGTACTCGCAGAGTGCCACGTATCGACGGCCTCAGGCCATTGTCTGAGGTCCGCCGCCACCCCGACCGGCCGAGTTCCCGACGGCGCGGGACACGTGTGGTCTCATCCCTCGGGAACTCAGCCTGGCGGTTGCGAACTCGGTCCAGCGCCGTTCACAGTCGAGAGAGCCGATCCGCGGGCAGGGGGGGTCATTATTCGGGGCTGGGGGCACTGTGGTGGGGTGGTCCAGGGTACGCGAGCCGGCCGGAGGGGCGGGTCCGCGAGGCCTTCGCCATGATGCACAGCGTGGCCGCTTCAGGCCACCACCGTGCGGATGCTCGGCCACGGATCGGACAATTCTCCGGGGTGTATCGGCAGCTCGAGCCAGGCCTATGCTGCCCTCCTGCCAGCCCCCAGCAAAAGGGGAATCGGTGGCAGTTTTGCACCAGCTTTTCTGGTGTAAAACACCAGCTCGTGGACAGAATCAGAGAATCCAGCCCAACATGTGTGGATTTCTTATCAACTCCCCCAGATGCCTGTCTGACTGGAACTCAGTCTTCCCCACGAGGGATTGCAATCTCCACTCGCGAAGAACACACCTTGGAATCTTTTACCCAAGCAATGCTTTCTCCCAGATGTCTTTAAATCCAGGGTTACATCCTCCTTCTGATGTACCTCTCTCCTGGATTGCCACATGCATTCAGGCTTTGCATTGCACACATGCTCTCAGATACCCAGCTGTGTTAACAGAACCCCCACTGCTTCACAGGCCCTGAGTAAAGAGACATCAACCTTCTGGTCCCGTGGGGGGTTACCCCGGCCCCACGGCCTGTCCAGGCCCCACCCGCTGCCCTCTGTTTTCTTTAGAGTTGTAAAAGTCTCGGGCGGGATTCCCATCGGCTGACACCAGAATCGGGAACCGCAATTGGGCGGAGAATCGGTTTTGACGCCAAAATTGTGGCGGGCGTCGGTTTCACGGCAAATCACAATTCTCCAGTGCCTCGCCAGGGCGACAATGCGTTCCACTCCGCGTGTACAGTAAACGCCATTGACATATCATTAGTGAGGGCAGCATGGTGGAGCAGTGGTTAGCACTGCTGCCTCACGTCGTCGAGGTCTCATTATCTAAGGATACATAGATACAGAGAAGATAGGAGCAGGAGGAGGCCTTTTGGCCCTTCGAGCCTGCTCCGCCATTCATCACCATCATGGCGGATCATCCAACTCAATAGCCTAATCCTGCTTTCTCCCCATAGACTTTGACCCCATTCTCCCCAAGGGCTATATCCAGCCGCCTCTTGAATATATTCAAAGTTTTAGCATCAACTACTTCCTGTGGGAATGAATTCCACAGGCTCACCATTCTTTGTGTGAAGAAATGTCTCCTTATCTCTGTCCGAAATGGTTTACCCTGAATCCTCAGACTGTGACCCCCTGGTTCTGGACACACCCATCATTGGTAACATCTTCCCTGCATCTAGAGTAGGGACCCTGTCTAGTCCTGTTGGAATTTTATAAGTCTCTATGAGATCCCCCTCATTCTTCTGAACTCCAGCGAGAACAATCCTAACCTAGTCAATCTCTCCTCAT
Source organism: Scyliorhinus torazame (assembly GCF_047496885.1). Taxonomy (NCBI): domain Eukaryota; kingdom Metazoa; phylum Chordata; class Chondrichthyes; order Carcharhiniformes; family Scyliorhinidae; genus Scyliorhinus; species Scyliorhinus torazame. The sequence continues at coordinate 210,301,215 of NC_092721.1, read as the reverse complement.
ATGACAGTCCCGCCATCCCTGGAATCAGTCTGGTAAACCTTCGCTGCACTCCCTCGAGAGCAAGAACATCCTTCCTCAGAGGAGACCAAAACTGCCCACAATACTCCAGGTGTGGCCTCACCAAGGCCCTGTATAATTGGCTGAAGGTACTGGACACTGCAAAGGCTCTGGGCCCTGACAATATCCCAGCAACAGTACTGAAGACTTGTGCTCCAGAACTTGCCGCACCCCTAGCCACGCTGTTCCAGTGCAGCTACAACACTGGCATCTACCCGGCAATGTGGAAAATTGTCCAGGTGTGTCCTGTACACAAGAAACAGGACAAATCCAACCCAGCCAATTACCCCCCTATCAGTCTACTCTCCATCATCAGCAAAGTGATGGAAGGGGTCATCGACAGCGCTATCAAGCGGCACTTACTCAGCAATAACCTGCTCACGGACGCTCGGTTTAGGTTCTCCCAGGGTCACTCAGCTCCTGACCTCTTTACAGCCTTGGTTCAAACATGGACAAAAGAGCTGAATGCCGGAGGTGAGGTGAGAGTGACTGCCCTCGACATCAAGGCAGCATTTGGCCGAGTGCAGCATCAAGGAGCCCGAGCTAAACTGGAGCCAATGGGAATCGGGGAAAACTCTCCGCTGGTTGGAGTCATTCCCGGCACAAAGGAAGATGGTTGTGGTGGTTGGAGATAAAGCATCTCAGCTCCAGGACATCACTGCAGGAGTTCCTCAGGGTAGTGTCCTCGGCCCAACCATCTTCAGCTGCTTCATCAATGACCTCCCTTCCATCAGAAGGTCAGAAGGGGGGATGTTTGCGACGACTGCACAATGTTCAGCACCATTCGCGACTCCTCAGATATTGAAGCAGTCCCTGTCCAAATGCAGCAAGACCTGGACAATATCCAGGCTCGGGCTGACAAGTGGCAAGTTACATTGGTGCCACATGAGTGCCAGGCGATGACCATCTCCTACAAGAGAGAATCTAACCATCGCCACTTGACATTCAATGACATTACCATCGCTGAGTCCCCCACAATCAACATCCTGGGGGTTACCATTGATCAGAAACTGAACTGGACCCAGCCACATTAATACTGTGGCTACCAGGACAGGTCAAAGACCGGGAATCCTACAACGAGTAACTCACCTCCTGACCCCCCAAAGCCTGTCCACCATCTACAAGGCACAAGTCAGGAGTGTGATGGAATACTCTCCACTTGCCTGGATGAGCGCAGCTCCAACAACACTCAAGAATCTCAACACCATCCAGGACAAAGCAGCCGCCTGATTGGCTCCCCTTCCACAAACATTCACTCCCTCCACCACTGACACACAGTAGCAGCCGTGTGTACCATCTACAAGATGCACTGCAGGAACTCACCAAGGTTCCTCAGACAGCACCTTCCAAACCCACGACCACTACCATCTAGAAGGACAAGAGCAGCAGATACCTGGGAACCCACCACCTGGAGGTTCCCCTCCGAGTCACTCACCACCCTGACTGGGAAATATATCGCCGTCCCTTCGCTGTCGCTGGGGCAACATCCTGGAACTCCTTCCCTAACAGCACAGTGGGTGTACCTACACCTCAGGGACTGCAACAGTTCAAGAAGGCAGCTCACCCCCACCTTCTGAAGGGCAACTAGGGATGGGCAATAAATGCTGGACTAACCAGTGACGCCCACATCCCATGAATTAAAAAAATTTATTTAAAAAAAAATACTCCAGCTGTGGTCTGACCCAGGCCCTGTGCAGCTGCACTAAGACATCCCTACTCCTGTACTCAAGTCCTCTTGCAATGAAGGCCAACATAACATTTGCCCTCTTAAATGCTGTTGTACCTGCATGTTTGCTTTCAATGACTGGTGTACCAGGTCCCTTTGTACACCAACATGTTCCAATCTATCACCATTTAAATAATACTCTGCCATTCTGTTTCTCTGTCCAAGTGGATAACTTCACGTGTTGCCACATTATGCTGCATTGGCCATGGATCTGCCCACTCAACTTGTCGAATTCACCTTGAAGCCTGTTTACATCCTCCTCACCACTCACATTCCCACTGAGCATTCATGCCATCATCAAACCTGGAAATATTTTACTTGGTTCCCTCATCCAATTAATTTTTATATATTGGGCCAAAACATTGATCACTGTGGTATCCCTCTGGTTAAATGCCTGTCACTCTTTAAAAAAACACATTTATTCCTGCTCTCCGTTTCCTGTCTGCTAAACAATTCTCAAATTTTAACAATGTATATATAACCCCCAATCACATGTGCTTTAATTTTACAAACTAAGCTTTCGGAAAATCTAAATACAGCACATCCACTGGTTCACCCTCATCTATTCTAATTACAGTCTCAAAAAACACCAGGAGATTTGTCAATCGTGATTTCCCTTTCATAAATCCACGTTGACTTTGTTACGACACCCTGGGCGAGCGGGGGGTCAGTTCCAGCCCCACTTGTCCCAGAGTCACAACACAAGTAATTCACCAATAATTCTCAGAAAAGAACCCAAGTCTTTGACTCTTGGCTGCCCAATAATTAGTCATCAGGCTTGTAAGTTTAAACATAAACATACAGTTTATGAACTACAATGAAATCTGTAGTAAATACAACTGGTTAATTGTTATCTAATTCCTTATGAGGGCTGGTTTAGCTCAGAGGGCTAGACAGCTGGTTTGTAATGCAGAACAAGGCTCGCAGCGCGGATTCAATTCCCGTACCAGCCTCCCCGAACAGGTGCCAGAATGTGGCAACTAGGGGCTTTTCACAGTAACTTCATACTTGCGACAATAAAAGATTATTATTATTATTATCTCCCTGTTTCAACTTGCCTCACAGACACACACTCTCAGACAAGACAGGCAAACATAGAGAGGAAGAAAGGGGTAAAAAAAGATAAGTAAAAGAGAAAAACAGTCTTTGTTTCAAATGGCTGTTTCCAGTATCCTGCTCCTATTCAAACCTTGCTTTCAGTTTGAGGGTTTTACAGTAAATTCATTCAGACCTCTGAAGTTTTAGGAATACAGCGGGCACAGCCTTTCTGGCGAGGGACAAAATGCAGGTCCTTGTCATTCTGTGTCCAGGAGTCAAACCATTATACTGGGACAGGATCTATTCAACACCTGCTACCAGGCAGAGTCCGGCCTTTTGGGCCAATTCATTGGCCCCCAGTCAATCAAACCGAGTCCCAGGCATCGCTCTCCAAGGTGCCAGCAAGACTGAAGATCCTGTTCAAACTAGCAGAGTGTTCCCTCCTGTAACTTCTCAATTCATCATTCTCTCTGTTCCTTGGCTTAAAAGACACATGTCTATTAATCACCCATGGATCAAAAATGATAACAGCAAAATAAAAGAAAGGGGAAATAAGGGAACAGGAAAGACCCTGACAACTTTGGCTAATCTCGTTGATATTTTCAAAGTGTCCTGTTATCACATCCTTTATAATAAACTCCAGCATTTTCCCTGCTGCTGATGTTATGTTAACCGGTCTGTAATTCCCTGTTTTCTCTCCCCCTCCTTTTCTAAATAGCGGGGTTACATTTACCACCCTCCAATCTGCTGGGACTGTTCCAGAATCTACAGAATTTTGGAAGGTGACATCCAAGGCATCCATTAGTTCCATGTTAACGTCCTTTCTTCCCCGAAGATGTGGATTATCACACCCTGGGGATTTATCAGTTTACAGTCCCTTCATTGATAGTGGGGAATTCAACAAGAGTAACGCCATTGAATGTCAAGGGCAGGTAATGAGATGTTCTCTTGCTGGAGATGGTCAGAGTATGGCAATTGTGTGGTGTTAATGTTATTTATCACTGATCAGCCCAAGATTGAATGTTCCACGGTCTTGCTGAGCATGGACATGAATACCTTCAGTATCTCAGGAGTGATAAATTATGCTGAACATTGTGAAATCATCAGCGAACATCCCCACGTCTGATCTTATGATGGAGGGAAGGTCATTGATGATGCAGCTGAAGATGGTTGGTCCGTCTATAACACACCCTGAGGAACTCCTGCAGCAATGCGCTGTGCAGACATGATTAACCTCCAACAATCATTTTGTGCGTGTCAAAGCAAGTGGGGAGTTTTCCCCTGATTCGTATTGACTTTTACTGGGCTCCTTGATGGAGCCCATCCAGTGGCCTTGACATCGATCATTATGAAGGGCTTCAAGAGGTTAGTCATGAGACACATCAACTTCAAACTCCCAGAATGCCTTGATTCACTGCAATTCGAATTCTGTCACAGCCAGTCCACAGCTGACGTCATCTCCCTGGACCCACACTCACCCCTGGAGCACCTCGCCAACAAGGATTCCCACATCATGGGCGAGATTCTCCCAAAACGGCGCCAATCAGACGGGCATCGCGCCGGCCCAAAGGTGCGGAATGCTCCGCATCTTTGGGGGCCGAGCCCCAACATTGAGGGGCTAGGCCGACGCCGGAGGAATTTCCGCCCCGCCAGCTAGTGGAAACGGCCTTTGTTGCCCCGCCAGCTGGCGCGGAAATGACATGTCGGGGCGGCGCATGCGCGGGAGTGTCAGCGGCCGCTGAAAGTTTCCCGCGCATGCGCAGTGGAGGGAGCCTCTTCCGCCTCCGCCATGGTGGAGACCGTGGCGGAGGCGGAAGGGAAAGAGTGCCCCCACGGCACAGGCCCGCCTGCGGATCGGTGGGCCCCGATCGCGGGCCAGGCCACCGTGGGGGCACCCCCCGGGGTCAGATCGCCCCCCCCAGGACCCCGGAGCCTGCCCACGCCGCCTTGTCCCGCCGTTCAAAAGGTGGTTTAATCCACGCCGGCGGGACAGGCAATTTTTCGGCGGGACTTCGGCCCATCCGGGCCGGAGAATCCAGCGGGGGGGCCCACCAACCAGCGCGGCCCGATTCCCGCCCGAATATCCGGTACCGGAGACTTCGGCAACCAGCGGGGGCGGGATTCACGGCAGCCCCCGGCGATTCTCCATACTGGCGGGGGGTCGGAGAATGACGCCCCAGATTCCTATTCATTGACTACAGCTCCGCCTTCAACACTATAATCCCAGCTAAGATAATATCAAAGCTCCAAGACCTAGGACTTGGCTCCTCCCTCTGCAACTGGATCTTGAACTTCCTGACCCATAGGCCACGATCAATAAGGATAACCAATAACACCTCTTCCGCGATAGCCCTGAATCCCGGGGCCCCGCAAGGCTACGTACTTAGCCCCCTACTATACTTCCTATTCACACACGACTGCATGGCAAAATTTGGCTCCAACTCCAGGGGCAGCATGGTAGCATTGTGGATAGCACAATTGCTTCACAGCTCCAGGGTCCCAGGTTCGATTCCGGCTTGGGTCACTGTCTGTGCGGAGTCTGCACGTTCTCCCCGTGTGTGCGTGGGTTTCCTCCGGGTGCTCCGGTTTCCTCCCACAGTCCAAAGAGGTGCAGGTTAGGTGGATTGGCCATGATAAATTGCCCTTAGTGCCCAAAATTGCCCTTAGTGTTGGGTGGGTTTACTGGGTTATGGGGATAGGGTGGAGGTGTTGACCTTGGGTAGGGTGCTCTTTCCAAGAGCCGGTGCAGACTCGATGGGCCGAATGGCCTCCTTCTGCACTGTAAATTCTATGATAATCTATGATGAACTCCATCTGCAAGTTTGCCGATGACACGACTGTAATGGGTCGGATTTCGAACAACGGCGAGTCAGACTACTGGAGGGAGATAGAGAGCCTGGCGGAATGGTGTAACGACAACAATCTCTCCCTCAACATCAACAAAACTAAAGAGCTTGTGATTGACTTTGGGAAGCAAAGCATTGTACACACCCCTGTCTGCATCAACGGGGCCGAGGTGGAGATGGTGCACATCACCAACAATCTGTCCTGGTCCACCCACGGGTTTCCTCCGGGTGCTCCGTTTTCCTCCCACAGTCCAAAGATTTGCAGGTTAGGTGAATTGGCCATGATCAATTGCCCCTTCGTGTCCAAAAGGTTAAGTTAGGTGGGGTTACTGGGTTAAGGGGAGAGGGTGGGCTTGACCCTAAGTAGGGCCTCCTTCTGCACTGTAGTGATTCTATGACTCTATGTTGATGCTATGACCAAGAAAGCACAACGGTGTCTATACTTCCTCAGGAAACTAAGGAAATTCGGCATGTCCACATTAACTCTTACCAACTTTTACAGATGCACCATAGAAAGCATCCTATCGGGCTGCATCTCAGCCTGGTATGGTAACCGCTCGGCCCAGGACCGCAAGAAACTTCAGAGAGTCGTGAACACCGCCCAGTCCATCACACAAACCTGCCTCCCATCCATTGACTCCATCTACACCTCCCGCTGCCTGGGGAAAGCGGGCAGTATAATCAAAGATCCCTCCCACCCAGCTTACTCACTCTTCCAACTTCTTCCATCGGGCAGGAGATACAGAAGCCTGAGAACACGCACGAACAGACTCAAAAACAGCTTCTTCCCCACTGTCACCAGACTCCTAAATGACCCTCTCATGGACTGAACTGATCTCTGCACACATCTTGTCTGCTGATTAGTACTACGCTCCGTATGCTTCACCCGACGCCTGTTTCTGTGTATTTAAATTGTGTATTTATGCATGTCCTATGTTTTTCATGAATGGAACGATCTGTCTGGTCTGTACGCAGAACAATACTTTTCACTGTACCTCGGTACATGTGACAAAAAAATCAAATTCAATTCAATTCAATGCCACACTTGGTCAAACGCTGCCTGGATGTCGAGGGCAGTCACTCTCACCTCACCTCCGGCATTCAGCTCTTTTGTCCATGTTTGAACCAAGGCAGTAATGAGGGCAGGAGTTGGGCGGCACGGTGGCGCAGTGGTTAGCACTGCTGCCTCACATCCCCGAGGACCCGGGTTCAATCCCAGACCCAGGTCACTGTCCGTGTGGAGTTTGCACATTCTCCCCGTGTCTACGTGGGTCTCACCCCACAACCCAAAGATGTGCAGGGTAGGTGGATTGGCCACGCTAAATTGCCTCTTAATTGAAAAAATATTTTAAATTATGAGGTCAGCAGTTATGTGAACTTGAATTCAAGTTCAAAAATTTCGAAATGTAAGAGGTGGGATAAGAAAAAGTGATAATGAAACTAAGATTAATTATAGTACCCAGCTGGTTCACTAATATCCTTGACAGGAGGAACAAAGAGACATAGGAACAGGAGTAGGCAATTCAGCCAGTCAAGCCTGCTCCACTATTTAATATGACCATGGCTGATTGGACATTTCAATGCCTTTTACACCCATTCTCCTGTTAGGATATTGTCTGTCTGTCCTGTGTCCTTTTTAATACCTGTCCTGCTGCCTGTTCGGATTTACATTCTTCAGGTTGGCTGCTACCATTGGGATTTCTGTTTAAATTGTAGCCTTTGAAATGAAATGAAAATCGCTTATTGTCACAAGTAGGCTTCAAATGAAGTTACTGTGAAAAGCCCCTAGTCGCCACATTCCGGCTCGGGGGGTCTGCTTTAAAAGCCAGCGATTTAGCCCAGTGTGCTAAACCAGCCCCTGGAACCCCCCCCCACCCCGGTTCTGATGGGATGGTCCAAAAACATCCCCTTTAGGGTCTGTGGCAGAACCTGTGATGCTGTTTGATCGACTTGGCAAACAGTCAATCGCTGCATGTAGAATTTTCAGCCTTCTCCTATCGGGGCCTGTGGTTGGTGAAGCCAGTCAGAAACCTTCAGGAAAGAAGGCGGGTCTTCTGGGGAGTGCCATCTTTTGTTCAGTTCTGTCCAGCAGCCAGTGAGTAAGGGCCCTGAGGTTTCTCTCTGCCGGACGCTACAAGAGACATTCGAGCCAAATCTGTGAAGGCTTTCCTGTTTAAAGGGGCACAGACAGAACTGGGAAAGAGAACCTGAGTGTAAACGTGCAAGTCATTTTCCCAAAGGTCAGTAACGTTCAAACAGTGTGTCAGGGGCTGGGAAGTGCTGAAAAATGGAAGCTTAAGGCAGGAGCATTTATGATGAAACTGCCAGAGTCTCGCACAGGAATCAGGCCAGTAAAAACTGCTAAATTCCAGGATCAAAGCTGTATTGTTCTCTCAGGAAGGTGAAAGCTCCCTCCTGAAGGTAAAAAGGCAGAAGTGCACTGACCTGTGTACAGTACCACCTGGTGACCGGCAACAAGAACTGCGCTCATCTGAACACCCCAGACCTTGCTGCATCAGGTGGCCAAAGAGCAGAATCGTATCGACCTGGAATTCTTGGGTGAAACGCTATCTGGTGGTCGAAAGACGGAATTGCGCCAACCTGAAATCTCTCGAGTCAATCTATTTCCCAGAAGCTGCAACCACAGGAGTGAAGACTCATCGCAGACCTACCCATTTAATCCCTGATTTTTTATTCCCCGCCAACCTTTAACTTGTGTCTATCTTGTGTGTGCCTGGGTTGAGGGTGGGATGGGAATTCTGGGATTTGGTAGTTTGGTAGAGGTATACAGAGAGACGTATACAGAGAGGCGTATACAGAAAGAGATACTGAGAGAGAGACAGATGCAGAGAGAGAGAGACAAGGACAGGTACAGAGAGACACAGAGGCAGATATAGCAAGATACAGACACAGATACAGTGAGATGCAGAGATAGATACCGAGAGATACAGAGTGAGATACAGATAGAGAGAGAGATGGAGAGACAGATACAGAGAGATACAGAGAGAGATAAAGAGCGAGATTCAAGAGATACACAGAGAATTACAGAGAGAGATACAGAGAGAGATACAGAGAGAGAGAAACAGAGAAATACAGAGAGAGATACAGAGAGAGTTACAGAGAGAGACACAGAGAGAGATACAGAGAGAGATACAGAGAGAGATACAGAGAGAGTTACAGAGAGAGATACAGAGAGATACACAGAGAGAGAAACAGAGAGAGTTACAGAGAGAGATACAGAGAGAGATACAGAGAGAGAGACAGAGAGAGATACAGAGAGAGACACAGAGCGAGATACAGAGAGAGATACAGAGAGAGATACAGAGAGAGTTACAGAGAGAGATACAGAGAGAGACACAGAGAGAGATACAGAGAGAGATACAGAGAGAGACACAGAGAGAGATACAGAGAGAGACACAGAGAGAGATACAGAGAGAGAGACAGAGAGAGATACAGAGAGAGATACAGAGAGAGAGACAGAGAGAGATACAGAGAGAGACACAGAGAGAGATACAGAGAGAGATACAGAGAGAGAGACAGAGAGAGACACAGAGAGAGACACAGAGAGAGATACAGAGAGAGACACAGAGAGAGATACAGAGAGAGTTACAGAGAGAGATACAGAGAGAGAGACAGAGAGAGATACAGAGAGAGACACAGAGAGAGATACAGAGAGAGAGACAGAAAGAGATACAGAGAGAGACACAGAGAGAGACACAGAGAGAGATACAGAGAGAGACACAGAGAGAGATACAGAGAGAGATACAGAGAGAGTTACAGAGAGAGATACAGAGAGAGAGACAGAGAGAGATACAGAGAGAGACACAGAGAGAGACACAGAGAAAGTTACAGAGAGAGATACAGAGAGAGATACAGAGAGAGATACAGTGAGAGACACAGAGAGAGATACAGAGAGAGTTACAGAGAGAGATACAGAGAGAGAGACAGAGAGACACAGAGAGAGACACAGAGAGAGATACAGAGTGAGTTACAGAGAGAGATACAGAGAGAGTTACAGAGAGAGATACAGAGAGAGACACAGAGAGAGATACAGAGAGAGTTACAGAGAGAGAGACAGAGAGAGACACAGAGAGAGATACAGAGAGAGTTACAGAGAGAGATACAGAGAGAGTTACAGAGAGAGATACAGAGAGCGATACAGAGAGAGATACAGAGAGAGTTACAGAGAGAGATACAGAGAGAGTTCCAGAGAGAGATACAGAGAGAGAGAAACAGAGAGAAATACAGAGAGAGCCACAGAGAGAGATACAGAGATATACAAAGCGATAGAGAGATACAAAGTGAGAGAGATACAGAGAGAGATATAGAGAGAGCTACAGAGAGTGATACAGAGAGAGAGAGAGAGACAGCCAGAGATACAGAATGAGATACAGGGAGCGATACACAGAGAGAGAGACAGAGAGTGAGAGACAAGGAGAGATAAAGATAGCGACACAGCGACTTACTGAGATAGTTATTTCCTTATATGCTCATCTTTTGTTCTTTTTTATTAATAAATAGTTTAACGTTTTACTCCTAGACCGGGTGTCTGTAACTCACTGGAGCATTCAAGGGTTACTGATCTTCAGAAAATGCAAATTATTGGTTCATTGACTTTTGTTGGGACCCCGTGGTCTTGGGGTGGAATTGGCTGTGCATTCGCCCAGGGTGTCGTAACACTCCTCATGACCCTTTATGGTATTGTTAATCATAATTCCACCAATCTCTGCTTTAAACATCTCAATGACTGAGCTTCCATGACCCGCTGGGGTAGAGAATTCCAAAGATTCACCATCCCATGTAAAGAAATTTCTCCTCATCTCGGGGGACATGGCAGCACAGTGGTTAGCACTGTTGCTTCACAGCTCCAGGGTCCCAGGTTCGATTCCGGCTTGGGTCACTGTCTGTGCGGAGTCTGCACGTTCTCCCCGTGTCTGCGTGGGTTTCCTCCGGGTGCTCCGGTTTCCTCCCACAAGTCCCGAAGGACCTGCTGTTAGGTGAATTAGACATTCTGAATTCTCCCTCTGTGAACCCGAACAGGCGCCGGAATGTGGCGACTAGGGGATTTTCACAGTAATTGCATTGCAGTGTTAATGTAAGCCAATTGTGACAATAAAGATTATTATTTATGTCGCATTCCCCCTTATTTTAAAATTGTGTTCCCTGGTTCTTGACTCCCTAATCAAGGGAAACACCTTCTCTGCATCTACTCTGTCTATTCCTGTAAGTATCTGGTAGGTTTCAATCAGATTGCCTCACATTCTTCGAAGATGTGGAGATTACAGGCCCAGTTTGCACAATCTCTTTTCATAAGACAGTCCCACCATCCCTGGAACGAGTCTGGTGAACCTTTGTTGCACTTTCTCTATGACAAATGTCCTTCCGAAGGTAAGGGGGCCAAATCTGCCCACAGTCCTCTCGGTGCAGTCTAACCAAGCTTCTGTCCAATTGAAGCAAGGCCTGCTTGCTGCACCTTCATGTTAGCCTTCAGTGACTTATGGACAAGGGCACCCAACTCCTTTGTGCATCTACACTTTCTAACTTCTTCCCACTGAGGGAATACTCTGCATATCTGTTCCTTCTACCAAAGTGGATGAAGTCATGTTTCCACATTATATTCCATCTACCACCTTCTTGCCTACTCACTAAATCTGGCGTGACGAGACCGTGAATCTCACGAGCTTCTTGACACTTGAGACATCTCGCGAGATTCATCCGAACTTCATGAGATATCGCGATCTGGATCTCGCCCTTGCTGGACAAGATCCAGGTTAAGGATCTAAAAAGTGATTTTAGGGAGTTAGGTTGGAAGCTAACGAGCAGGACAAGCAGAGTAGTGATCTCAGGATTGCTACCGGGGCCACATGCAAGTGAGGCAAGGATCAGAGAGCGAGTGCAGCTGAACACGTGGCTATGGGCTGGTGCAGGAGGGAAGGCTTCAGATATGTGAATCATTGGGATATCTTCTGGGGAAGGTGGGACCTGTGCATGAAGGACGGATTGCACCTAAACTGGAGGGGCACCAATATCCTGGGTGGGAGGTTTGCTGGAGCTCTTCGGGAGGGTTTAAACTAGTTTGGCAGGGGGATGGGAACCAGAGCTATGGACCAGAGGATAGGGTAGCTGTTGAACAGGCAGAAATAGTATGCAGCAAGTCTGTGAGGAAGGATAGACAGTTGCTGGGGCAAAGTTGCACTCAGTGGAATGGGTTAAAGTGTGTCTGTTTCAATGCAAGTAGTGTCAGGAATAAGGGAGATAAACTTAGAGCATGGATCAGTACTTGGAACTACGATGTCTTTACGCAAAGTGTAGTGAGGCCGTGGAATGCCCTACCTGCTACAGTAGTGAACTCGCCAACATTGAGGGCATTTAAAAGTTTATTGGATAAACATATGGATGATAATGGCATAGTGTAGGTTAGATGGCTTTTGTTTCGGTGCAACATCGTGGGCCGAAGGGCCTGTACTGCGCTGTATTGTTCTATGTTCTATGTTCTATGTTGTGGCCATTACGGAGACATGGATTTCACAGGGACAGGAATGGCTGTTAGATGTTCCGGGTTTAGATGTTTTAAGAAGAATAGGGAGGGAGGTAAAAGAGGAGGGGGAGTGGCACAGTTAATTAGGGAGTGCACCACAGCTGCAGAAAAGGAGGTAGTTGAGCAGGGTTTGTCTACTGAGTCAGTATGGGTGGAAGTCAGAAACAAGAAAGGAGCAGTCACTTTATTGGGAGTTTTCTATAGACCCCCCCCCCCAATAGCAGCAGAGGGATAGAGGAACAGATTGGGTGGCAGATCTTGGAAAGGTGCAGAAGTAACAGTTGTTGTCATGGGTGACTTCAACTTCCATAATATTGACTGGAACCTCCTTACTGCAAATGGTTTGGATGGAGCAGATTTTGTCAGGCGTGGACAGGAAGGATTCCTGACTCAATATGTAGATAGGCCGACTAAGGGGGAGGCCATATTGGACTTGGTCCTTGGCAACAAACCAGGCCAAGTGTCAGATGTCTCGGTGGGAGAGCATTTTGGTGACAGTGACCACAACTCCTTGAGCTTTACCATAGTCATGGAGAGGGATAGGAACAGACAGTATGGGAAGGAATTTAATTGAGGGTGGGGAAATTATACTGCTATTAGACAGGAGCTGAGGAGCATAAAGTGGGAACAATTGTTCTTGGGGAAATGCACAACAGTAATGTGGGAATTGTTTAAGGAGCAGTTGCTGGGAGTGCTGGATAGTTTTGTCCCACTGAGACGAGGAAGGAATGGTAAGGTGAAGGAGCCTTGCATGACAAGAGAAGTGGAGCTTCCAGTCAAGAGGAAGAAGGAAGTTTACGTAAGATTGATGAAGCAAGGATCTGACTCGGCTCTAGAGGGTTACAAGGTAGCCAGGAAGGGAACTCAAAGATACACTGAGGAGAGCTAGAAGGGGGCATGAAAAAGCCCTGGCGGGAAGGATTAGGGAAAACCCCAAGGCGTTCTACACTTATGTGAGAAATAAGAGTATGATCAGAGTGAGAGTCGGGCCGATCAGGGATAGTGGAGGGAATTTGTGCCTAGAGTCTGAGGAGGTGGGGGAGGCCCTAAGTGAATACTTTGCTTCAGTATTCACTGGAGAGAGGGACCTTGTTGCTCATGAGAACAGCGTGAACCAGGTTAATAGACTCGAACAGGTTGATATTAAGAAGGAGGATGTGCTGGAAATTTTGAAAAGCATCAGGATAGATAAGTCCCCCGGGCCTGACGGGATATACCCAAGGTTACTACGGGAAGCGAGGGAGGAGATTGCTGCACCATTGGCGATGACCTTTGCGTCCTCATTGTCCACTGGAGTAGTACCGGATGATTGGAGGGGGGCGCATATCCTCGTTGACGCCGGTGCCACTGCGCAGGTAGGGGCCTGAATCGGTATTCCCAGCGGCCCGTTCACGCGGTGTGAAACGCGACGGCGTTTCCGATGACGTGGACACTCTGCCGCTGAATTGGAGAATCCCACCCAGGATTCTTGGGAAGTGTGGGGGAACAGAGGGATCTTGGGGTCCACGTACAGAGATCCCTCAAAGTTGACACCCAGGTTGATAGGGTTGTTAAGAAGGCGTATGGTGTGTTGGCTTTCATTAACAGGGGGATTGAGTTTAAGAGCCGTGAGGTTTTGCTGCAGCTTTATAAAACCCTGGTTAGATCACACTTGGAATATTGTGTCCAGTTCTGGTCGGCTCATTTATAGGAAGAATGTGGATGCTTTGGAGAGGGTGCAGAGGAGATTTACCAGGATGCTGCCTGGACTGGAAGGCATGTCTTACGAAGAAAGGTCGAGGGAGCGAGGGCTTTTCTCACGGGAGCGAAGAAGGCAGAGAGGTGACTTGTTAGAGGTGTACAAGGTGATGAGAGGCATGGATAGAGTGGATAGCCAGAGACTTTTCCCCAGGGCGGAAATGGCTGTCACGAGGGGACATAATTTTCAAGTGATTGGCGGAAGGTATGGGGGAGATGTCAGAGGTTCTTTACACAGAGAGTGGTGGGTGTGTGGAATGCACGGCCAGCAGAGGTGGTGGAGTCAGAGTCATTAGGGACATTTAAGCGACTCTTGGACAGGCACATGGACAGCAGTAAATTGAAGGGGTGTAGGTTAGGTCGATCTTGGATTAGTATAAATGGTCGGCACAACATCGTGCGAAGGGCCTGTACTGTGCTGGACTGTTCTATGATCTATGTTCTATTAACACATTAAATGAACTGTACGGTTATGTTGTATTCTCCCAGGAACTAATGGCCTCGCCAGCGAGGCCTGGACCAGGCTCCGGTTAGTACTGGTTCACACAAATGTGGAGCAGGCCTATCGGTTCCTGGGCAGTCTCCCAGGCCTTCGGAGACCCATGGGTGGTCGGGGACAGAGCAGGATCCCCTCCTGGCTCTCCCTGTGGCACCTGGGCACCTTGGCACTGTCGGCCTGGCACTGCTAAGCTAGTAGGGTGCCTGGGTGGCAGTGTCAGGGTGGGACTGCAAAGGGCCTGGGGCTGTGGGCGGCCATGCCCATGAAAGGCGTATGAAGGAAGGGGGGGGGGGGGGGGGGGGGTGAAGGTGGATATGAAGGGGCCTAATAAAGGTTGCGGGGGGTGGTGTGGGGCCCAAAAGAGGAGGTGAGGCGCCCTGAAAGGGGGGCCCTCAGCGATCCCATAGGGGGTGTCCTCATTTAGGAGGGTGAGGGTAATGCCCATGTGTACGGGGGGTGCCGATATTGCCCCTGGGTCAGGGGTGTGGGGGCCCTCAAGCCCACTTGGAGATCGGACACACTTCCAAAATGGCAGCCCGATCGCTGAGGAGCAGGCCTCCCTGGCGAATTCAACTCCCCAGTGTTGAAAACATTTCCAAATGTGGGCTTGACAGGGGAGAAACTCAGCAAGGACGAAAAAAATGACCAAGAGCGCAATTTAACTGAAAAATATCTGTCATTTTGGTTACAATTAGTGCCGGAAATGAGTCCCCACGAGATTCTCGCCATTAATGGCTGTGTCACTGTCTGATTTGCCAGGCGTGTGCCTCAGCTTCTCATTGCTAACAAGGGGGGGACTGGGGACGGGGCTGCTTTTAAGCGTTCCCTCACCATTTAATCCCAGTCAACACGCAAGCCTGACCGGCACCTCGCTTTGGGGATCGTGCCCTCAGAAGGCTTCTCGATGACGTTGATGAGACAGGACATCCTGTTCCCGAGGAGGTCAGAGGACCAGCATCAGGATCACCAATACTACCTGGGACACAGTGGCAGGGGTTATCAGTGTGGGCAGCATGACCAGGAGGATCGCTGCCCAATGTAGGAAGAAGACCAGTGACCTCCACCGAGTTGCAAGGGTAAGTTACCACCTCTCCTGGCATCATTCTGCCATCAGCCCTCATATTACACCCCCTCCCTTTCTCAATGACACCTCCCTGCATCCTATCGGGGAGCCACTGACACATACCAGCACAGCCCCTTCATGTTGAGATGCGGTGCCCACATGTCGCCAGCTATAGACCCCCCTGACCCATCAAGTGAGTGGCTCACAATGCCCTTTCTTTGTCCCTGCAGGAGAAGATAGCCCATAATAAGCATAATAAGGGGAAGGTGTACCTGCAATTTGAGTCGTCACCCCCTATGAGGAACGGGCCCTGGAGGTCAGGGGGCTTCCCGAGGACAGAGCAGCCACTGACAGCGAGGGTGGCCTGCGCCACAGAGGTGAGGGTCCACTGCCCCTTCACCCAGCTGATCTGTTTCAAGTCCCTTGTTCGTGTCAGACAGGATGATGCTTCCCTCTCACTGAGCACATGTCCATTGTCTCCCAGGATCTCCATCTGATAGACTGAGCCGTCCGGCATTGTTACCCCCACCTACCCCCACCCAAGGGACCACTTTGGTGGAGAGCTCCGAGGAGACGACCATCGAGGTGTCACAGCTATTATCCCGACCTTCCCCCAGCGCAGAGACACCCACCGCGGTGGGTGACAGTAATGGACAGGCGTCTGGGACACAATCTGGTGAGCAGCACACAGTTACTGATGCACATCAGGGGGAGGCAGGAACATCCAATGGAGACAGCAGTCGGAGGTCTGCGGGATCCCAGGACCCAGCTGGGTCCCGGTCAGATGCTGAGCCTGTGGACAAGGCTCTCCCAGAGCTGCTGGAGATGCGAGGGCACGGCGGCGAGATTCAGGAGGGGATGTCAGCAACATTCCATTGACTCTATAGCTGATTGGAGGAGTCCCAAAGGCTGCGGGCCGAGGAGAAGATGCGGAAAATGCGTGAAGACAACACTGCTGGGGTTGCGGCCTCAGTGGATAGCTTGGAGCACAATGTCAGCATCTTGGGTGGAGGTGCCCAAGGCTCAGTCTGCGACAACCATAGCTGAGGGCCTCGACATCATGTCCCAGTCGCTGAGGGTCATGCCCCAGACACAGGCTAGGCACTCCAGAATGTGGTGCAGTCACAGAGGAACATCACTGAGGCCATCGACACCATGGTGAAGTCAATAGGAAGCCATTGGGATTGGAAGAGCCGGATAACTCATGGGCCCCTGGAGCTGACTCCGGCTGCCCCTCAATCCCATGGAGACTCTAAGGGTCCGTCAGGGAGGAGGGAGTGCTGGAGGCCAACCCGGGGGCTTCCACCAAGGAACCGAAACTCTCCAGTTCTTCCGATTCCGCCCCCTCCTGGCACCAGCAGAACAGGGTGGCAGTGGGCAGAACAGGGTGGCAGTGGGCAGAACTGGGTGGCAGAGGGCAGAACTGGGTGGCGGAGGGCAGAACAGGGTGGCAGTGGGCAGAACAGGGTGGCAGTGGGCAGAACAGGGTGGCAGTGGGCAGAACAGGGTGGCAGTGGGCAGAACAGGGTGGCGGAGGGCAGAACAGGGTGGCAGTGGGCAGAACAGGGTGGCAGTGGGCAGAACAGGGTGGCAGAGGGCAGAACAGGGTGGCGGAGGGCAGAACAGGGTGGCAGTGGGCCGAACAGGGTGGCGGAGGGCAGAACAGGGTGGCAGTGGGCCGAACAGGGTGGCGGAGGGCAGAACAGGGTGGCAGAGGGCAGAACAGGGTGGCGGAGGGCAGAACAGGGTGGCAGTGGGCCGAACAGGGTGGCAGAGGGCAGAACAGGGTGGCAGTGGGCCGAACAGGGTGGCAGTGAGCAGAACAGGGTGGCAGAGGGCAGAACTGGGTGGCAGAGGGCAGAACAGGGTGGCAGTGGGCAGAACAGGGTGGCATGGCGACACCTATAACATCGATAAATCGACTCGAGCCCTCTGGAGACGTCCACCAAGGGCATGAAAGGCCGCAGGGTGGGAACGCAGTGGGCTGCCGCCAATTCTGATGTGTATCCTGGGAACATACCCAGAGGGCAGCACTAGACCACAAAAGATCAAGAAAAGTGAAGAGCCACTGAGTGGGCACGAGATGGGGGTGGGGTGAGGGGGTCACTATATGTAGTTAAGAGGAATGGAAATGTCAAATGTCCACAATTAAAATATGTCACATGTGAAGCCTCTGTCACGTTAATCTTCACAGCGGGCATGCCTGCACCCCCACCCCCTGTTGCCCTCCGCTTCCCACCCCAGGGCACACTGGTCCAAGATTAAACGCCCCTGATGCAGACCCAGTTCCGACGCGCTGTCAGCAGACAGACAGCAGCCAGACTTTGGCACCAGAGCTTTCCTCACTGTGAGTGACCATCACCCATCTGCCTGGTACAGTGACCCTCTGAAAGTGCCCACACAGCCCCGTCACCCTGGGGTGATGTTACATAGACCATTGGAGGGTGGAAGAGGTTAGCCGGGGAGCGGGCGGTTGGGGGGGGGGGGGGGGCAGGGGATATGGGAGGGTTGGGCAATGGAGTGGAAGGAGGGCAATGGGTGGGAAGGAGGGGAATGGGGCAGGGAGGGAGAGGGGGACTGGAGGGGTTGGGGGGGGAGGGGGCGCTGCAGTGGGAGCGTCTCTGGGGGGTGCACTGCAGGGCGCCCCCAGAGTAGTCCAGGCATGGGAACTGCATTTTGAGCAGTCCAATGTACCGTTCAATGACAGCACGAGTGGCAACATGGACATCGTTATACTGGGTCTCTGCCTTGGCCACCAGCTTCCGTACTGGCGTCATCAGCTAGAACCCCCCTTAACCCTCAAGAGTCAAACCGACATCCTGAGGTGGTCCTCGAAGACGCCGGGGATCTCCGAGTCTCCCAGGATGTAGCTGTTGTGCACGCTCCCAGGGAAGAGGGCACATATGTGTATGATCGCACATATGGTGGTTGCACACAAGTTTAACATTCAGGGAGTGCAATCCCCTTTAATGTAGGGCATTCCCTGATGCACTCGCAGAATTCTGCAGCCTGGGCATCTTGGTGCGTCTGCTCAAGCTCAAAGTTGATAAAATCTGATGCCCAGGCATACAGCACAGGAACAGGCCCTTCGGCCCTCCAAGCCCGTGCCGACCATGCTGCCCGACTAAACTACAATCTTCTACACTTCCTGGGTCCGTATCCCTCTATTCCCATCCTATTCATGTATTTGTCAAGATGCCCCTTAAATGTCACTATCGTCCCTGCTTCCACCACCTCCTCCGGTAGCGGGTTCCAGGCACCCACTACCCTCTGCGTAAAAAACTTGCCTCGTACATCGACTCTAAACCTTGCCCCTCTCACCTTAAACCTATGCCCCCTAGTAATTGACCCCTCTACCCCGGGGAAAAGCCTCTGACTATCCACTCTGTCTATGCCCCTCATAATTTTGTATACCTCTATCAGGTCGCCCCTCAACCTCCGTCATTCCAGTGAGAACAAACCGAGTTTATTCAACCGCTCCTCATAGCTAATGCCCTCCATACCAGGCAACATTCTGGTAAATCTCTTCTGCACCCTCTCTAAAGCCTCCACATCCTTCTGGTAGTGTGGCGACCAGAATTGAACACTATACTCCAAGTGTGGCCTAACTAAGGTTCTATACAGCTGCAACATGACTTGCCAATTCTTATACTCAATGCCCCGGCCAATGAAGGCAAGCATGCCGTATGCCTTCTTGACTACCTTCTCCACCTGTGTTGCCCCTTTCAGTGACCTGTGGAGCTGTACACCTAGATCTCTCTGACTTTCAATACTCTTGAGGGTCCTACCATTCACTGTATATTCCCTACCTGTATTAGACCTTCCAAAATGCATTACCTCACCTCCGGATTAAACTCCATCTGCCATCTCTCCGCCCAAGTCTCCAAATAATCTAAATCCTGCTGTATCCTCTGACAGTCCTCATCGCTATCCGCAATTCCACTAACCTTTGTGTCGTCTGCAAACTTACTAATCAGACCAGTTACATTTTCCTCCAAATCATTTATATATACTACAAACAGCAAAGGTCCCAGCACTGATCCCTGCGGAACAGCACTGGTCACAGCCCTCCAATTAGAAAAGCATCCTTCCATTGCTACTCTCTGCCTTCTGTGACCTAGCCAGTTCTGTATCCACCTTGCCAGCTCACCCCTGATCCCGTGTGACTTCACCTTTTGTACTAGTCTACCATGAGGGACCTTGTCAAAGGCCTTACTGAAGTCCATATAGACAACAACCACTGCCCTACCTGCATCAATCATCTTTGTGACCTCCTCGAAAAACTCTCTCAAGTTAGTGAGGTACGACCTCCCCTTCACAAAACCATGCTGCCTCTCACTAATACGTCCATTCGCTTCCAAATGGGAGTAGATCCTGTCTCGAAGAATTGCAGCTTGGGAAATGCCACACAAGTCCCCGCTCGAGTTTATATGGTAGAATGTAGCACAGTGGTTAGCACTGTTGCTTCAGAGCACCAGGGCCCCAGGTTCGATTCCTGCTTGGGTCACTGTCTGTGCGGAGTCTGCACGTTCTCCCCGTGTCTGCGTGGGTTTCCTCCGGGTGCTCCGGTTTCCACCTAAAAGTCCATAAAGAAGTGTTGCTAGGTGAATTAGACATTCTGAATTCTCCCTCTGTGTACCCGAACAGGTGCCGGAATGTGGCGACTAGGGGATTTTCACAGTAATTTCACTGAAGTGTTAATGTAAAACTACGTGTGACAAAATAAAGATTATAAAGTGACTGTCAGCATAGAAGCAAGAGCAATGCTTTGACCTGGAAGTGTTTGGTAGGACAGGCAGCAGCTGTAGTTGCCCCTGTTATGGGTATCCACAATATTTAAAGATGCTTGTAGGCGTCACAGAAGAAAATGGGAAAGGTTCCTCACCTCCCAGCTCCCCTCAGCAGACATTGCACCAGCTTCACGTTTTTAAGGAGGAGTACTAAACGACACCTGCCTCATTCCTTGCCTGGGGAGCGGGTAAATTCCCGGGAGGCCGTTGCGTTCGACTTCAATCTCACTAATGAGATGGAAATGAATACAAGTGAGGGTAAGTGATATGCTCACCATATTTGGGCATGTTACGGAACTCACCGTCGGGAGTGTGCTGGTTCGATAGCAAACTGATTTGCGCTGGATTCGAATTTGAATTTGGCTTTTCCTTCTATTTAACCGACATGCCCAGATCCGTGCTAGGTGTTGCGGTGGTTAAATCGCACCCTCAGAACCTCAGCATGGTTGAATAACGGTGTGGATCTCACCCAAAAAAGCCAGTGAGAAACACCCCACCAAACCCACCCAAAATGACACTATTTTGGGGTTGAATAGTGCCCATTTTATTTGGTCCCCACATCCAAATCATTGATGTACACTGCGAATAGCTGGGGCCTATGCACTGATCCTTGCGGTATCCGCACAAACCAGCCTGACAAAGCGAGAATGACCCGTTTATTCCTACTCTGTTTTCTGCCTGTTAGCCCACCCTTAACCTAGGACAGTATATTGCCTCCTACCCCATGTGCTATTATTTTGTTCATCAACCTCCTGTGGTGGGGGGGGGGGGGGGCCTTCTGAAAATCCAAATACACCAAATATCCATCAACACTCTTTATCAAATGTTTTAATAACATCTTCAAGCAAAACTCGCAACAATTCTGTGAAACATGATTTCCCATTATTAAACGACGATGCCCAATTGTTAGTGGTCAGTGGAAGCTTCCACTCCCTCAGGATTCTGTGTCACTCCCACTCAGCACCTCCTAGGAGACACCTTGGTGAAGTGGAATTCACCGTGTACGCAGAGTTCTTGCAGGAGCTCTCCCACTGTGATGATGCCTTTGGCGCAGACAGATTGTCTTCAAAATAACTTCAACTGACTGCTAAGTAGGAACCATTTGGTAAATTCAGCAGGGAAAGCAACCTGCTGTTCTTCCCTGCACTGGACTCTGCTTCATTCCAGTCTCACGTCAATGTTGTTGCACAATCTCATGCCCATTAGTGACACCTTCATTCTTGAAAAACACTGCGCTCAATGTCCCTCAGCTCACAGAATCATAGAATTTACAGTGCGGAAGGAGGCCATTCAACCCATCGGGTCTGCACCAGTCCTTGGAAACAGCACCCTACTTAAGCCCACACCTCCACCCTATCCCTGTTACTCCACCTAACCTTTTTGGACACTAAGGGCAATTTATCATGGCCAATCCACCTAACCTGCACATCTTTGAACTGTGGGAGGAAACCGGAGCACCCGGAGGAAACCCACGCAGACACGGGGAGAACGTGCAGACCAGACAGTGACCCAAGCCGGGAATCGAACCTGGGACCCTGGAGCTGTGAAGCAACAGTGCTAACCACTGTGCTACTGTGCCGGACATAAAACAAGAGAGACTGACCCGAAAAAGAAGATTGATTTAAAGTTGTCTTTATTTGTTACAGCATCCAGCTTTTTGTACAAAGATATAAATGGAGAAATGCATAGACAGACACATTCCTATCGATTCATACATGCAAAAATACAAACATGCAAAAATACATATGCACTAATACAGAACTTTAGACACTAAAGGCACACACACAAACTCACAGTGAGACACATATGCAAACACGCCCTCACATATACGCTGATAAACGCATATAGTGGTACAGAAATACACAAACACACTCAGAGACGCACACACCAGAAATACCTTTCCACACACTAAATAGTGACACACTGTGTTGATGCATAGATTAAAATGGTTTTCAACACATGGATGATAATCCCTTTGAGTAATACAATAACCCAGCTCAGCGTTAGAGTCAGGTTACTTCGACTATGGAAATACTACTTTAATTATTTAAAATGAAGTAATATTCAGGAGATATAAACACAGACAAGGGAAATAAAATCCTAGAATTTGAGTTCCGATTTGGAACCCACATTGCTAAGGCTGCTGAGTAAGACCCTGTGCTCACTGTGTTTGCTGGGTGCATTCATCAAAACCTCAATTTTACAATTCTCATCCTCATGTTCACATTTCCATGCTCTTGCTCCTCCCTATCTCCATAATTGGAGATTGTTGTGTTTCTTCAATCCTAGCCCCTTCAACCTTTTTCGCTCCATCATTCAGCTATCAAAGGCCGAATCTCGGACTCACTCGCTAAACCGCTCCACCATTCTCATTTCAGATACTCCCAAAACCCACCTCCTTGACCTTGGCATGGTGTCAATTTCTGTCTGATTGTCTTCCTGGGAAGGGCCTTGGCACATTTTATTACATTAATTCTCAACTTTCCTCCCGCTCTACATCCCTCCAGGATTTCTGTGCTCCATTAATTCTTTTCTCCTGAACATTCCTGTAATCGCTCGACCATTGGTGGATTCCTCCAACTGCCTAAACCCTAAACTCTGGAAAACCCTCCCGAAACCTCTTTGCCACTCTTCCTTCTTCCCTCCTTTAAGATGTTCTTCAAAACCAGCCCTTTGACCAGTCTTTTAGTCACTTTCCTTCATATATTTTTATGTGGCTCGGTTTCAAATTCTTTCCCACGATGCTTCTGTGAAGCGCTTTGGGAAATTTTAATGTATCTAGGTGCTTTATAAATGCAAGATTCTGCTGTTTCCCACATTACAGCACTGCCTCGATTTTAAAAGTTCTTTATTCCGTGTAAAACATTTTGGGGCATCCCGTGATCACTATATAAATGCAAGTCTTTGGTGCTTATATAAATGCAAGCTTTTGAATCATAAATATATGACACCTACATCAGACTCTTGTTCATTGACTATCCCTTAAAAGGGTAACTAAATAATTATTATCTGCATTTGAAATGAAATGTAAGTCACCATAATCCCCGATGACCATAGGCTTTGTGAATAACCTCAGCCCGTACGGAAATTGAACCCTTGCTGTTGGCCTCGCATCACGAACCAGGAGCCCAGCAAACTGAGCGAAACCAACCATGATGATATAGGAGACTTCCCAATTGTGTTGGACAGTCTGGACGGATCATAGTATTTTTTCTTGACTGTTATTGTTCACACGATGTTCCTCTGTAAATTACACACAACATAGCTACGCACCAGGGCAGCACAGTGGCACAGTGGTTAACACTGTTTTTTCACAGCTCCAGGGTCCCAGGTTCGATTCCCCGCTGGGTCACTGGCTGTGCAGAGTCTGCACATTCTCCCCGTGTCTGAGTGGGTTTCCTCCGGGTGCTCCGGTTTCCTCCCACAAGTCCCGGAAGACGTGCTTGTTAGGTGAATTAGACATTCTGAATTCTCCCTCTGTGTACCCGAACAGGCGCCGGAATGTGGCGACTAGGGGATTTTCACAGTAACCTCATTGCAGTGTTAATGTAAGCCTACTTGTGACAATAAAGCTTATTATTATATTATTATCTCTTCCCTTCCCTATCTCTACACAAAGCAAATGCATGTTATATCACCATATTTACAATTGTTCAGCCTCCCAAGCCTGAAATCATCGGTAACATTCCCAAGACTCCACCTGTGGTCTTCTCTTTGCCTCTTGTTGATATTATAAAAGTTATGGAATCAGCTCCCATCTGGTTACTGATTCCCAATCTCATCTCTCCCTCCTCTTGACTCCATGTTCTTACAGAGCTGTCTGATCAGCCATCACATCAAGATGAGCAGAACTGTCAATTCAAATTTCACCATCTGCCGTGGGATTTGAACCCAGGCCCCCAGACCATTCCCCTGAATTACTAGCCAGTAACATTACCACTAACCAGCAACCTCCCTCCTACTTAGGGAGGCAGGAATGTTGGCCAAACCCCAGGAGAATCCCCTGACTTACACCACCTGACAGAGTAGAGGGGGCTGGAAATGTGCAATGCTGAATTACTCCGGATGACCAGGATCAATCTCATGGGAGGAGTTCAAAAAACATTCAGAATTTGAAGGTATTAATGAAAGAAGTGAATTTGAATGTTTTGTGGTGGAAGTCTGAGTGGTCAATTTAATGTGTGGTTCAATGGCCTTGTGTCAGCTGGTGAATCCGCTCTATCTGTAACGAAAGACCTTGATACAATTGTGCATGGTGTCCGTCACTGCAATGTGCCCACCGTGGACAAGTGCAAGACCTCGAGGACTGCTGAGTCCACCATCCACGATAATGCTGGCAGGACCTTGGGGAGGGTAGAGGATGATTGAGTGCCTGTGTCTCCAGTCTACCACCAGCACATTGTCCTGGTCATCGATACAGACGCCCCATGGGTTTGAGAGCTCGATGGTCAAACTGGACTTGCTGCTGCCCAGAACACTAAGAACCTGCAAGTTTCTGTCCAGAATCTTCACGCAGCAGCCACCGTCAAAACCTCTCTCTGAGACAGCAACGTGCCCTGAGCTATTGATGCTGATAAAATAAGGCTTATTGAAGCCAGGCACTACAATGTTGTCCAGTCTTTGTGCAGTATGTGGATCCAGGGTCAAGACTGAGATGGTTCCTTGCTTTGTGTCGGTGATGAGGTATTGGTCACAGTTGTTAACAGTGATGCCCCGTGGATTCTGAAAATCTTCAGTGATGATGCTGAGGAGTTTCCCATGCCGGCTGTAAACATCTACTGACTTATTGGAGATGTTGGACAGGGCCAATAGGCCCTGGGTGTTCACTGAAATGTCAAAGTATGCACTTCGCTGCAACCCAACCTGCTGGATGACATCCCCTTTTCGGTTCATTGCCTGTAGCCTCTTGTTTCCATAGTCCACCACATACATGGTGCCCTTGGGTGTGATGTGGATACCGTAGGGGAGGTTCAGATCTGATCGACCACAGCCATATTTTCCAAACTGTCCAACAAGGTCATTTTTGAAGAAAGGAGTTGCCCTCTGTACTTGGCAGCTCAGATTGGCCTCGCTTTTGCTCCGTGCTTTAGTAGTAACAAGGGATGAATTAGGATTCTCTGTCATCCATCCACCCATCTCAGCAGAAGTTCCAATGCAAGATGCAGAAAGAAACCTCCCGTAGTTAGACTGCGATACCTTAGATTTTAAGACCTTTCTGTCTTCTTGAAATGGGACTTGAGGTTTCCTGGTCACCTTTGGTTTAAACCGTGACATTTGGCCTCCTAACTCTGATGAATAGGTGCGAGACATTCTGTGCTGACCCAGGGACTCTATGTTGTCTACAATTAACGATGGATGTTCTTCCCTGTTTGAAATTGAGCTGCTGCTGCTTAAACTTGTTCTCAATCTCCTAGTTGGACTAGGACACCTCTCTTTGGCATTTACAATTTGAGATGAACCTTTTTTGTTCGCCTCACTCCTAATTGTTTTGGTGAAATGAGATCTGTATTTCCCTTTTGCCTGATGCTGCACTGGTTTGGAGGGTGACTGGACTTTCAAAGTTCCACTGGGTATTTTCTTTGATTCTTCAAAATCTCTGGGTGAATCGATCAGGAAAGTATTGGAAGAGTCCAAGCTTTCAGTGGGTGAAGACATCCTTTGCAAAAGTTTTTCCAGCTTGTCTTCCTCCGGATCACTGAATATCCTTAGTTCTGGGATTACCGGCCTGCCGTTTGCAGTCAGATCCAGACAGCTCTTACTAAACATTTTCTTTTTAAACCTTTTGTTCATTGCAGAGCTCCTTGAGTCGCCTGCTGCAATATTCCCAGAGTCTAGCTGAGCTGGAGCTTCACGGATTGAGTTCATTGATGTCCAACGTGACATTTTATGATCACTATTGCCTTGTGATGCAGAGGGCACATGACTGGCACAAATGGCTTGTGCCCTGTAGAGTTCAGGAATCTGTGCTTTCACATCGGTCACGGCACAGTCTTCAGAAACGGAATCTTCTGAATCTTCATCCGAGATAAACGCTGTAGTCACTCTGAAAATGGATTCAGGATCAATTGGTTGGGAAGTTTCTGTCTGAGATGAGCTGAATGTTGAGTCACCTCCAAGACAGTCCAGCTGATGAGTGGGGTTTAATTGGTTTGCCTTGTTCCTGTCTGTCACAGCGCTGTTCCTTACTTGTGAGACAGTGTTGGGAAGATCGCGAGTGATTACACAAATCGTTGTCTGCATTGGTGTTGCAGACTCCTCCTGGGCGTTACCTGGAGAGCTGGTGGCCTGGGACCCTAGTGTAGGTCCAGGTTTTTTCTTCATCACTGAGCAGAGATTATCGAATTGCTGTTGGCTGCCTCGAGTTTGTACATTATAGTTGGGGGTCATAAGTGAATGTGAGCAGGCCTCAGCCAAAGGTTCCATTCTTTGGTCATTCTTATTTGGGTTAGGCAGGCTCAAATTCTGGTCGCTGATGCACTGAGAACTCCTGAGAGCAGGAAGGGCTGTATCTTGATTCATAGAGAAATCTCCTTGGATGCACAAAGCACTCATCTTAAAGGGCACTCCACTGGCTCGCTCCTCAAACATTTCTAATTTGTCTAGTCCATTTGGTGACATATGAGGGACACATCCACCATCAAGCCACGAGGCTGAAACATTCACCTTCTCAGTAAAGACTGAAGATGTATACCTTCCACAATCTTCACTTTCAGGAACTTTACTCCCAACTGTACAGCAGTTTTCTGGGTTTGGAGATGAAACTATTTGACATTCACTCACCCTCAGAGAAGTCTTGTTTCCTGAAGTTAGCATATAGCTGCAAGGTAGTGAGTTCTCAAGAAGAACCATTCCCTCCTCACTCAGTATTTCTCCATCAGTTCCTCTCCCATCCACCTGCCCCTCCATGCTGTCCTGCAAGAAGACATTTAATCCACCTTGAGTACTTGAAGGATCTCCTGCCAGATCGTAGCTTTGACTTCTGCTGTTAGAGCCTGGGTTTTGCCCCGGGGTTGTGCTGTTGATATCTGAATTCTTACTTGATGTTGCGTTCTCTGCCTTAACCTTGTGTTTCAGCACTGAGTGACCCCTCAGCTCAGTACCTTGATACAGAGAGGAGAAGGAAAACTGAAGGGATTTCTCTTCTGATACTATCTCCCCCAGCTTCAGGCCCTGATGGAGTCTTGGGACAAACTGAGGTTTCTTCAGTGTGATATTGAAGCTCTTCTCCTTGGAGAACATTTTGGCAATTTGATCCTGGATCTCTCTGCCACCTGTGTGTTTGCCTTCAGAGTTTATTAATGTCTTAAGTTTGGAGCAAAGCAGTAGAATTTGCTCTTGTTTCTGGTCGATTTTGGAGATCCCTCCCTGGAGGTTTGTTTGATTAGATTCCTGCAGGGTTTTCAGCTGTCTCTTCTGCTCACATAGTTCTTCCTCTATTTTGTTCAGAATAATTTCCTCTTGTTGAAGAATTAACAGCCGAACACGTTCAGATGAATTGAAAATCCTTTCATGCTCCTTAATGGTGCTTGATCTGATGTCCTCAAGGCTCTGATAGTCTTCCTGGAGTTTGGACAACAAGTCTACATATTCCTCCATTGCTGCCTTGCGATTTTGATGATGCTGAGCTGAGGTGCAATGTTTCCTCAACAGATGAAGTCAGTCCACTTTCTGCTCAATTCTTTTCTGTGGGGAAAACAATAAACTCATTAAGATGTGTTTTAATTTGTTCATTATTATTGCAAGAAACCGATTCTGGCTCATGGGATGTATGAGAACCCTTTGTGTGGCACTGCCAGTAGTGTATTGGGGAGGCTGTCCCCTCAGCAGAGGTAAGCTGGTATGAAAGGAGAGAGCAGGTGGGTAATTGGGCGGACTGAAGGTGTTTTAATTGGTGCACCTTAGCATAGAGCACCTGACTGTGAAATGCAGCCTTTCTTCACTTGCCCTGGGCTTGCTGATATTGAGACCCAAAACAAACAGGCTGTAACCACAGACTCGAGCCTGGAGCACAAGAAACAAACACAAAGTAAACCTTCTAACACAGTTCATTTCGTTTTAATTGCAAATTCGTCTCATAGTTTTCAGAGATCAAACAATGAAATGACTGCACAGAAACTCCAGGTGATTGTCTCATATAACAGAAACCAGAGCTAACATTGTGTGGTCTGTGATTAAATTTAAATAACTGTTTTGTTTATGCTGTTCAGTGATAATGCGAGGGAGGGCCACACAGGTCAAGTTGAAGGCAAAAGTGAAATATATAGGCCATTAAGATAATGGGCTGAATTTTCCTGCAGCCATTGGGGCCTGATATAGAGACAATGTGTGAGTCACAAGCCTGTAGCTTTCGGCAGTGCTCCCATTGGCACAAGTTTACTGGAAGCAACATAATAATTGGCCACCGCGAGGCCAATTAAGGACAATGGATGGAATAAGAATGCAGGAGAGCCAGTGGGAGAGGCGAAAGGAATGGCTGGCCGACAGTTCCACTGGGAGAGGTCGACACTATTGAGGAAGAGGGAGGCCTTGGGGACACCTTGAAATGGGGGCTTACACAAAAGGGCCCAGAGGGAGTAATAAAAAACAAGGCCCAGAGGCCCAGAATTCCTGGTGTGGCAGGGCAACCCATCAAAAGAACGCATTCGCCTGGAATTTGAGGCTTTGTGTCTCCCTGACACCTGCATTTGCAACAGATACTGATGACCCTCTGACTTCCACTGAGAGGCTGGCATTGAAGCATTTCTGGGCTCCCAGTAGAGCTTGAGGCCTTTGTAACACCAGAAAACTAGCATCACTCTCAGAAAATGGCCCTTAATTGAGATCTTAATTATCCTGAATGCCTGACCGCCTGGGTCAAGCAGTTTGGTGATTCCAGTGACTGCCCACACTGGGGAACCCGCCAAGAGAGGACATTTTCTATGTTCTATGTCCTGACAGAGTTTCACACAACTTTCCCACCCCTGCCCTCCATGGGGCCAGGAAACTGCTCCCCACTGTCCCCTCCCCCCACCAAAACAACAACTGGAAACCCAGAATGAAATTTGAAACTGTTGGAAATGTGCAACACGCTTATCAGCATCTTAAATGAGATGTTAATGTTGTAGATTATTCTCAGTTATTATTGCAAATGACAGATAAACATGTACAGAGAGGAAAATGAGAAAAAGGAGAGGGGGTGGTGGAAGGGAGGAGGAAGAGGGGAAAAGAGAATGAACGAAAGAGGGTGTAGAAGAGAGGAGGTATTGCTTCCCATCCCACCCAGTCTAATTCTAGTTGAGTCAGTTAGTGCACGTGTATCCCTTGAGATCTTGGTCTGACAGAGTTTGTAAGGATAAAGATTTACAGCTTCTGCAGTATTTTGTTGTTATTTATCCCAGCATCTCCAGTCTGTCCATAATTGAACTCTTGCATCCTGAATATCATTGTAACAAATCTCCTCCACACCATCTCAGAGGTCCGAATGAGAGTTTGGCTGATGGTGGATCAATGAGAGTTTGGCTCAAGATGGATTGGAACTTTAGGGGGAAAACAAAATGTTAGATAAAGCTTTGTGTGAAGAAATGTCAAGTCAGGGTTTTTTGGTAGCAGGCTGTCTCACTTGTTTCAGTACCAGACAAATTGCAGTAACGGCCTTGGGAAGGGTTGCGCTAGGCTTGAAAATAATCATAATTAAGATAAAAGGC
Source organism: Scyliorhinus torazame (assembly GCF_047496885.1). Lineage (NCBI taxonomy): Eukaryota > Metazoa > Chordata > Chondrichthyes > Carcharhiniformes > Scyliorhinidae > Scyliorhinus > Scyliorhinus torazame. Next base: position 210,271,238 of record NC_092721.1, on the reverse strand, counting down.
ACAGATGAAATGCGAGGGAGCTGCCCTCAGAAATGAGCCAAAAACTGTATAAGAACTGCTGTTAGATGTATTGATTTTTGGCTTGCTGTTGTAACTCTCAAGAGATACAGTGGTCTTAGCCCCGGGCGAGAAATAAACATGTGTTAAAGTAACAAGGTGTTCGACTGATCATTTCCTCCGGACTGGCTGCAAAAGAATCCTCACGAACACATCCTTCCTGAAGTATGGTGTCCAGAACTTGACCCAGGCGTTTTACAAAGTTTTAGCAACATGTTCTTGCTTTTAGAGCATAGAACATAGAACATTAGAGCGCAGTACAGGCCCTTCGGCCCTCGATGTTGCGCCGACCTGTGAAACCACTCGAAAGCCCATCTACACTATTCCCTTATCGTCCATATGTCTATCCAATGACCATTTGAATGCCCTTAGTGTTGGCGAGTCCACTACTGATGCAGGCAGGGCATTCCACGCCCTTACTACTCTCTGAGTAAAGAACCTACCTCTGACATCTGTCCTATATCTATCTCCCCTCAATTTAAAGCTATGTCCCCTCATGCTAGACATCATCATCCAAGGAAAAAGGCTCTCACTGTCCACCCTATCCAATCCTCTGATCATCTTGTATGCCTCAACTAAGTCACCTCTTAACCTTCTTCTCTCTAAAGAAAAAGCCTCAAGTCCCTCAGCCTTTCCTCATAAGATCTTCCTTCCACACCAGGCAACATTCTGGTAAATCTCCTCTGCACCCTTTCCAATGCCTCCACGTCCTTCCTATAATGCGGCGACCAGAATTGCACGCAATACTCCAAATGCGGCCGCACCAGAGTTTTGTACAGCTGCAACATGACCTCATGGCTCCGAAACTCAATCCCTCTACCAATAAAAGCTAACACACCGTACGCCTTCTTAACAACCCTCTCAACCTGGGTGGCAACTTTCAGGGATCTATGTACATGGACACCGAGATCTCTCTGCTCATCCACACTGCCAAGAATCTTACCATTAGCCCAGTACTCTGTATTCCTGTTATTCCTTCCAAAATGAATCACCTCACACTTTTCTGCATTAAACCCCATTTGCCACCTCTCAGCCCAGCGCTGCAGCTTATCTATGTCCCTCTGTAACTTGTAACATCCTTCCGCTCTGTCCACAACTCCACCGACTTTAGTGTCATCCGCAAATTTACTCACCCATCCTTCTATGCCCTCCTCCAGGTCATTTATAAAAATGACAAACAGCAGTGGCCCCAAAACAGATCCTTGTGGTACACCAGTAGTAACTGGACACCAGTCTGAACATTTCCCATCAACCACCACCCTTTGTCTTCTTCCAGCTAGCCAATTTCTGATCCAAACTGCTAAATCACCCTGAATCTCATGCCTCCGTATTTTCTGCAGTAGCCTACCATGGGGAACCTTATCAAACGCTTTACTGAAATCCATATACACCACATCAACTGCTTTACCCTCATCCACCTGTTTGATCACCTTCTCAAAGAACTCAATAAGGTTTGTGAGGCATGACTTATCCTTCACAAAACCGTGTTGACTATCTCTAATCAAATTATTCCTTTCCAGATGATTATTTATCCTATCTCTTATAAACCTTTCCAAGATTTTGCCCACAACAGAAGTAAGGCTCACTGGTCTATAGTTACCGGGGTTGTCTCTACCCTTCTTGAACAAGGGGACAACATTTGCTCTCCTCCAGTCATCTGGCACTATTCCTGTGGACAAAGATGACTTAAAGATCAAAGCCAAAGGCTCACCAATTTCCTCCCTAGCTTCTCAGAGAATCCTAGGATAAATCCCATCCGGCCCAGGGGACTTATCTATTTTCACACTTTCCAGAATTGCTAACACCTCCTCCTTATGAACCTCAAGCCCTTCTAGTCTAGTAGCCTGAATCTCAGTATTCTCCTCAACAACATTGTCTTTTTCCTGTGTGAAAACTGACGAAAAATATTCATTTAGCACCTCTCCTATCTCCTCGGACTCCAAGCACAACTTCCTGCTACTGTCCTTGACTGGCCCTACTCTTACCTTAGTCATTCATTTATTCCTGACATATCTATAGAAAGCTTTAGGGTTATCCTTGATCCTACCTGCCAAAGACTTCTCATGTCCCCTCCTGGCTCTTCTTAGCTCTCTCTGTAGGTCCTTCCTAGCTAACTTGTAACTCTCGAGCGCCCTAACTGAACCTTCATGTCTCATCTTTACATAAGCCTCCTTCTTCCTCTTGACAAGTGTTTCAACTACTTTAGTAAACCACGGTTCCCTTGCTCGACCACTTCCTCCCTGCCTGACAGGTACAGGTACATACTTATCAAGGACACGCAGTAGCTGTTCCTTGAACAAGCTCCACATTTCCATTGTGCCCATCCCCTGCAGTTTTCCTCTCCATCTGATGCATCCTAAGTCTTGCCTCATCGCATCATAATTGCCTTTCCCCCAGATATAACTCTTGCCCTGTGGTATATACCTATCCCGTTCCATCACAAAAGTAAACACAATGGAATTCCACTATTCTATTACAAAATGCATTTTTTAACAGCCTTCTGAACGTGCCCTGCCATTTTCAAGGCTGTGTATACTTCCACTCTCAGCTGTGTAAGACGGTGGCGCAGTGGTTAGCACTGCTGCCTCACGGCGCCGAGGCCCCAGGTTTGATCCCGGCTCTGGGTCACTGTCCGTGTGAAGTTTGCACATTCTCCCCGTGTTTGTGTGGGTTTAGCCCCCACAACTCAACGAAGTGCAGGTTAGGTGGATTGGCCACGCTAAATGCCCCTTAATTCGAAAAAATGAATTGGATACTCTAAATTTATTTTTAAAAAAGCTCCGTAAATTTGTACATGCCGCCTCTTCACGTTCTTTCTACAAAAATGCATCACATCACATTTCTCTGCATCAAATTACATCTTTCATATATCTGCCTGTCTCACCAGTCCAGGTCCTCTTGAAGTTTGTTTCTATCCTCCTCATTGTTTACTGTGTTTCTGATCCTATTTTCCGGAATGTGGCTTCATCAAGAATTGTGTCTCATAAAAGTAAAATTAAACTTGAAATTCACGTTGAAATATTCATACCAATTTCCCTTCTATGAAAAATAGTCCAAAAATGCATATTCATACGAGTACCCTTCAAAATGTCTATGAGGTTGCCTCTGAACCTTAACATCAATAGTGTGAAATGCCCTCATTTCCCATGGCTCGAACCCCTTCCTCCCTGGTGTTAACCTGCTGCATGTGAAACACCCCCTCTCCCTGCTCGATTGTTTTTATGCACCTCCTCTAGTCTGTTCAATTGTTGCTTATCAGGATAAACACTGAATGATCTCGTCTGCTCTCCATTATTCGGGGGTTGCTGACCCACAGTGCATGTTGTGATTTTACTCGGGGGCAGGCGAAGAGGCAGGCCCCATGCCTACCTCAGCCAGAACAGGGATTAGCCCCCCTGCTAATGGCACTCTCGCCAACTGAGACAACCCTACTCTCCAGCACTTTATTAGAAAATGTATTTGTTTGAAAACTGCTAGCATGCAATCCCATGAATATCTATCTATACACACAGAAAGATTTTATTTTAGGATGTATTAATATAAGAGCCCTTTCTACCTTGCAGGTGTGGATACTATTAACCAAGTAGTGTAGCCACCTAAAATGGCTGCTTCCTGATTAATTTGGCCAAATCCCGATATAAAATGGCTAACCGAAAAGGCTGATGGGAAAAGCAGCCAACAGGGCACAAATGGACAGCTGCAGACAGAATAGCGTATTCAGCTCTGGGGAAGTCGGCCAAGATCGATACCTGCGACCATTAGCAGCACATCAACCCAGACATCTGCAGTTTAATCGGCTATCCCCGGGAACAATTGCAACATATTAGCAATTGAATGCCGGGCCAGACCTCTTGGCGCCTGCAGTGGCCGAAACAAAGACAGGTGAACGACCACCCCCCCGATCGGGGAATCGCCCCATTATTGGAGCATATCGAACCCAGTGATTGGGAACAAGTCCAATCACTTGGGACTCAGGGTCAACGGCCGCCCCAAGAGGTGGGAAGCCCTTGGCCCCTATAAAAATGGGGGCCACGTTCAGATCGCCCCTTCTCTCCCTTCTTCTCCTGCTCGCAACCTTCGCAAGAACATCGACCAGAAACTGTATGTTTGACTCCAGCGATCGCTACCCGATAGAGACTCCTAGCCATCGACCCGTATCAGCCTTTTGAATCCCGCAGGCCAGACCCAATTCGATAAGCCATTCGTTTCCCTGACCTGGTGGGCCATCCCCAAAAGTTAAGTATTGGCCAGTAGTGGTAGGAAGTGATTTAGAAAGTAGGATTATTGTGTAGGTATTGATTGCTGTACATAATAAATGACCGTTGATTTCAATCTTACCACGTGGCGGTATCAGAAAGATACCTGGCGACTCGTGAGCAAAGGTGACATAATCAGAGCTAATAAACTAAGGCTAATAAGAGCAACAGTAGAGGTAGTGGGAGAGATGGAATAATTTAAAGGTGGTAATGGGTTAAAAGTCTAATTAATTTAATTTAAAAGAATAACAGAAATAAAAGATCAGAACAGCAAACAGAGACAGCTTTGTTCCCATGGGAAGATGCAGCAGGTACTTTCACTGGAATGTGATAAGAAGTAAGGATGAGTTATCTTGGATCAAGATACAGATTATAGCCTGAACCAGTAGATTATCAAAGCTGGTGTAAAAAAATGTTCCCTTGTCTTGCTAAAGCCACATTGATAATATCTTAACAGCCAGAAATCAAGTGATGTTAGGGCTATTAGACTGAAACCTGAGAAAAGGCAGGTTGTGTGCATGTGCTGTCCCTGTCAGTGGATAATAGGGCGAGGCTGTAAGTTAATGAATCATAGAATCGCTACAGTGCAGGAAGAGACCATTTGGTCCATCGGGTTTGCAATGACACTCTGATAAAACACCCTACCTAAGCCCACTCCCCCTCCCGATCCACGTAACCCCACCTAACCTTTTGGACACCAAGGGGCAATTTATCATGGCCAATCCACCTAACCTGCACAACTTTGGACTGTGGGAGGAAACCGGAGCACCCGGAGGAAACCCACGCACACACGGGGAGGATGTGCAGACTCCGCACAGACAGTGACCCGAGGCTGGAATTGAACCTGGGTCCCTAGCGCTGTGAGGCAGCAGTGCTAACCGTTGTGCCACCGTGTCACCCCTGATAAGTCTCACAAAATTGAGTGATTTTTTCATTATACAAATGGGGCTGGATTGTCCGCGCATTCGGCGACCGGCTGGAGAATCCATGTTTCCGCCGGAATCCCCCCCCTCAAAAACGGGGTACTCGGGAGCACGCTGCACGCCGTTGGGATGGTCTCAGGACGTTACCTGAGGCCCTCCCCCGATGCTCTGCTCCGATGGGCCAAGTCCCCGACAGCATTGTTTGCGTGTGCTCACGCGTTCGTGGACCTCGCGCGACCAAGTCCAGCGCCGCCACGGTCAAGGGGGAGGGGAGCCGTTCCGCTGGCAGGGTGGCTTTGGCGGGGACTGGTGGGGGGTGGTCCGGGGGGTGGCGAGGCTGGTTACAGGGGGGCAAGTTTTGGCAGGCCGGATCTGCGCGCGGCCGGCGCCCTGTTGCACACCGCTGCCACCCGCAGGCCGCCGTGCGCAAGCACGGCCACGGACCCGGCCATTCTCCGGCCGTATCAGCAGGTGAAGCCGGGGGGCTTTACGCTGCGAAGCTGCTAGCCCCCCCACCGGGTGGAGGATCGGTGTGGGGGTGGCGCCAACTTTCTGGTCGTAAGACCAGACGGATCCTGAGGACGTGGAGAATCCAGCCCAAGAAGTGTAGAAGGCATCAAGGGTCACTGAGGAGGTTAACCAGGGGGTATAAGCACTTGTTTAGGCAACCTTTACCCAGGTGTAAATGGGGTAACATCAGTCTTTTGCCTGTGCTGAATAATGCTTAATCACTCCCATCAATATGAGCCAATGTCAAATCATTTAGGTTTATGAGAAAGCAATCCAGTAAGGAACAAAATGTTCAAAAAGAAACCCATAACCTGAACACTCGCCACACTGCAGCCCAATAACAGCTTGTTTAGCAGTTTAATCATTTAGTTTAACAAAGCCTTCCTGCCTTTCGAATCTATAGCTCTGGGCACAACTCTTGATTCTATTTAATAAAAGCAAAATACTTCAGGTGCTACAAATCTTTGAAAGCAGACCAAAGCAGGCCAGCAGCACGGTTCAATTCCCGTACCAGCCTCCCCGAACAGGCCCCGGAATGTGGCGACTAGGGGCCTTTCACGGTAACTTCATTTGAAGCCTACTTGTGACAATAAGCGATTTTCATTTCATTTTTCATTTAATCTGAAATAAAACCAGAAAGTGCTGGGAAAACTCTGCAGACCAGGCAACATAACATTACATTCTGCAGTCTCTCCTTCCTTCCCTATGTACGGTGTGCATTGTTTGTACAGCATGCCAGAAACAACACTTTTCACTGTATACTGATACACGTGACAATAATAAATCAAATCAAAAAATAGAAACAGAGTTAATATTTCAGGTTTGGATGGCTCTGCAGCATTTTCTGCTTTTACCTCAATTCTATTGCCCTCTCCATTGTTTTATCTCTTTGACATGTCAGTCAATTCACAATGTTTCTGCAAATAAAGGATTCGCTGCTGTCTTGCTCATTTGAAATGTTACCCGGTAACGTGTAATCCATTTCCCTGTTTTAATTTCCAAAATGTATTCCCCCCAAATTATTCAGTTACATTGGCTTCTCTCTGTTGCTGATCTATCACTTCTTCTGCTCCAGAGAAACAGGGACAGGAGCAGACGAGAAACATACAGTGTCAGAGAGAAGCAGAGTCAGGGAATGAGAGAAGCAAATGGACGGGCAGTGAAAGAGAAATGTTTACAGCGTGAGGTTGTTACGTAGACAGGGATCAGAAAATGTGACTGTGTGTATGATAGAGACAGAAGACGCAGAAGATGAAATAACTGAATTTTAACACAAAGATTGGAGTTTACCTACTTTTGGCAGCTGTGTTGTACAGTTACTGTCCCAATGGGTGGACGATTATAACTGGCAGCAATGTGAGATCGCTGATACCAGGCCTGTCCAAACTTGCCTGGCCCTCCCAGTTACCAAAGCAACATGAAGCTTGGCCTCTACACAATGGCATATATTAGAGAATAGTAATCAACATGGATTGAAAACAAGTATCTTCTGGAAAGTGAGAGTCAGGCACATTGGGCGGAATTCTCTGGTCACAGGCCGGGGACAGCCGGAGAATCCCGCCCATTGTTTGTCTTTGACAGCACCTACCAAAATCTTGACCATCTCAAAGGACGAGAGCAGCAGATACCTGGGACCCCCACCACCTGGAGGTTCCCCTCTAACTCACTCACCACCCTGACTTGGAAATATATCGCCGTTCGTTCACTGTCACTGGGTCAAAATCCTAGAACTCCCTCCCTAACAGCACAGTGGATGTACCTACATAACAGGGACTGCAGCGGTTCAAGAAGGCAGCTCACCACCACCTTCTCAAGGACAATTAGGGATGGACAGTAAATACTGGCCTCGCCAGGGTGGCCGAGCCATATCCCACAAAAGAATATAAAAACACATTTCTTACATCACTTGCCTAAAACCTTAAATCTTTGCCCCCTAGTCCTTTTGCAATTAACTACTCACAGAATTGTTAAAGAACAGGAGGAGATCATTGAGCCCACTGTACCTACACCAGCTTTGTGAATGAGCTATTTCCTTTGTGTGAATCCCCCACTTTCCCCCTGTAACACTGAACATTTTTTCTTTTCAGATAATAATCCAATTCCCCCTTGAATCACAAAATACGAATATACAGGTACAACTAGAATTAGGAATGCTCCTGGAATGCTATTGTTTATTGTGAGGGGAATTGATGCCAAACATCGGGAGGTTTTGCTTCAGCTGTCCAGGGCATTGGTGAGACATCTGGAGTAAAAACAGAAAGTACTGGACAATCTCAGCAGGTCTGACAGCATCTGTGGAGATAAGGGAGCTGACGTCTCGAGTCTGGTTGACTCTTTGTTAAAGCCTCATCTGGAGTATTGTGTACAGTATTGGTCTCCTTATTTAAGGAAGGATGTCGGCTGGAATTCTGCTGCCGCTAAGATCGGGAATCCTGCTCGGGTGGAGAATGCGAACATTGCCCAAAAATGGGTTTGCCACCAGGGCTCCCCGCTGTGGCGGGAACATGCAAAAATGCGAGTTTAGTAAATTTGAATCTGCTTAACGGGCCGGAAGCCCAATCCCCCCGCCCCCCCGCACACACACACACCCTTCCAGGTCTCACAGCCACGAGAGGGAGCAAGGAGGCAAGAAAAATGTTCTCATTATTCTAGCTTGCTGGGGCTCTGTGAATAGCGGGAGCAACTTGACGTCAAGGGTGTGGACTCGGGGTGTGCTGAGGGTGGCACAGCAGTGCAAGTCAGGGTGACCATGTTGTCTGGTGCTTTGGATGGCCAAGGGAATGCTCACCTTGGTGACAGTCTTTGTCTCTTCCCCCCCCCTCTCAGAGATGTGGACATTGAAACTCAGCCAGCAAGGTGGCTTTCTACCCAGCCACAGCTACTGTGACGGAGAGCCACCCCGGGGAAGACCCTGCAGAATAGGGACTTGCCACCGAACAAAAGGTGCCAGCCGGTGAGGCTGGAGTGCAGGTGGTCCATCAGGCTGGGGAGGACGTACAAAGGCAGCGCCGCATCATTTATAACATCAACGCATATCCTTCGAGGAGTTGCTGGACTCTGCGTGCTGCCGTCGACACCAGTTCATCAAGGATACCATGTGGCACCTGTGCCAGATGGTGGTGTGATGCCAACTGCTCACGACTGGAAATGTAGATGCAAACAGACGTGCCTTCAAGCAACAGTTAACTTTTTACGTGCACACTTTTGGTCTCCCAGAAGCTTCAGACGCGAGAAAAATAGCGCACCTAATGGCAGAAGCCGGTCCCCAAGCAATTGATCTGTATAATACTTTTCAGTTCGCTTCGGAGGAAGACAAGAAGAGCTACTCAAATACAATCAAGCAATGCGATAACTATTGCCATCTGCAAAAAACGAGCGTTATGTAATCAGGATGAGACTGCAGACTCGAGTGAAGCCTTTGACTGTTTTGTCACGGATCTATGTCTCAAAGCGCAATTTTGCGACCTCCATGATTCATTGATAAAAGACCAAATTGTATACGGTCTGCAATGTGAAAAGTTACGTGAGCGATTGCCGAAGGAAAACGATTTAAACCTAGCAAATGCCATAAAAATATGCAAGGTCAGTGAGATTTCACAAAGCAAATTGCTAAGATCCAGACACCAGAAAGTGGCGGGAAAAAAGAGGGCGCAACCGATGCCACCTTTGCTGTGTCGCAGTGGGATCAGGAACGTGGTCGGGCGGTGGCCATTTTGAGAAATTTTCAGAAAACGTCATTTTGTGCGGTGAGGCAGAATGCACGGCCCGAGAACATGTCCTGCATTCGGCAAAACGTGGGCCAGATGCTGCAAGAGAAACCATTTTCCCAGCCAACACACTCCCCACACACACCATCCCAGACAATACTCCCCACACACATTCAACCTAGACAACACACTCCCCACACACACCATCCCAGCCAACACACTCCCCACACACACCATCCCAGCCAACACACTCCCCACACACACCATCCCAGACAATACTCCCCACACACATTCAACCTAGACAACACACTCCCCACACACACCATCCCAGCCAACACACTCCCCACACACACCATCCCAGACAACACACTCCCTACACACACTCATCCCAGACAACACACTCCCCACACACACTCATCCCAGACAACACACTCCCCACATACAATCATCCCAGCCAACACACTCCCTACACACACCATCCCAGCCAACACACTCCCCACACACACTCATCCCAGACAACACACTCCCCACACACTCATCCCAGCCAACACACTCCCCACACACATTCATCCCAGACAACACACTCCCCACACACAATCATCCCAGCCAACACACTCCCTACACACACCATCCCAGCCAACACACTCCCCACACACACTCATCCCAGACAACACACTCCCCACACACTCATCCCAGCCAACACACTCCCCACACACCATCCCAGCCAACACACTCCCCACACACACTCATCACAGCCAACACACGCCCCTCACACACCATCCCAACCAACACTCCCCACACACACCATCCCAACCAACACACTCCCCACACACACTCATCCCAGACAACACTCCCCACACACACTCATCCCAGCCAACACACTCCCCCCACACACCATCCCAGCCAACACACTCCCCACACACACCATCCCAGCCAACACACTCCCCACACACACCATCCCAGCCAACACACTCCCCACACACACTCATCCCAGACAACACACTTCCCACACACATTCATCCCAGACAACACACTCCCCACACACACTCATCCCAGACAACACACTCGCCACACACACCCATCCCAGACAACACACTCCCCACACACAATCATCCCAGCCAACACACTCCCTACACACACCATCCCAGCCAACACACTCCCCACACACACGATCCCAGCCAACACACTCCCCACACACACTCATCCCAGACAACACACTCCCCACACACACTCATCCCAGCCAACACAATCCCCACACACTCATCCCAGCCAACACACTCCCCACACACCATCCCAGCCAACACACTCCCCACACACACTCATCCCAGACAACACACTCCCCACACATACTCATCCCAGACAACACACTCCCCACACACACTCATGCCAGACAACACACTCCCCACACACACTCATCCCAGCCAACACACTCCCCACACACCATCCCAGCCAACACACTCCCTACACACACCATCCCAGCCAACACACTCCCCACACACACTCATCCCAGACAACACACTCCCCACACACACTCATCCCAGCCAACACACTCCCCACACACTCATCCCAGACAACACTCCCCACACACACTCATCCCAGCCAACACACTCCCCCCACACACCATCCCAGCCAACACACTCCCCACACACACCATCCCAGCCAACACACTCCCCACACACACTCATCCCAGACAACACACTTCCCACACACATTCATCCCAGACAACACACTCCCCACACACACTCATCCCAGACAACACACTCCCCACACACACTCATCCCAGACAACACACTCCCCACACACACTCATCCCAGACAACACACTCCCCACACACACTCATCCCAGACAACACACTCCCCACACACAATCATCCCAGCCAACACACTCCCTACACACACCATCCCAGCCAACACACTCCCCACACACACGATCCCAGCCAACACACTCCCCACACACACTCATCCCAGACAACACACTCCCCACACACACTCATCCCAGCCAACACACTCCCGACACACTCATCCCAGCCAACACACTCCCCACACACCATCCCAGCCAACACACTCCCCACACACACTCATCCCAGACAACACACTCCCCACACATACTCATCCCAGACAACACACTCCCCACACACACTCATGCCAGACAACACACTCCCCACACACACTCATCCCAGCCAACTCACTCCCCACACACTCATCCCAGCCAACACACTCCCCACACACCATCCCAGCCAACACACTCCCCACACACACTCATCCCAGACAACACACTCCCCACACATACTCATCGCAGACAACACACTCCCCACACACACTCATCCCAGACAACACACTCCCCACACATACTCATCCCAGACAACACACTCCCCACACACACTCATGCCAGACAACACACTCCCCACACACACTCATCCCAGACAACACACTCCCCACACACACTCATCCCAGCCAACACACTCCCCACACACTCATCCCAGACAACACTCCCCACACACACTCATCCCAGCCAACACACTCCCCCCACACACCATCCCAGCCAACACACTCCCCACACACACCATCCCAGCCAACACACTCCCCACACACACTCATCCCAGACAACACACTTCCCACACACATTCATCCCAGACAACACACTCCCCACACACACTCATCCCAGACAACACACTCCCCACACACACTCATCCCAGACAACACACTCCCCACACACACTCATCCCAGACAACACACTCCCCACACACACTCATCCCAGACAACACACTCCCCACACACAATCATCCCAGCCAACACACTCCCTACACACACCATCCCAGCCAACACACTCCCCACACACACGATCCCAGCCAACACACTCCCCACACACACTCATCCCAGACAACACACTCCCCACACACACTCATCCCAGCCAACACACTCCCCACACACTCATCCCAGCCAACACACTCCCCACACACCATCCCAGCCAACACACTCCCCACACACACTCATCCCAGACAACACACTCCCCACACATACTCATCCCAGACAACACACTCCCCACACACACTCATGCCAGACAACACACTCCCCACACACACTCATCCCAGCCAACTCACTCCCCACACACCATCCCAGCCAACACACTCCCCACACACACTCATCCCAGCCAACAAACTCCCCACACACACTCATCCCAGACAACATTCCCCACTCACACTCATCCCAGACACCACTCCCCACACACACCATCCCAGCCAACACACTCCCCACACACACCATCCCAGCCAACACACTCCCCACACACACTCATCCGAGACAACACTCCCCACACACACTCATCCCAGACAACACACTCCCCACACACACTCATCCCAGACAACACACTCCCCACACACACTCATCCCAGACAACACACTCCCCACACACAACATCCCAGACAACACACTCCCCACACACACCATCCCAACCAACACACTCCCCACACACACTCATCCCAACCAACACACTCCCCACACACACTCATCCGAACCAATACACTCCCCACACACACCATCCCAGACAAGACTCCCCACACACACTCATCCCCGACAACACACTCCCCTCACACACTCATCCCAGACAACACACTCCCCACACACACTCATCCCAGACAACACACTCCCACACACACCATCCCAACCAACACACTCCCCACACATACCATCCCAGCCAACACACTCCCCACACACACCAACCCAACAAACACACTCCCCACATACACTCATCCCAGCCAACACACTCCCCAAGCACACCATCCCAGCCAACACACTCCCCACACACTCATCCCAGCCAACACACTCCCCACACACTTATCCCAGCCAACACACTCCCCACACACACCATCCCAGACAACACACTCCCCACACACACCATCCCTGCCAACACACTCCCCACACACACCATCCCAACCAACACACTCCCCACACACACCATCCCAGCCAACACACTCCCCACACACACTCATCCCAGACAACACACTCCCCACACACACTCATCCCAGACAACACACTCCCCACACACACCATCCCAGACAACACTCCCCACACACACTCATCCCAGACAACACACTCCCCACACACACTCATCCCAACCAACACACTCCCCACACACACTCATCCCAACCAATACACTCCCCACACACACCATCCCAGACAACATTCCCCACACACACTCATCCCAGACAACACACTCCCCACACACACTCATCCCAGACAACACACTCCCCACACACACTCATCCCAGACAACACACTCCCCACACACACCATCCCAACCAACACACTCCCCACTCACACCATCCCAGTCAACACACTCCCCACACACACCATCCCTGCCAACACACTCCCCACACACACCATCCCAACCAACACACTCCCCACACACACCATCCCAGCCAACACACTCCCCACACACACTCATCCCAGACAACACACTCCCCACACACACTCATCGCAGACAACACACTCCCCACACACTCATCCCAGCCAACACACTCCCCACACACACTCATCCCAGACAACACTCCCCACTCACACTCATCCCAGACAACACTCCCCACACACACTCATCCCAGACAACACTCCCCACACACACCATGCCAACCAACACACTCCCCACACACACCATCCCAGCCAACACACTCCCAACAGACACTCATCCCAGACAACACACTCCCCACACACACCATCCCAGCCAACACACTCCCCACACACACCATCCCAGCCAACACACTCCCCACACACACCATCCCAGCCAACACACTCCCCACACACACTCATCCCAGCCAACACACTCCCCACACACACTCATCCCAGACAACACTCCCCGCACACACCATCCCAGCCAACACACTCCCCACACACACCATCCCAGCCAACACACTCTCCACACACACTCATCCCAGACAACACTCCCCACACACACTGATCCCAGACAACACACTCCCCACGCACACTCATCCCAGACAACACACTCCCCACACACACTCATCCCAGACAACACACTCCCCACACACACCATCCCAACCAACACACTCCCCACACACACCATCCCAGCCAACACACTCCCCACACACACCATCCCAACCAACACACTCCCCACACACACTCATCCCAGACAACACACTCCCCACACACACTCATCCCAGCCAACACACTCCCGACACACACCATCCCAACCAACACACTCCCCACACACACTCATCCCAGACAACACACTCCCCACACACACTCATCCCAGACAACAGACTCCCCACACACACCATCCCAACCAACACACTCCCCACACACACCATCCCAACCAACACACTCCCCACATACACTCATCCCAGCCAACACACTCCCCACACACACTCATCCCAGACAACACACTCCCCAGACACACTCATCCCAACCAACACACTCCCCACACACACCATCCCGTACAACACACTCCCCACACACACAATCCCTGCCAACACACTCCCCACACACACCATCCCAGACAACCAACTCCCCACACACACCATCCCTGCCAACACACTCCCAACACACACTCATCCCAACCAACACACTCCCCACACACACCATCCCAACCAACACACTCCCCACACACACCAACCCAGCCAACACACTCCCCACACACACCATCCCAGCCAACACACTCCCCACACACACTCATCCCAGACAACACACTCCCCACACACACTCATTCCAGACAACACACTCCCCACACACACCATCCCAGACAACACTCCCCACACACACTCATCCCAGACAACACACTCGCCACACACACCCATCCCAGACAACACACTCCCCACACACACTCATCCCTGACAACACACTCCCCACACACACCATCCCAACCAACACAGTGCCCACACACACCATCCCAACCAACACACTCCCCACATACACTCATCCCAGCCAACACACTCCCCACACACACCATCCCAGCCAACACACTTCCCACACACTCATCCCAGCCAACACACTCCCCACACACATATCCCAGCCAACACACTCCCCACACACACCATCCCAGACAACACACTCCCCACACACACCATCCCTGCCAACACTCCCCACACACACCATCCCAACCAACACACTCCCCACACACACCATCCCAGCCAACCCACTCCCCACACACACTCATCCCAGACAACACACTCCCCACACACACTCATCCCAGACAACACACTCCCCACACACACCATCCCAGACAACACTCCCCACACACACTCATCCCAGACAACACACTCCCCACACACACTCATCCCAACCAACACACTCCCCACACACACTCATCCCAACCAATACACTCCCCACACACACCATCCCAGACAACATTCCCCACACACGCTCATCCCAGACAACACACTCCCCACACACACTCATCCCAGACAACACACTCCCCACACACACTCATCCCAGACAACACACTCCCCACACACACCATCCCAACCAACACACTCCCCACACACACCATCCGAGCCAACACACTCCCCACACACACCATCCCAACCAACACACTCCCCACATACACTCATCCCAGACAACACACTCCCCACACACACCATCCCAGCCAACACACTCCCCACACACCATCCCAGCCAACACACTCCCCACACACTCATCCCAGCCAACACACTCCCCACACACTTATCCCAGCGAACACACTCCCCACTCACACCATCCCAGACAACACACTCCCCACACACACCATCCCTGCCAACACACTCCCCACACACACCATCCCAACCAACACACTCCCCACACACACCATCCCAGCCAACACACTCCCCACACACACTCATCCCAGACAACACACTCCCCACACACACTCATCGCAGACAACACACTCCCCACACACTCATCCCAGCCAACACACTCCCCACACACACTCATCCCAGACAACACTCCCCACTCACACTCATCCCAGACAACACTCCCCACACACACTCATCCCAGACAACACTCCCCACACACACCATCCCAGCCAACACACTCCCCACACACACCATCCCAGCCAACACACTCCCAACAGACACTCATCCCAGACAACACACTCCCCACACACACCATCCCAGCCAACACACTCCCCACACACACCATCCCAGCCAACACACTCCCCACACACACCATCCCAGCCAACACACTCCCCACACACACTCATCCCAGCCAACACACTCCCCACACACACTCATCCCAGACAACACTCCCCGCACACACCATCCCAGCCAACACACTCCCCACACACACCATCCCAGCCAACACACTCTCCACACACACTCATCCCAGACAACACTCCCCACACGCACTGATCCCAGACAACACACTCCCCACACACACTCATCCCAGACAACACACTCCCCACACACACTCATCCCAGACAACACACTCCCCACACACACCATCCCAACCAACACACTCCCCACACACACCATCCCAGCCAACACACTCCCCACACACACCATCCCAACCAACACACTCCCCACACACACTCATCCCAGACAACACACTCCCCGCACACACTCATCCCAGCCAACACACTCCCGACACACACCATCCCAACCAACACACTCCCCACACACACTGATCCCAGACAACACACTCCCCACACACACTCATCCCAGACAACACACTCCCCACACACACCATCCCAACCAACACACTCCCCACATACACTCATCCCAGCCAACACACTCCCCACACACACTCATCCCAGACAACACACTCCCCAGACACACTCATCCCAACCAACACACTCCCCACACACACCATCCTGTACCTGTACAACACACTCCCCACACACACCATCCCTGCCAACACACTCCCCACACACACCATCCCAGACAACACACTCCCCACACACACCATCCCTGCCAACACACTCCCAACACACACTCATCCCAACCAACACACTCCCCACACACACCATCCCAACCAACACACTCCCCACACACACCATCCCAGACAACACACTCCCCACACACACTCATCCCAGACAACACACTCCCCACACACACTCATTCCAGACAACACACTCCCCACACACACCATCCCAGACAACACTCCCCACACACACTCATCCCAGACAACACACTCCCCACACACACTCATCCCAACCAACACACTCCCCACACACACTCATCCCAACCAATACACTCCCAACACACACCATCCCAGACAACGCTCCCCACACACACTCATCCCAGACAACACACTCCCCACACACACTCATCCCAGACAACACACTCCCCACACACACCATCCCAACCAACACACTGCCCACACACACCATCCCAACCAACACACTCCCCACATACACTCATCCCAGCCAACACACTCCCCACACACACCATCCCAGACAACACACTCCCCACACACACCACCCCACCAACACACTCCCCACACACACTCATCCCAACCAACACACTCCCCACACACACTCATCCCAACCAACACACTCCCCACACACACCATCCCAGGCAACACTCCCCACACACACTCATCCCAGACAACACACTCCCCACACACACTCATCCCAGACAACACACTCCCCACACACACTCATCCCAGACAACACACTCCCCACACACACCATCCCAACCAACACACTCCCCACACACACCATCCCAGCCAACACACTCCCCACACACACCATCCCAACCAACGCACTCCCCACATACACTCATCCCAGCCAACACACTCCCCACACAGACCATCCCAGCCAACACACTCCCACACACTCATCCCAGCCAACACACTCCCCACACACACCATCCCAGACAACACACTCCCCACACACACCATCACAGACAACACTCCCCACACACACTCATCCCAGACAACACACTCCCCACACACACCATCCCAACCAACACACACCCCACATACACTCATCCCAGCCAACACACTCCCCACACACACCATCCCGTACAACTCACTCCCCACACACACCATCCCTGCCAACACACTCCCCACATACACTCATCCCAGCCAACACACTCCCCACACACACCATCCCAGCCAACACACTTCCCACACACTCATCCCAGCCAACACACTCCCCACACACTTATCCCAGCCAACACACTCCCCACACACACCATCCCAGACAACACACTCCCCACACACACCATCCCTGCCAACACTCCCCACACACACCATCCCAACCAACACACTCCCCACACACACCATCCCAGCCAACCCACTCCCCACACACACTCATCCCAGACAACACACTCCCCACACACACTCATCCCAGACAACACACTCCCCACACACACCATCCCAGACAACACTCCCCACACACACTCATCCCAGACAACACACTCCCCACACACACTCATCCCAACCAACGCACTCCCCACACACACTCATCCCAACCAATACACTCCCCACACACACCATCCCAGACAACATTCCCCACACACACTCATCCCAGACAACACACTCCCCACACACACTCATCCCAGACAACACACTCCCCACACACACTCATCCCAGACAACACACTCCCCACACACACCATCCCAACCAACACACTCCCCACACACACCATCCGAGCCAACACACTCCCCACACACACCATCCCAACCAACACACTCCCCACATACACTCATCCCAGACAACACACTCCCCACACACACCATCCCAGCCAACACACTCCCCACACACCATCCCAGCCAACACACTCCCCACACACTCATCCCAGCCAACACACTCCCCACACACTTATCCCAGCGAACACACTCCCCACTCACACCGTCCCAGACAACACACTCCCCACACACACCATCCCTGCCAACACACTCCCCACACACACCATCCCAACCAACACACTCCCCACACACACCATCCCAGCCAACACACTCCCCACACACACTCATCCCAGACAACACACTCCCCACACACACTCATCGCAGACAACACACTCCCCACACACTCATCCCAGCCAACACACTCCCCACACACACTCATCCCAGACAACACTCCCCACTCACACTCATCCCAGACAACACTCCCCACACACACTCATCCCAGACAACACTCCCCACAGACACCATCCCAGCCAACACACTCCCCACACACACCATCCCAGCCAACACACTCCCAACAGACACTCATCCCAGACAACACACTCCCCACACACACCATCCCAGCCAACACACTCCCCACACACACCATCCCAGCCAACACACTCCCCACACACACCATCCCAGCCAACACACTCCCCACACACACTCATCCCAGCCAACACACTCCCCACACACACTCATCCCAGACAACACTCCCCGCACACACCATCCCAGCCAACACACTCCCCACACACACCATCCCAGCCAACACACTCTCCACACACACTCATCCCAGACAACACTCCCCACACGCACTGATCCCAGACAACACACTCCCCACACACACTCATCCCAGACAACACACTCCCCACACACACTCATCCCAGACAACACACTCCCCACACACACCATCCCAACCAACACACTCCCCACACACACCATCCCAGCCAACACACTCCCCACACACACTATCCCAACCAACACACTCCCCACACACACTCATCCCAGACAACACACTCCCCGCACACACTCATCCCAGCCAACACACTCCCGACACACACCATCCCAACCAACACACTCCCCACACACACTCATCCCAGACAACACACTCCCCACACACACTCATCCCAGACAACACACTCCCCACACACACCATCCAAACCAACACACTCCCCACACACACCATCCCAACCAACACACTCCCCACATACACTCATCCCAGCCAACACACTCCCCACACACACTCATCCCAGACAACACACTCCCCAGACACACTCATCCCACCCAACACACTCCCCACACACACCATCCCGTACAACACACTCCCCACACACACCATCCCTGCCAACACACTCCCCACACACACCATCCCAGACAACACACTCCCCACACACAACATCCCTGCCAACACACTCCCAACACACACACATCCCAACCAACACACTCCCCACACACACCATCCCAACCAACACACTCCCCACACACACCATCCCAGCCAACACACTCCCCACACACACTCATCCCAGACAACACAATCCCCACACACACTCATTCCAGACAACACACTCCCCACACACACCATCCCAGACAACACTCCCCACACACACTCATCCCAGACAACACACTCCCCACACACACTCATCCCAACCAACACACTCCCCACACACACTCATCCCAACCAATACACTCCCAACACACACCATCCCAGACAACACTCCCCACACACACTCATCCCAGACAACACACTCCCCACACACACTCATCCCAGACAACACACTCCCCACACACACCATCCCAACCAACACACTGCCCACACACACCATCCCAACCAACACACTCCCCACATACACTCATCCCAGCCAACACACTCCCCACACACACCATCCCAGACAACACACTCCCCACACACTCATCACAGCCAACACACTCCCCACACACTTATCCCAGCCAACACACTCCCCACACACACCATCCCAGACAACACACTCCCCACACACACTCATCCCAGACAACACACTCCCCACACACACTCATCCCAGACAACACACTCCCCACACACACCATCCTGTACCTGTACAACACACTCCCCACACACACCATCCCTGCCAACACACTCCCCACACACACCATCCCTGCCAACACACTCCCAACACACACTCATCCCAACCAACACACTCCCCACACACACCATCCCAACCAACACACTCCCCACACACACCATCCCAGACAACACACTCCCCACACACACTCATCCCAGACAACACACTCCCCACACACACTCATTCCAGACAACACACTCCCCACACACACCATCCCAGACAACACTCCCCACACACACTCATCCCAGACAACACACTCCCCACACACACTCATCCCAACCAACACACTCCCCACACACACTCATCCCAACCAATACACTCCCAACACACACCATCCCAGACAACGCTCCCCACACACACTCATCCCAGACAACACACTCCCCACACACACTCATCCCAGACAACACACTCCCCACACACACCATCCCAACCAACACACTGCCCACACACACCATCCCAACCAACACACTCCCCACATACACTCATCCCAGCCAACACACTCCCCACACACACCATCCCAGACAACACACTCCCCACACACACCACCCCACCAACACACTCCCCACACACACTCATCCCAACCAACACACTCCCCACACACACTCATCCCAACCAACACACTCCCCACACACACCATCCCAGGCAACACTCCCCACACACACTCATCCCAGACAACACACTCCCCACACACACTCATCCCAGACAACACACTCCCCACACACACTCATCCCAGACAACACACTCCCCACACACACCATCCCAACCAACACACTCCCCACACACACCATCCCAGCCAACACACTCCCCACACACACCATCCCAACCAACGCACTCCCCACATACACTCATCCCAGCCAACACACTCCCCACACAGACCATCCCAGCCAACACACTCCCACACACTCATCCCAGCCAACACACTCCCCACACACACCATCCCAGACAACACACTCCCCACACACACCATCACAGACAACACTCCCCACACACACTCATCCCAGACAACACACTCCCCACACACACCATCCCAACCAACACACACCCCACATACACTCATCCCAGCCAACACACTCCCCACACACACCATCCCGTACAACTCACTCCCCACACACACCATCCCTGCCAACACACTCCCCACATACACTCATCCCAGCCAACACACTCCCCACACACACCATCCCAGCCAACACACTTCCCACACACTCATCCCAGCCAACACACTCCCCACACACTTATCCCAGCCAACACACTCCCCACACACACCATCCCAGACAACACACTCCCCACACACACCATCCCTGCCAACACTCCCCACACACACCATCCCAACCAACACACTCCCCACACACACCATCCCAGCCAACCCACTCCCCACACACACTCATCCCAGACAACACACTCCCCACACACACTCATCCCAGACAACACACTCCCCACACACACCATCCCAGACAACACTCCCCACACACACTCATCCCAGACAACACACTCCCCACACACACTCATCCCAACCAACGCACTCCCCACACACACTCATCCCAACCAATACACTCCCCACACACACCATCCCAGACAACATTCCCCACACACACTCATCCCAGACAACACACTCCCCACACACACTCATCCCAGACAACACACTCCCCACACACACTCATCCCAGACAACACACTCCCCACACACACCATCCCAACCAACACACTCCCCACACACACCATCCGAGCCAACACACTCCCCACACACACCATCCCAACCAACACACTCCCCACATACACTCATCCCAGACAACACACTCCCCACACACACCATCCCAGCCAACACACTCCCCACACACCATCCCAGCCAACACACTCCCCACACACTCATCCCAGCCAACACACTCCCCACACACTTATCCCAGCGAACACACTCCCCACTCACACCGTCCCAGACAACACACTCCCCACACACACCATCCCTGCCAACACACTCCCCACACACACCATCCCAACCAACACACTCCCCACACACACCATCCCAGCCAACACACTCCCCACACACACTCATCCCAGACAACACACTCCCCACACACACTCATCGCAGACAACACACTCCCCACACACTCATCCCAGCCAACACACTCCCCACACACACTCATCCCAGACAACACTCCCCACTCACACTCATCCCAGACAACACTCCCCACACACACTCATCCCAGACAACACTCCCCACAGACACCATCCCATCCAACACACTCCCCACACACACCATCCCAGCCAACACACTTCCCACACACTCATCCCAGCCAACACACTCCCCACACACTTATCCCAGCCAACACACTCCCCACACACACCATCCCAGACAACACACTCCCCACACACACCATCCCTGCCAACACTCCCCACACACACCATCCCAACCAACACACTCCCCACACACACCATCCCAGCCAACCCACTCCCCACACACACTCATCCCAGACAACACACTCCCCACACACACTCATCCCAGACAACACACTCCCCACACACACCATCCCAGACAACACTCCCCACACACACTCATCCCAGACAACACACTCCCCACACACACTCATCCCAACCAACGCACTCCCCACACACACTCATCCCAACCAATACACTCCCCACACACACCATCCCAGACAACATTCCCCACACACACTCATCCCAGACAACACACTCCCCACACACACTCATCCCAGACAACACACTCCCCACACACACTCATCCCAGACAACACACTCCCCACACACACCATCCCAACCAACACACTCCCCACACACACCATCCGAGCCAACACACTCCCCACACACACCATCCCAACCAACACACTCCCCACATACACTCATCCCAGACAACACACTCCCCACACACACCATCCCAGCCAACACACTCCCCACACACCATCCCAGCCAACACACTCCCCACACACTCATCCCAGCCAACACACTCCCCACACACTTATCCCAGCGAACACACTCCCCACTCACACCGTCCCAGACAACACACTCCCCACACACACCATCCCTGCCAACACACTCCCCACACACACCATCCCAACCAACACACTCCCCACACACACCATCCCAGCCAACACACTCCCCACACACACTCATCCCAGACAACACACTCCCCACACACACTCATCGCAGACAACACACTCCCCACACACTCATCCCAGCCAACACACTCCCCACACACACTCATCCCAGACAACACTCCCCACTCACACTCATCCCAGACAACACTCCCCACACACACTCATCCCAGACAACACTCCCCACAGACACCATCCCAGCCAACACACTCCCCACACACACCATCCCAGCCAACACACTCCCAACAGACACTCATCCCAGACAACACACTCCCCACACACACCATCCCAGCCAACACACTCCCCACACACACCATCCCAGCCAACACACTCCCCACACACACCATCCCAGCCAACACACTCCCCACACACACTCATCCCAGCCAACACACTCCCCACACACACTCATCCCAGACAACACTCCCCGCACACACCATCCCAGCCAACACACTCCCCACACACACCATCCCAGCCAACACACTCTCCACACACACTCATCCCAGACAACACTCCCCACACGCACTGATCCCAGACAACACACTCCCCACACACACTCATCCCAGACAACACACTCCCCACACACACTCATCCCAGACAACACACTCCCCACACACACCATCCCAACCAACACACTCCCCACACACACCATCCCAGCCAACACACTCCCCACACACACTATCCCAACCAACACACTCCCCACACACACTCATCCCAGACAACACACTCCCCGCACACACTCATCCCAGCCAACACACTCCCGACACACACCATCCCAACCAACACACTCCCCACACACACTCATCCCAGACAACACACTCCCCACACACACTCATCCCAGACAACACACTCCCCACACACACCATCCAAACCAACACACTCCCCACACACACCATCCCAACCAACACACTCCCCACATACACTCATCCCAGCCAACACACTCCCCACACACACTCATCCCAGACAACACACTCCCCAGACACACTCATCCCACCCAACACACTCCCCACACACACCATCCCGTACAACACACTCCCCACACACACCATCCCTGCCAACACACTCCCCACACACACCATCCCAGACAACACACTCCCCACACACAACATCCCTGCCAACACACTCCCAACACACACACATCCCAACCAACACACTCCCCACACACACCATCCCAACCAACACACTCCCCACACACACCATCCCAGCCAACACACTCCCCACACACACTCATCCCAGACAACACACTCCCCACACACACTCATTCCAGACAACACACTCCCCACACACACCATCCCAGACAACACTCCCCACACACACTCATCCCAGACAACACACTCCCCACACACACTCATCCCAACCAACACACTCCCCACACACACTCATCCCAACCAATACACTCCCAACACACACCATCCCAGACAACACTCCCCACACACACTCATCCCAGACAACACACTCCCCACACACACTCATCCCAGACAACACACTCCCCACACACACCATCCCAACCAACACACTGCCCACACACACCATCCCAACCAACACACTCCCCACATACACTCATCCCAGCCAACACACTCCCCACACACACCATCCCAGACAACACACTCCCCACACACTCATCACAGCCAACACACTCCCCACACACTTATCCCAGCCAACACACTCCCCACACACACCATCCCAGACAACACACTCCCCACACACACTCATCCCAGACAACACACTCCCCACACACACTCATCCCAGACAACACACTCCCCACACACACCATCCCAACCAACACACTCCCCACACACACCATCCCAGCCAACACACTCCCCGCACAGACCATCCCAGCCAACACACTCCCACACACTCATCCCAGACAACACACTCCCCACACACACCATCCCAGACAACACACTCCCCACACACACCATCACAGACAACACTCCCCACACACACTCATCCCAGATAACACACTCCCCACAAACACCATCCCAACCAACACACACCCCACATACACTCATCCCAGCCAACACACTCCCCACACAGACCATCCCAGCCAACACACTCCCCACACACTCATCCCAGCCAACACACTCCCCACACACTTATCCCAGCCAACACACTCCCCACACACACCATCCCAGACAACACACTCCCCACACACACCATCCCTGCCAACACACTCCCCACACACACCATCCCAACCAACACACTCACCACAGACACTCATCCCAGACAACAAACTCCCCACA
Organism: Scyliorhinus torazame; assembly: GCF_047496885.1. Taxonomy (NCBI): domain Eukaryota; kingdom Metazoa; phylum Chordata; class Chondrichthyes; order Carcharhiniformes; family Scyliorhinidae; genus Scyliorhinus; species Scyliorhinus torazame. The sequence continues at coordinate 210,244,757 of NC_092721.1, read as the reverse complement.
CACACCATCCCAGACAACACACTCCCCACACACACTCATCCCAGACAACACACTCCCCACACTCCATCCCAGGCAACACACTCCCCACACACACTCATCCCAGACAACGCACTCCCCACACACACTCATCCCAGACAACACACTCCCCACACACACCATCCCAACCAACACACTGCCCACACACACCATCCCAACCAACACACTCCCCACATACACTCATCCCAGCCAACACACTCCCCACACACACCATCCCAGACAACACACTCCCCACACACACCACCCCACCAACACACTCCCCACACACACTCATCCCAACCAACACACTCCCCACACACACTCATCCCAACCAACACACTCCCCACACACACCATCCCAGACAACACTCCCCACACACACTCATCCCAGACAACACACTCCCCACACACACTCATCCCAGACAACACACTCCCCACACACACTCATCCCAGACAACACACTCCCCACACACACCATCCCAACCAACACACTCCCCACACACACCATCCCAGCCAACACACTCCCCAAACACACCATCCCAACCAACGCACTCCCCACATACACTCATTCCAGCCAACACACTCCCCACACAGACCATCCCAGCCAACACACTCCCACACACTCATCCCAGCCAACACACTCCCCACACACACCATCCCAGACAACACACTCCCCACACACACCATCACAGACAACACTCCCCACACACACTCATCCCAGACAACACACTCCCCACACACACCATCCCAACCAACACACACCCCACATACACTCATCCCAGCCAACACACTCCCCACACACACCATCCCGTACAACACACTCCCCACACACACCATCCCTGCCAACACACTCCCCACACACACCATCCCAGACAACACACTCCCCACACACACCATCCCTGCCAACACACTCCCAACACACACCATCCCAACCAACACACTCCCCACACACACCATCCCAGCCAACACACTCCCCACACACACTCATTCCAGACAACACACTCCCCACACACACCATCCCAGACAACACTCCCCACACACACTCATCCCAGACAACACACTCCCCACACACACTCATCCCAACCAACACACTCCCGACACACACCATCCCAACCAACACACTCCCCACACACACTCATCCCAGACAACACACTCCCCACACACACTCATCCCAGACAACACACTCCCCACACACACCATCCAAACCAACACACTCCCCACACACACCATCCCAACCAACACACTCCCCACATACACTCATCCCAGCCAACACACTCCCCACACACACTCATCCCAGACAACACACTCCCCAGACACACTCATCCCAACCAACACACTCCCCACACACACCATCCCGTACAACACACTCCCCACACACACCATCCCTGCCAACACACTCCCCACACACACCATCCCAGACAACACACTCCCCACACACACCATCCCTGCCAACACACTCCCAACACACACACATCCCAACCAACACACTCCCCACACACACCATCCCAACCAACACACTCCCCACACACACCATCCCAGCCAACACACTCCCCACACACACTCATCCCAGACAACACACTCCCCACACACACTCATTCCAGACAACACACTCCCCACACACACCATCCCAGACAACACTCCCCACACACACTCATCCCAGACAACACACTCCCCACACACACTCATCCCAACCAACACACTCCCCACACACACTCATCCCAACCAATACACTCCCAACACACACCATCCCAGACAACACTCCCCACACACACTCATCCCAGACAACACACTCCCCACACACACTCATCCCAGACAACACACTCCCCACACACACCATCCCAACCAACACACTGCCCACACACACCATCCCAACCAACACACTCCCCACATACACTCATCCCAGCCAACACACTCCCCACACACACCATCCCAGACAACACACTCCCCACACACTCATCCCAGCCAACACACTCCCCACACACTTATCCCAGCCAACACACTCCCCACACACACCATCCCAGACAACACACTCCCCACACACACTCATCCCAGACAACACACTCCCCACACACACTCATCCCAGACAACACACTCCCCACACACACCATCCCAACCAACACACTCCCCACACACACCATCCCAGCCAACACACTCCCCGCACAGACCATCCCAGCCAACACACTCCCACACACTCATCCCAGACAACACACTCCCCACACACACCATCCCAGACAACACACTCCCCACACACACCATCACAGACAACACTCCCCACACACACTCATCCCAGATAACACACTCCCCACAAACACCATCCCAACCAACACACACCCCACATACACTCATCCCAGCCAACACACTCCCCACACAGACCATCCCAGCCAACACACTCCCCACACACTCATCCCAGCCAACACACTCCCCACACACTTATCCCAGCCAACACACTCCCCACACACACCATCCCAGACAACACACTCCCCACACACACCATCCCTGCCAACACACTCCCCACACACACCATCCCAACCAACACACTCACCACAGACACTCATCCCAGACAACAAACTCCCCACACACACCATCCCAGACAACACACTCCCCACACACACTCATCCCAGACAACACACTCCCCACACTCCATCCCAGGCAACACACTCCCCACACACACTCATCCCAGACAACGCACTCCCCACACACACTCATCCCAGACAACACACTCCCCACACACACCATCCCAACCAACACACTGCCCACACACACCATCCCAACCAACACACTCCCCACATACACTCATCCCAGCCAACACACTCCCCACACACACCATCCCAGACAACACACTCCCCACACACACCACCCCACCAACACACTCCCCACACACACTCATCCCAACCAACACACTCCCCACACACACTCATCCCAACCAACACACTCCCCACACACACCATCCCAGACAACACTCCCCACACACACTCATCCCAGACAACACACTCCCCACACACACTCATCCCAGACAACACACTCCCCACACACACTCATCCCAGACAACACACTCCCCACACACACCATCCCAACCAACACACTCCCCACACACACCATCCCAGCCAACACACTCCCCACACACACCATCCCAACCAACGCACTCCCCACATACACTCATCCCAGCCAACACACTCCCCACACAGACCATCCCAGCCAACACACTCCCACACACTCATCCCAGCCAACACACTCCCCACACACACCATCCCAGACAACACACTCCCCACACACACCATCACAGACAACACTCCCCACACACACTCATCCCAGACAACACACTCCCCACACACACCATCCCAACCAACACACACCCCACATACACTCATCCCAGCCAACACACTCCCCACACACACCATCCCGTACAACACACTCCCCACACACACCATCCCTGCCAACACACTCCCCACACACACCATCCCAGACAACACACTCCCCACACACACCATCCCTGCCAACACACTCCCAACACACACCATCCCAACCAACACACTCCCCACACACACCATCCCAGCCAACACACTCCCCACACACACTCATTCCAGACAACACACTCCCCACACACACCATCCCAGACAACACTCCCCACACACACTCATCCCAGACAACACACTCCCCACACACACTCATCCCAACCAACACACTCCCCACACACACTCATCCCAACCAATACACTCCCAACACACATCATCCCAGACAACACTCCCCACACACACTCATCCCAGACAACACACTCCCCACACACACTCATCCCAGACAACACACTCCCCACACACACCATCCCAACCAACACACTGCCCACACACACCATCCCAACCAACACACTCCCCACATACACTCATCCCAGCCAACACACTCCCCACACACACCATCCCAGACAACACACTCCCCACACACACCAACCCACCAACACACTCCCCACACACACTCATCCCAACCAACACACTCCCCACACACACTCATCCAAACCAACACACTCCCCACACACACCATCTCAGTCAACACTCCCCACACACTTATCCCAGCCAACACACTCCCCACACACACCATCCCAGACAACACACTCCCCACACACACCATCCCTGCCAACACTCCCCACACACACCATCCCAACCAACACACTCCCCACACACACCATCCCAGCCAACCCACTCCCCACACACACTCATCCCAGACAACACACTCCCCACACACACTCATCCCAGACAACACACTCCCCACACACACCATCCCAGACAACACTCCCCACACACACTCATCCCAGACAACACACTCCCCACACACACTCATCCCAACCAACACACTCCCCACACACACTCATCCCAACCAATACACTCCCCACACACACCATCCCAGACAACATTCCCCACACACACTCATCCCAGACAACACACTCCCCACACACACTCATCCCAGACAACACACTCCCCACACACACTCATCCCAGACAACACACTCCCCACACACACCATCCCAACCAACACACTCCCCACACACACCATCCGAGCCAACACACTCCCCACACACACCATCCCAACCTACACACTCCCCACATACACTCATCCCAGACAACACACTCCCCACACACACTCATCGCAGACAACACACTCCCCACACACTCATCCCAGCCAACACACTCCCCACACACACTCATCCCAGACAACACTCCCCACTCACACTCATCCCAGACAACACTCCCCACACACACTCATCCCAGACAACACACTCCCCACACACACCATCCCAGCCAACACACTCCCAACAGACACTCATCCCAGACAACACACTCCCCACACACACCATCCCAGCCAACACACTCCCCACACACACCATCCCAGCCAACACACTCCCCACACACACCATCCCAGCCAACACACTCCCCACACACACTCATCCCAGCCAACACACTCCCCACACACACTCATCCCAGACAACAGTCCCCGCACACACCATCCCAGCCAACACACTCCCCACACACACCATCCCAGCCAACACACTCTCCACACACACTCATCCCAGACAACACTCCCCACACGCACTGATCCCAGACAACACACTCCCCACACACACTCATCCCAGACAACACACTCCCCACACACACTCATCCCAGACAACACACTCCCCACACACACCATCCCAACCAACACACTGCCCACACACACCATCCCAACCAACACACTCCCCACATACACTCATCCCAGCCAACACACTCCCCACACACACCATCCCAGACAACACACTCCCCACACACTCATCACAGCCAACACACTCCCCACACACTTATCCCAGCCAACACACTCCCCACACACACCATCCCAGACAACACACTCCCCACACACACTCATCCCAGACAACACACTCCCCACACACACTCATCCCAGACAACACACTCCCCACACACACCATCCCAACCAACACACTCCCCACACACACCATCCCAGCCAACACACTCCCCGCACAGACCATCCCAGCCAACACACTCCCACACACTCATCCCAGACAACACACTCCCCACACACACCATCCCAGACAACACACTCCCCACACACACCATCACAGACAACACTCCCCACACACACTCATCCCAGATAACACACTCCCCACAAACACCATCCCAACCAACACACACCCCACATACACTCATCCCAGCCAACACACTCCCCACACAGACCATCCCAGCCAACACACTCCCCACACACTCATCCCAGCCAACACACTCCCCACACACTTATCCCAGCCAACACACTCCCCACACACACCATCCCAGACAACACACTCCCCACACACACCATCCCTGCCAACACACTCCCCACACACACCATCCCAACCAACACACTCACCACAGACACTCATCCCAGACAACAAACTCCCCACACACACCATCCCAGACAACACACTCCCCACACACACTCATCCCAGACAACACACTCCCCACACTCCATCCCAGGCAACACACTCCCCACACACACTCATCCCAGACAACGCACTCCCCACACACACTCATCCCAGACAACACACTCCCCACACACACCATCCCAACCAACACACTGCCCACACACACCATCCCAACCAACACACTCCCCACATACACTCATCCCAGCCAACACACTCCCCACACACACCATCCCAGACAACACACTCCCCACACACACCACCCCACCAACACACTCCCCACACACACTCATCCCAACCAACACACTCCCCACACACACTCATCCCAACCAACACACTCCCCACACACACCATCCCAGACAACACTCCCCACACACACTCATCCCAGACAACACACTCCCCACACACACTCATCCCAGACAACACACTCCCCACACACACTCATCCCAGACAACACACTCCCCACACACACCATCCCAACCAACACACTCCCCACACACACCATCCCAGCCAACACACTCCCCAAACACACCATCCCAACCAACGCACTCCCCACATACACTCATTCCAGCCAACACACTCCCCACACAGACCATCCCAGCCAACACACTCCCACACACTCATCCCAGCCAACACACTCCCCACACACACCATCCCAGACAACACACTCCCCACACACACCATCACAGACAACACTCCCCACACACACTCATCCCAGACAACACACTCCCCACACACACCATCCCAACCAACACACACCCCACATACACTCATCCCAGCCAACACACTCCCCACACACACCATCCCGTACAACACACTCCCCACACACACCATCCCTGCCAACACACTCCCCACACACACCATCCCAGACAACACACTCCCCACACACACCATCCCTGCCAACACACTCCCAACACACACCATCCCAACCAACACACTCCCCACACACACCATCCCAGCCAACACACTCCCCACACACACTCATTCCAGACAACACACTCCCCACACACACCATCCCAGACAACACTCCCCACACACACTCATCCCAGACAACACACTCCCCACACACACTCATCCCAACCAACACACTCCCGACACACACCATCCCAACCAACACACTCCCCACACACACTCATCCCAGACAACACACTCCCCACACACACTCATCCCAGACAACACACTCCCCACACACACCATCCAAACCAACACACTCCCCACACACACCATCCCAACCAACACACTCCCCACATACACTCATCCCAGCCAACACACTCCCCACACACACTCATCCCAGACAACACACTCCCCAGACACACTCATCCCAACCAACACACTCCCCACACACACCATCCCGTACAACACACTCCCCACACACACCATCCCTGCCAACACACTCCCCACACACACCATCCCAGACAACACACTCCCCACACACACCATCCCTGCCAACACACTCCCAACACACACACATCCCAACCAACACACTCCCCACACACACCATCCCAACCAACACACTCCCCACACACACCATCCCAGCCAACACACTCCCCACACACACTCATCCCAGACAACACACTCCCCACACACACTCATTCCAGACAACACACTCCCCACACACACCATCCCAGACAACACTCCCCACACACACTCATCCCAGACAACACACTCCCCACACACACTCATCCCAACCAACACACTCCCCACACACACTCATCCCAACCAATACACTCCCAACACACACCATCCCAGACAACACTCCCCACACACACTCATCCCAGACAACACACTCCCCACACACACTCATCCCAGACAACACACTCCCCACACACACCATCCCAACCAACACACTGCCCACACACACCATCCCAACCAACACACTCCCCACATACACTCATCCCAGCCAACACACTCCCCACACACACCATCCCAGACAACACACTCCCCACACACTCATCCCAGCCAACACACTCCCCACACACTTATCCCAGCCAACACACTCCCCACACACACCATCCCAGACAACACACTCCCCACACACACTCATCCCAGACAACACACTCCCCACACACACTCATCCCAGACAACACACTCCCCACACACACCATCCCAACCAACACACTCCCCACACACACCATCCCAGCCAACACACTCCCCGCACAGACCATCCCAGCCAACACACTCCCACACACTCATCCCAGACAACACACTCCCCACACACACCATCCCAGACAACACACTCCCCACACACACCATCACAGACAACACTCCCCACACACACTCATCCCAGATAACACACTCCCCACAAACACCATCCCAACCAACACACACCCCACATACACTCATCCCAGCCAACACACTCCCCACACAGACCATCCCAGCCAACACACTCCCCACACACTCATCCCAGCCAACACACTCCCCACACACTTATCCCAGCCAACACACTCCCCACACACACCATCCCAGACAACACACTCCCCACACACACCATCCCTGCCAACACACTCCCCACACACACCATCCCAACCAACACACTCACCACAGACACTCATCCCAGACAACAAACTCCCCACACACACCATCCCAGACAACACACTCCCCACACACACTCATCCCAGACAACACACTCCCCACACTCCATCCCAGGCAACACACTCCCCACACACACTCATCCCAGACAACGCACTCCCCACACACACTCATCCCAGACAACACACTCCCCACACACACCATCCCAACCAACACACTGCCCACACACACCATCCCAACCAACACACTCCCCACATACACTCATCCCAGCCAACACACTCCCCACACACACCATCCCAGACAACACACTCCCCACACACACCACCCCACCAACACACTCCCCACACACACTCATCCCAACCAACACACTCCCCACACACACTCATCCCAACCAACACACTCCCCACACACACCATCCCAGACAACACTCCCCACACACACTCATCCCAGACAACACACTCCCCACACACACTCATCCCAGACAACACACTCCCCACACACACTCATCCCAGACAACACACTCCCCACACACACCATCCCAACCAACACACTCCCCACACACACCATCCCAGCCAACACACTCCCCACACACACCATCCCAACCAACGCACTCCCCACATACACTCATCCCAGCCAACACACTCCCCACACAGACCATCCCAGCCAACACACTCCCACACACTCATCCCAGCCAACACACTCCCCACACACACCATCCCAGACAACACACTCCCCACACACACCATCACAGACAACACTCCCCACACACACTCATCCCAGACAACACACTCCCCACACACACCATCCCAACCAACACACACCCCACATACACTCATCCCAGCCAACACACTCCCCACACACACCATCCCGTACAACACACTCCCCACACACACCATCCCTGCCAACACACTCCCCACACACACCATCCCAGACAACACACTCCCCACACACACCATCCCTGCCAACACACTCCCAACACACACCATCCCAACCAACACACTCCCCACACACACCATCCCAGCCAACACACTCCCCACACACACTCATTCCAGACAACACACTCCCCACACACACCATCCCAGACAACACTCCCCACACACACTCATCCCAGACAACACACTCCCCACACACACTCATCCCAACCAACACACTCCCCACACACACTCATCCCAACCAATACACTCCCAACACACATCATCCCAGACAACACTCCCCACACACACTCATCCCAGACAACACACTCCCCACACACACTCATCCCAGACAACACACTCCCCACACACACCATCCCAACCAACACACTGCCCACACACACCATCCCAACCAACACACTCCCCACATACACTCATCCCAGCCAACACACTCCCCACACACACCATCCCAGACAACACACTCCCCACACACACCAACCCACCAACACACTCCCCACACACACTCATCCCAACCAACACACTCCCCACACACACTCATCCAAACCAACACACTCCCCACACACACCATCTCAGTCAACACTCCCCACACACTTATCCCAGCCAACACACTCCCCACACACACCATCCCAGACAACACACTCCCCACACACACCATCCCTGCCAACACTCCCCACACACACCATCCCAACCAACACACTCCCCACACACACCATCCCAGCCAACCCACTCCCCACACACACTCATCCCAGACAACACACTCCCCACACACACTCATCCCAGACAACACACTCCCCACACACACCATCCCAGACAACACTCCCCACACACACTCATCCCAGACAACACACTCCCCACACACACTCATCCCAACCAACACACTCCCCACACACACTCATCCCAACCAATACACTCCCCACACACACCATCCCAGACAACATTCCCCACACACACTCATCCCAGACAACACACTCCCCACACACACTCATCCCAGACAACACACTCCCCACACACACTCATCCCAGACAACACACTCCCCACACACACCATCCCAACCAACACACTCCCCACACACACCATCCGAGCCAACACACTCCCCACACACACCATCCCAACCTACACACTCCCCACATACACTCATCCCAGACAACACACTCCCCACACACACTCATCGCAGACAACACACTCCCCACACACTCATCCCAGCCAACACACTCCCCACACACACTCATCCCAGACAACACTCCCCACTCACACTCATCCCAGACAACACTCCCCACACACACTCATCCCAGACAACACACTCCCCACACACACCATCCCAGCCAACACACTCCCAACAGACACTCATCCCAGACAACACACTCCCCACACACACCATCCCAGCCAACACACTCCCCACACACACCATCCCAGCCAACACACTCCCCACACACACCATCCCAGCCAACACACTCCCCACACACACTCATCCCAGCCAACACACTCCCCACACACACTCATCCCAGACAACAGTCCCCGCACACACCATCCCAGCCAACACACTCCCCACACACACCATCCCAGCCAACACACTCTCCACACACACTCATCCCAGACAACACTCCCCACACGCACTGATCCCAGACAACACACTCCCCACACACACTCATCCCAGACAACACACTCCCCACACACACTCATCCCAGACAACACACTCCCCACACACACCATCCCAACCAACACACTCCCCACACACACCATCCCAGCCAACACACTCCCCACACACACCATCCCAACCAACACACTCCCCACACACACTCATCCCAGACAACACACTCCCCGCACACACTCATCCCAGCCAACACACTCCCGACACACACCATCCCAACCAACACACTCCCCACACACACTCATCCCAGACAACACACTCCCCACACACACTCATCCCAGACAACACACTCCCCACACACACCATCCAAACCAACACACTCCCCACACACACCATCCCAACCAACACACTCCCCACATACACTCATCCCAGCCAACACACTCCCCACACACACTCATCCCAGACAACACACTCCCCAGACACACTCATCCCAACCAACACACTCCCCACACACACCATCCCGTACAACACACTCCCCACACACACCATCCCTGCCAACACACTCCCCACACACACCATCCCAGACAACACACTCCCCACACACACCATCCCTGCCAACATACTCCCAACACACACTCATCCCAACCAACACACTCCCCACACACACCATCCCAACCAACACACTCCCCACACACACCATCCCAGCCAACACACTCCCCACACACACTCATCCCAGACAACACACTCCCCACACACACTCATTCCAGACAACACACTCCCCACACACACCATCCCAGACAACACTCCCCACACACACTCATCCCAGACAACACACTCCCCACACACACTCATCCCAACCAACACACTCCCCACACACACTCATCCCAACCAATACACTCCCAACACACACCATCCCAGACAACACTCCCCACACACACTCATCCCAGACAACACACTCCCCACACACACTCATCCCAGACAACACACTCCCCACACACACCATCCCAACCAACACACTGCCCACACACACCATCCCAACCAACACACTCCCCACATACACTCATCCCAGCCAACACACTCCCCACACACACCATCCCAGACAACACACTCCCCACACACTCATCCCAGCCAACACACTCCCCACACACTTATCCCAGCCAACACACTCCCCACACACACCATCCCAGACAACACACTCCCCACACACACTCATCCCAGACAACACACTCCCCACACACACTCATCCCAGACAACACACTCCCCACACACACCATCCCAACCAACACACTCCCCACACACACCATCCCAGCCAACACACTCCCCACACAGACCATCCCAGCCAACACACTCCCACACACTCATCCCAGACAACACACTCCCCACACACACCATCCCAGACAACACACTCCCCACACACACCATCACAGACAACACTCCCCACACACACTCATCCCAGATAACACACTCCCCACAAACACCATCCCAACCAACACACACCCCACATACACTCATCCCAGCCAACACACTCCCCACACAGACCATCCCAGCCAACACACTCCCCACACACTCATCCCAGCCAACACACTCCCCACACACTTATCCCAGCCAACACACTCCCCACACACACCATCCCAGACAACACACTCCCCACACACACCATCCCTGCCAACACACTCCCCACACACACCATCCCAACCAACACACTCACCACAGACACTCATCCCAGACAACAAACTCCCCACACACACCATCCCTGACAACACACTCCCCACACACACTCATCCCAGACAACACACTCCCCACACTCCATCCCAGGCAACACACTCCCCACACACACTCATCCCAGACAACGCACTCCCCACACACACTCATCCCAGACAACACACTCCCCACACACACCATCCCAACCAACACACTGCCCACACACACCATCCCAACCAACACACTCCCCACATACACTCATCCCAGCCAACACACTCCCCACACACACCATCCCAGACAACACACTCCCCACACACACCACCCCACCAACACACTCCCCACACACACTCATCCCAACCAACACACTCCCCACACACACCATCCCAGACAACACTCCCCACACACACTCATCCCAGACAACACACTCCCCACACACACTCATCCCAGACAACACACTCCCCACACACACTCATCCCAGACAACACACTCCCCACACACACCATCCCAGCCAACACACTCCCCACACACACCATCCCAACCAACGCACTCCCCACATACACTCATCTCAGCCAACACACTCCCCACACAGACCATCCCAGCCAACACACTCCCACACACTCATCCCAGCCAACACACTCCCCACACACACCATCCCAGGCAACACACTCCCCACACACACCATCACAGACAACACTCCCCACACACACTCATCCCAGACAACACACTCCCCACACACACCATCCCAACCAACACACATCCCACATACACTCATCCCAGCCAACACACTCCCCACACACACCATCCCGTACAACACACTCCCCACACACACCATCCCTGCCAACACACTCCCCACACACACCATCCCGTACAACACACTCCCCACACACACCATCCCAACCAACACACTCCCCACACACACCATCCCAACCAACACACTCCCCACACACACCATCCCAGCCAACACACTCCCCACACACACTCATCCCAGACAACACACTCCCCACACACACTCATTCCAGACAACACACTCCCCACACACACCATCCCAGACAACACTCCCCACACACACTCATCCCAGACAACACACTCCCCACACACACTCATCCCAACCAACACACTCCCCACACACACTCATCCCAACCAATACACTCCCAACACACACCATCCCAGACAACACTCCCCACACACACTCATCCCAGACAACACACTCCCCACACACACTCATCCCAGACAACACATTCCCCACACACACCATCCCAACCAACACACTGCCCACACACACCATCCCAACCAACACACTCCCCACATACACTCATCCCAGCCAACACACTCCCCACACACACCATCCCAGACAACACACTCCCCACACACTCATCCCAGCCAACACACTCCCCACACACTTATCCCAGCCAACACACTCCCCACACACACCATCCCAGACAACACACTCCCCACACACACTCATCCCAGACAACACACTCCCCACACACACTCATCCCAGACAACACACTCCCCACACACACTATCCCAACCAACACACTCCCCACACACACCATCCCAGCCAACACACTCCCCACACAGACCATCCCAGCCAACACACTCCCACACACTCATCCCAGACAACACACTCCCCACACACACCATCCCAGACAACACACTCCCCACACACACCATCACAGACAACACTCCCCACACACACTCATCCCAGATAACACACTCCCCACAAACACCATCCCAACCAACACACACCCCACATACACTCATCCCAGCCAACACACTCCCCACACAGACCATCCCAGCCAACACACTCCCCACACACTCATCCCAGCCAACACACTCCCCACACACTTATCCCAGCCAACACACTCCCCACACACACCATCCCAGACAACACACTCCCCACACACACCATCCCTGCCAACACACTCCCCACACACACCATCCCAACCAACACACTCACCACAGACACTCATCCCAGACAACAAACTCCCCACACACACCATCCCAGACAACACACTCCCCACACACACTCATCCCAGACAACACACTCCCCACACTCCATCCCAGGCAACACACTCCCCACACACACTCATCCCAGACAACGCACTCCCCACACACACTCATCCCAGACAACACACTCCCCACACACACCATCCCAACCAACACACTGCCCACACACACCATCCCAACCAACACACTCCCCACATACACTCATCCCAGCCAACACACTCCCCACACACACCATCCCAGACAACACACTCCCCACACACACCACCCCACCAACACACTCCCCACACACACTCATCCCAACCAACACACTCCCCACACACACCATCCCAGACAACACTCCCCACACACACTCATCCCAGACAACACACTCCCCACACACACTCATCCCAGACAACACACTCCCCACACACACTCATCCCAGACAACACACTCCCCACACACACCATCCCAGCCAACACACTCCCCACACACACCATCCCAACCAACGCACTCCCCACATACACTCATCCCAGCCAACACACTCCCCACACAGACCATCCCAGCCAACACACTCCCACACACTCATCCCAGCCAACACACTCCCCACACACACCATCCCAGACAACACACTCCCCACACACACCATCACAGACAACACTCCCCACACACACTCATCCCAGACAACACACTCCCCACACACACCATCCCAACCAACACACACCCCACATACACTCATCCCAGCCAACACACTCCCCACACACACCATCCCGTACAACACACTCCCCACACACACCATCCCTGCCAACACACTCCCCACACACACCATCGCAGACAACACACTCCCCACACACACCATCCCTGCCAACACACTCCCAACACACACCATCCCAACCAACACACTCCCCACACACACCATCCCAGCCAACACACTCCCCACACACACTCATTCCAGACAACACACTCCCCACACACACCATCCCAGACAACACTCCCCACACACACTCATCCCAACCAACACACTCCCCACACACACTCATCCCAACCAATACACTCCCAACACACATCATCCCAGACAACACTCCCCACACACACCATCACAGACAACACTCCCCACACACACTCATCCCAGATAACACACTCCCCACAAACACCATCCCAACCAACACACACCCCACATACACTCATCCCAGCCAACACACTCCCCACACAGACCATCCCAGCCAACACACTCCCCACACACTCATCGCAGCCAACACACTCCCCACACACTTATCCCAGCCAACACACTCCCCACACACACCATCCCAGACAACACACTCCCCACACACACCATCCCTGCCAACACACTCCCCACACACACCATCCCAACCAACACACTCACCACAGACACTCATCCCAGACAACAAACTCCCCACACACACCATCCCAGACAACACACTCCCCACACACACTCATCCCAGACAACACACTCCCCACACTCCATCCCAGGCAACACACTCCCCACACACACTCATCCCAGACAACGCACTCCCCACACACACTCATCCCAGACAACACACTCCCCACACACACCATCCCAACCAACACACTGCCCACACACACCATCCCAACCAACACACTCCCCACATACACTCATCCCAGCCAACACACTCCCCACACACACCATCCCAGACAACACACTCCCCACACACACCACCCCACCAACACACTCCCCACACACACTCATCCCAACCAACACACTCCCCACACACACCATCCCAGACAACACTCCCCACACACACTCATCCCAGACAACACACTCCCCACACACACTCATCCCAGACAACACACTCCCCACACACACTCATCCCAGACAACACACTCCCCACACACACCATCCCAGCCAACACACTCCCCACACACACCATCCCAACCAACGCACTCCCCACATACACTCATCCCAGCCAACACACTCCCCACACAGACCATCCCAGCCAACACACTCCCACACACTCATCCCAGCCAACACACTCCCCACACACACCATCCCAGACAACACACTCCCCACACACACCATCACAGACAACACTCCCCACACACACTCATCCCAGACAACACACTCCCCACACACACCATCCCAACCAACACACACCCCACATACACTCATCCCAGCCAACACACTCCCCACACACACCATCCCGTACAACACACTCCCCACACACACCATCCCTGCCAACACACTCCCCACACACACCATCCCAGACAACACACTCCCCACACACACCATCCCTGCCAACACACTCCCAACACACACCATCCCAACCAACACACTCCCCACACACACCATCCCAGCCAACACACTCCCCACACACACTCATTCCAGACAACACACTCCCCACACACACCATCCCAGACAACACTCCCCACACACACTCATCCCAGACAACACACTCCCCACACACACTCATCCCAACCAACACACTCCCCACACACACTCATCCCAACCAATACACTCCCAACACACATCATCCCAGACAACACTCCCCACACACACTCATCCCAGACAACACACTCCCCACACACTCATCGCAGCCAACACACTCCCCACACACTTATCCCAGCCAACACACTCCCCACACACACCATCCCAGACAACACACTCCCCACACACACCATCCCTGCCAACACACTCCCCACACACACCATCCCAACCAACACACTCACCACAGACACTCATCCCAGACAACAAACTCCCCACACACACCATCCCAGACAACACACTCCCCACACACACTCATCCCAGACAACACACTCCCCACACTCCATCCCAGGCAACACACTCCCCACACACACTCATCCCAGACAACGCACTCCCCACACACACTCATCCCAGACAACACACTCCCCACACACACCATCCCAACCAACACACTGCCCACACACACCATCCCAACCAACACACTCCCCACATACACTCATCCCAGCCAACACACTCCCCACACACACCATCCCAGACAACACACTCCCCACACACACCACCCCACCAACACACTCCCCACACACACTCATCCCAACCAACACACTCCCCACACACACCATCCCAGACAACACTCCCCACACACACTCATCCCAGACAACACACTCCCCACACACACTCATCCCAGACAACACACTCCCCACACACACTCATCCCAGACAACACACTCCCCACACACACCATCCCAGCCAACACACTCCCCACACACACCATCCCAACCAACGCACTCCCCACATACACTCATCCCAGCCAACACACTCCCCACACAGACCATCCCAGCCAACACACTCCCACACACTCATCCCAGCCAACACACTCCCCACACACACCATCCCAGACAACACACTCCCCACACACACCATCACAGACAACACTCCCCACACACACTCATCCCAGACAACACACTCCCCACACACACCATCCCAACCAACACACACCCCACATACACTCATCCCAGCCAACACACTCCCCACACACACCATCCCGTACAACACACTCCCCACACACACCATCCCTGCCAACACACTCCCCACACACACCATCCCAGACAACACACTCCCCACACACACCATCCCTGCCAACACACTCCCAACACACACCATCCCAACCAACACACTCCCCACACACACCATCCCAGCCAACACACTCCCCACACACACTCATTCCAGACAACACACTCCCCACACACACCATCCCAGACAACACTCCCCACACACACTCATCCCAGACAACACACTCCCCACACACACTCATCCCAACCAACACACTCCCCACACACACTCATCCCAACCAATACACTCCCAACACACATCATCCCAGACAACACTCCCCACACACACTCATCCCAGACAACACACTCCCCACACACACTCATCCCAGACAACACACTCCCCACACACTCCATCCCAACCAACACACTGCCCACACACACCATCCCAACCAACACACTCCCCACATACACTCATCCCAGCCAACACACTCCCCACACACACCATCCCAGACAACACACTCCCCACACACACCACCCCACCAACACACTCCCCACACACACTCATCCCAACCAACACACTCCCCACACACACTCATCCCAACCAACACACTCCCCACACACACCATCTCAGTCAACACTCCCCACACACTTATCCCAGCCAACACACTCCCCACACACACCATCCCAGACAACACACTCCCCACACACACCATCCCTGCCAACACTCCCCACACAGACCATCCCAACCAACACACTCCCCACACACACCATCCCAGCCAACCCACTCCCCACACACACTCATCCCAGACAACACACTCCCCACACACACTCATCCCAGACAACACACTCCCCACACACACCATCCCAGACAACACTCCCCACACACACTCATCCCAGACAACACACTCCCCACACACACTCATCCCAACCAACACACTCCCCACACACACTCATCCCAACCAATACACTCCCCACACACACCATCCCAGACAACATTCCCCACACACACTCATCCCAGACAACACACTCCCCACACACACTCATCCCAGACAACACACTCCCCACACACACTCATCCCAGACAACACACTCCCCACACACACCATCCCAACCAACACACTCCCCACACACACCATCCGAGCCAACACACTCCCCACACACACCATCCCAACCAACACACTCCCCACATACACTCATCCCAGACAACACACTCCCCACACACACCATCCCAGCCAACACACTCCCCACACACCATCCCAGCCAACACACTCCCCACACACTCATCCCAGCCAACACACTCCCCACACACTTATCCCAGCGAACACACTCCCCACTCACACCATCCCAGACAACACACTCCCCACACACACCATCCCTGCCAACACACTCCCCACACACACCATCCCAACCAACACACTCCCCACACACACCATCCCAGCCAACACACTCCCCACACACACTCATCCCAGACAACACACTCCCCACACACACTCATCGCAGACAACACACTCCCCACACACTCATCCCAGCCAACACACTCCCCACACACACTCATCCCAGACAACACTCCCCACTCACACTCATCCCAGACAACACTCCCCACACACACTCATCCCAGACAACACTCCCCACACACACCATCCCAGCCAACACACTCCCCACACACACCATCCCAGCCAACACACTCCCAACAGACACTCATCCCAGACAACACACTCCCCACACACACCATCCCAGCCAACACACTCCCCACACACACCATCCCAGCCAACACACTCCCCACACACACCATCCCAGCCAACACACTCCCCACACACACTTATCCCAGACAACACACTCCCCACACACACCATCCTAACCAACACACTCCCCACATACACTCATCCCAGCCAACACACTCCCCACACACACCATCCCAGACAACACACTCCCCACACACACCATCCCAGCCAACACACTCCCCACACACACCATCCCAGCCAACACACTCCCCACACACACTCATCCCAGCCAACACACTCCCCACACACACTCATCCCAGACAACACTCCCCGCACACACCATCCCAGCCAACACACTCCCCACACACACCATCCCAGCCAACACACTCTCCACACACACTCATCCCAGACAACACTCACCACACGCACTGATCCCAGACAACACACTCCCCACACACACTCATCCCAGACAACACACTCCCCACACACACTCATCCCAGACAACACACTCCCCACACACACCATCCCAACCAACACACTCCCCACACACACCATCCCAGCCAACACACTCCCCACACACACCATCCCAACCAACACACTCCCCACACACACTCATCCCAGACAACACACTCCCCGCACACACTCATCCCAGCCAACACACTCCCGACACACACCATCCCAACCAACACACTCCCCACACACACTCATCCCAGACAACACACTCCCCACACACACTCATCCCAGACAACACACTCCCCACACACACCATCCAAACCAACACACTCCCCACACACACCATCCCAACCAACACACTCCCCACATACACTCATCCCAGCCAACACACTCCCCACACACACTCATCCCAGACAACACACTCCCCAGACACACTCATCCCAACCAACACACTCCCCACACACACCATCCCGTACAACACACTCCCCACACACACCATCCCTGCCAACACACTCCCCACACACACCATCCCAGACAACACACTCCCCACACACACCATCCCTGCCAACACACTCCCAACACACACTCATCCCAACCAACACACTCCCCACACACACCATCCCAACAAACACACTCCCCACACACACCATCCCAGCCAACACACTCCCCACACACACTCATCCCAGACAACACACTCCCCACACACACTCATTCCAGACAACACACTCCCCACACACACCATCCCAGACAACACTCCCCACACACACTCATCCCAGACAACACACTCCCCACACACACTCATCCCAACCAACACACTCCCCACACACACTCATCCCAACCAATACACTCCCAACACACACCATCCCAGACAACACTCCCCACACACACTCATCCCAGACAACACACTCCCCACACACACTCATCCCAGACAACACACTCCCCACACACACCATCCCAACCAACACACTGCCCACACACACCATCCCAACCAACACACTCCCCACATACACTCATCCCAGCCAACACACTCCCCACACACACCATCCCAGACAACACACTCCCCACACACACCACCCCACCAACACACTCCCCACACACACTCATCCCAACCAACACACTCCCCACACACACTCATCCCAACCAACACACTCCCGACACACACCATCTCAGTCAACACTCCCCACACACTTATCCCAGCCAACACACTCCCCACACACACCATCCCAGACAACACACTCCCCACACACACCATCCCTGCCAACACTCCCCACACACACCATCCCAACCAACACACTCCCCACACACACCATCCCAGCCAACCCACTCCCCACACACACTCATCCCAGACAACACACTCCCCACACACACTCATCCCAGACAACACACTCCCCACACACACTCATCCCAGACAACACACTCCCCACACATACCATCCCAGACAACACTCCCCACACACACTCATCCCAGACAACACACTCCCCACACACACTCATCCCAACCAACACACTCCCCACACACACTCATCCCAACCAATACACTCCCCACACACACCATCCCAGACAACATTCCCCACACACACTCATCCCAGACAACACACTCCCCACACACACTCATCCCAGACAACACACTCCCCACACACACTCATCCCAGACAACACACTCCCCACACACACCATCCCAACCAACACACTCCCCACACACACCATCCGAGCCAACACACTCCCCACACACACCATCCCAACCAACACACTCCCCACATACACTCATCCCAGACAACACACTCCCCACACACACCATCCCAGCCAACACACTCCCCACACACCATCCCAGCCAACACACTCCCCACACACTCATCCCAGCCAACACACTCCCCACACACTTATCCCAGCGAACACACTCCCCACTCACACCATCCCAGACAACACACTCCCCACACACACCATCCCTGCCAACACACTCCCCACACACACCATCCCAACCAACACACTCCCCACACACACCATCCCAGCCAACACACTCCCCACACACACTCATCCCAGACAACACACTCCCCACACACACTCATCGCAGACAACACACTCCCCACACACTCATCCCAGCCAACACACTCCCCACACACACTCATCCCAGACAACACTCCCCACTCACACTCATCCCAGACAACACTCCCCACACACACTCATCCCAGACAACACTCCCCACACACACCATCCCAGCCAACACACTCCCCACACACACCATCCCAGCCAACACACTCCCAACAGACACTCATCCCAGACAACACACTCCCCACACACACCATCCCAGACAACACTCCCCACACACACTCATCCCAGACAACACACTCCCCACACACACTCATCCCAACCAACACACTCCCCACACACACTCATCCCAACCAATACACTCCCAACACACACCATCCCAGACAACACTCCCCACACACACTCATCCCAGACAACACACTCCCCACACACACTCATCCCAGACAACACACTCCCCACACACACCATCCCAACCAACACACTGCCCACACACACCATCCCAACCAACACACTCCCCACATACACTCATCCCAGCCAACACACTCCCCACACACACCATCCCAGACAACACACTCCCCACACACACCACCCCACCAACACACTCCCCACACACACTCATCCCAACCAACACACTCCCCACACACACTCATCCCAACCAACACACTCCCCACACACACCATCTCAGTCAACACTCCCCACACACTTATCCCAGCCAACACACTCCCCACTCACACCATCCCAGACAACACACTCCCCACACACACCATCCCTGCCAACACACTCCCCACACACACCATCCCAACCAACACACTCCCCACACACACCATCCCAGCCAACACACTCCCCACACACACTCATCCCAGACAACACACTCCCCACACACACTCATCGCAGACAACACACTCCCCACACACTCATCCCAGCCAACACACTCCCCACACACACTCATCCCAGACAACACTCCCCACTCACACTCATCCCAGACAACACTCCCCACACACACTCATCCCAGACAACACTCCCCACACACACCATCCCAGCCAACACACTCCCCACACACACCATCCCAGCCAACACACTCCCAACAGACACTCATCCCAGACAACACACTCCCCACACACACCATCCCAGCCAACACACTCCCCACACACACCATCCCAGCCAACACACTCCCCACACACACCATCCCAGCCAACACACTCCCCACACACACTTATCCCAGACAACACACTCCCCACACACACCATCCTAACCAACACACTCCCCACATACACTCATCCCAGCCAACACACTCCCCACACACACCATCCCAGACAACACACTCCCCACACACACCATCCCAGCCAACACACTCCCCACACACACCATCCCAGCCAACACACTCCCCACACACACTCATCCCAGCCAACACACTCCCCACACACACTCATCCCAGACAACACTCCCCGCACACACCATCCCAGCCAACACACTCCCCACACACACCATCCCAGCCAACACACTCTCCACACACACTCATCCCAGACAACACTCACCACACGCACTGATCCCAGACAACACACTCCCCACACACACTCATCCCAGACAACACACTCCCCACACACACTCATCCCAGACAACACACTCCCCACACACACCATCCCAACCAACACACTCCCCACACACACCATCCCAGCCAACACACTCCCCACACACACCATCCCAACCAACACACTCCCCACACACACTCATCCCAGACAACACACTCCCCGCACACACTCATCCCAGCCAACACACTCCCGACACACACCATCCCAACCAACACACTCCCCACACACACTCATCCCAGACAACACACTCCCCACACACACTAATCCCAGACAACACACTCCCCACACACACCATCCAAACCAACACACTCCCCACACACACCATCCCAACCAACACACTCCCCACATACACTCATCCCAGCCAACACACTCCCCACACACACTCATCCCAGACAACACACTCCCCAGACACACTCATCCCAACCAACACACTCCCCACACACACCATCCCGTACAACACACTCCCCACACACACCATCCCTGCCAACACACTCCCCACACACACCATCCCAGACAACACACTCCCCACACACACCATCCCTGCCAACACACTCCCAACACACACTCATCCCAACCAACACACTCCCCACACACACCATCCCAACAAACACACTCCCCACACACACCATCCCAGCCAACACACTCCCCACACACACTCATCCCAGACAACACACTCCCCACACACACTCATTCCAGACAACACACTCCCCACACACACCATCCCAGACAACACTCCCCACACACACTCATCCCAGACAACACACTCCCCACACACACTCATCCCAACCAACACACTCCCCACACACACTCATCCCAACCAATACACTCCCAACACACACCATCCCAGACAACACTCCCCACACACACTCATCCCAGACAACACACTCCCCACACACACTCATCCCAGACAACACACTCCCCACACACACCATCCCAACCAACACACTGCCCACACACACCATCCCAACCAACACACTCCCCACATACACTCATCCCAGCCAACACACTCCCCACACACACCATCCCAGACAACACACTCCCCACACACACCACCCCACCAACACACTCCCCACACACACTCATCCCAACCAACACACTCCCCACACACACTCATCCCAACCAACACACTCCCGACACACACCATCTCAGTCAACACTCCCCACACACTTATCCCAGCCAACACACTCCCCACACACACCATCCCAGACAACACACTCCCCACACACACCATCCCTGCCAACACTCCCCACACACACCATCCCAACCAACACACTCCCCACACACACCATCCCAGCCAACCCACTCCCCACACACACTCATCCCAGACAACACACTCCCCACACACACTCATCCCAGACAACACACTCCCCACACACACTCATCCCAGACAACACACTCCCCACACATACCATCCCAGACAACACTCCCCACACACACTCATCCCAGACAACACACTCCCCACACACACTCATCCCAACCAACACACTCCCCACACACACTCATCCCAACCAATACACTCCCCACACACACCATCCCAGACAACATTCCCCACACACACTCATCCCAGACAACACACTCCCCACACACACTCATCCCAGACAACACACTCCCCACACACACTCATCCCAGACAACACACTCCCCACACACACCATCCCAACCAACACACTCCCCACACACACCATCCGAGCCAACACACTCCCCACACACACCATCCCAACCAACACACTCCCCACATACACTCATCCCAGACAACACACTCCCCACACACACCATCCCAGCCAACACACTCCCCACACACCATCCCAGCCAACACACTCCCCACACACTCATCCCAGCCAACACACTCCCCACACACTTATCCCAGCGAACACACTCCCCACTCACACCATCCCAGACAACACACTCCCCACACACACCATCCCTGCCAACACACTCCCCACACACACCATCCCAACCAACACACTCCCCACACACACCATCCCAGCCAACACACTCCCCACACACACTCATCCCAGACAACACACTCCCCACACACACTCATCGCAGACAACACACTCCCCACACACTCATCCCAGCCAACACACTCCCCACACACACTCATCCCAGACAACACTCCCCACTCACACTCATCCCAGACAACACTCCCCACACACACTCATCCCAGACAACACTCCCCACACACACCATCCCAGCCAACACACTCCCCACACACACCATCCCAGCCAACACACTCCCAACAGACACTCATCCCAGACAACACACTCCCCACACACACCATCCCAGACAACACTCCCCACACACACTCATCCCAGACAACACACTCCCCACACACACTCATCCCAACCAACACACTCCCCACACACACTCATCCCAACCAATACACTCCCAACACACACCATCCCAGACAACACTCCCCACACACACTCATCCCAGACAACACACTCCCCACACACACTCATCCCAGACAACACACTCCCCACACACACCATCCCAACCAACACACTGCCCACACACACCATCCCAACCAACACACTCCCCACATACACTCATCCCAGCCAACACACTCCCCACACACACCATCCCAGACAACACACTCCCCACACACACCACCCCACCAACACACTCCCCACACACACTCATCCCAACCAACACACTCCCCACACACACTCATCCCAACCAACACACTCCCCACACACACCATCTCAGTCAACACTCCCCACACACTTATCCCAGCCAACACACTCCCCACACACACCATCCCAGACAACACACTCCCCACACACACCATCCCTGCCAACACTCCCCACACACACCATCCCAACCAACACACTCCCCACACACACCATCCCAGCCAACCCACTCCCCACACACACTCATCCCAGACAACACACTCCCCACACACACTCATCCCAGACAACACACTCCCCACACATACCATCCCAGACAACACTCCCCACACACACTCATCCCAGACAACACACTCCCCACACACACTCATCCCAACCAACACACTCCCCACACACACTCATCCCAACCAATACACTCCCCACACACACCATCCCAGACAACATTCCCCACACACACTCATCCCAGACAACACACTCCCCACACACACTCATCCCAGACAACACACTCCCCACACACACTCATCCCAGACAACACACTCCCCACACACACCATCCCAACCAACACACTCCCCACACACACCATCCGAGCCAACACACTCCCCACACACACCATCCCAACCAACACACTCCCCACATACACTCATCCCAGACAACACACTCCCCACACACACCATCCCAGCCAACACACTCCCCACACACCATCCCAGCCAACACACTCCCCACACACTCATCCCAGCCAACACACTCCCCACACACTTATCCCAGCGAACACACTCCCCACTCACACCATCCCAGACAACACACTCCCCACACACACCATCACTGCCAACACACTCCCCACACACACCATCCCAACCAACACACTCCCCACACACACCATCCCAGCCAACACACTCCCCACACACACTCATCCCAGCCAACACACTCCCCACACACACTCATCCCAGCCAACACACTCCCCACACACACTCATCCCAGACAACACTCCCCGCACACACCATCCCAGCCAACACACTCCCCACACACACCATCCCAGCCAACACACTCTCCACACACACTCATCCCAGACAACACTCCCCACACGCACTGATCCCAGACAACACACTCCCCACACACACTCATCCCAGACAACACACTCCCCACACACACCATCCCAGCCAACACACTCCCCACACACACCATCCCAGCCAACACACTCCCCACACACACCATCCCAGCCAACACACTCCCCACACACACTTATCCCAGACAACACACTCCCCACACACACCATCCTAACCAACACACTCCCCACATACACTCATCCCAGCCAACACACTCCCCACACACACCATCCCAGACAACACACTCCCCACACACACCATCCCAGCCAACACACTCCCCACACACACCATCCCAGCCAACACACTCCCCACACACACTCATCCCAGCCAACACACTCCCCACACACACTCATCCCAGACAACACTCCCCGCACACACCATCCCAGCCAACACACTCCCCACACACACCATCCCAGCCAACACACTCTCCACACACACTCATCCCAGACAACACTCACCACACGCACTGATCCCAGACAACACACTCCCCACACACACTCATCCCAGACAACACACTCCCCACACACACTCATCCCAGACAACACACTCCCCACACACACCATCCCAACCAACACACTCCCCACACACACCATCCCAGCCAACACACTCCCCACACACACCATCCCAACCAACACACTCCCCACACACACTCATCCCAGACAACACACTCCCCGCACACACTCATCCCAGCCAACACACTCCCGACACACACCATCCCAACCAACACACTCCCCACACACACTCATCCCAGACAACACACTCCCCACACACACTCATCCCAGACAACACACTCCCCACACACACCATCCAAACCAACACACTCCCCACACACACCATCCCAACCAACACACTCCCCACATACACTCATCCCAGCCAACACACTCCCCACACACACTCATCCCAGACAACACACTCCCCAGACACACTCATCCCAACCAACACACTCCCCACACACACCATCCCGTACAACACACTCCCCACACACACCATCCCTGCCAACACACTCCCCACACACACCATCCCAGACAACACACTCCCCACACACACCATCCCTGCCAACACACTCCCAACACACACTCATCCCAACCAACACACTCCCCACACACACCATCCCAACCAACACACTCCCCACACACACCATCCCAGCCAACACACTCCCCACACACACTCATCCCAGACAACACACTCCCCACACACACTCATTCCAGACAACACACTCCCCACACACACCATCCCAGACAACACTCCCCACACACACTCATCCCAGACAACACACTCCCCACACACACTCATCCCAACCAACACACTCCCCACACACACTCATCCCAACCAATACACTCCCAACACACACCATCCCAGACAACACTCCCCACACACACTCATCCCAGACAACACACTCCCCACACACACTCATCCCAGACAACACACTCCCCACACACACCATCCCAACCAACACACTGCCCACACACACCATCCCAACCAACACACTCCCCACATACACTCATCCCAGCCAACACACTCCCCACACACACCATCCCAGACAACACACTCCCCACACACACCACCCCACCAACACACTCCCCACACACACTCATCCCAACCAACACACTCCCCACACACACTCATCCCAACCAACACACTCCCCACACACACCATCTCAGTCAACACTCCCCACACACTTATCCCAGCCAACACACTCCCCACACACACCATCCCAGACAACACACTCCCCACACACACCATCCCTGCCAACACTCCCCACACACACCATCCCAACCAACACACTCCCCACACACACCATCCCAGCCAACCCACTCCCCACACACACTCATCCCAGACAACACACTCCCCACACACACTCATCCCAGACAACACACTCCCCACACATACCATCCCAGACAACACTCCCCACACACACTCATCCCAGACAACACACTCCCCACACACACTCATCCCAACCAACACACTCCCCACACACACTCATCCCAACCAATACACTCCCCACACACACCATCCCAGACAACATTCCCCACACACACTCATCCCAGACAACACACTCCCCACACACACTCATCCCAGACAACACACTCCCCACACACACTCATCCCAGACAACACACTCCCCACACACACCATCCCAACCAACACACTCCCCACACACACCATCCGAGCCAACACACTCCCCACACACACCATCCCAACCAACACACTCCCCACATACACTCATCCCAGACAACACACTCCCCACACACACCATCCCAGCCAACACACTCCCCACACACCATCCCAGCCAACACACTCCCCACACACTCATCCCAGCCAACACACTCCCCACACACTTATCCCAGCGAACACACTCCCCACTCACACCATCCCAGACAACACACTCCCCACACACACCATCCCTGCCAACACACTCCCCACACACACCATCCCAACCAACACACTCCCCACACACACCATCCCAGCCAACACACTCCCCACACACACTCATCCCAGACAACACACTCCCCACACACACTCATCGCAGACAACACACTCCCCACACACTCATCCCAGCCAACACACTCCCCACACACACTCATCCCAGACAACACTCCCCACTCACACTCATCCCAGACAACACTCCCCACACACACTCATCCCAGACAACACTCCCCACACACACCATCCCAGCCAACACACTCCCCACACACACCATCCCAGCCAACACACTCCCAACAGACACTCATCCCAGACAACACACTCCCCACACACACCATCCCAGCCAACACACTCCCCACACACACCATCCCAGCCAACACACTCCCCACACACACCATCCCAGCCAACACACTCCCCACACACACTCATCCCAGCCAACACACTCCCCACACACACTCATCCCAGACAACACTCCCCGCACACACCATCCCAGCCAACACACTCCCCACACACACCATCCCAGCCAACACACTCTCCACACACACTCATCCCAGACAACACTCCCCACACGCACTGATCCCAGACAACACACTCCCCACACACACTCATCCCAGACAACACACTCCCCACACACACCATCGCAACCAACACACTCCCCACACACACCATCCCAGCCAACACACTCCCCACACACACCATCCCAACCAACACACTCCCCACACACACTCATCCCAGACAACACACTCCCCGCACACACTCATCCCAGCCAACACACTCCCGACACACACCATCCCAACCAACACACTCCCCACACACACTCATCCCAGACAACACACTCCCCACACACACTCATCCCAGACAACACACTCCCCACACACACCATCCCAACCAACACACTGCCCACACACACCATCCCAACCAACACACTCCCCACATACACTCATCCCAGCCAACACACTCCCCACACACACCATCCCAGACAACACACTCCCCACACACCCCACCCCACCAACACACTCCCCACACACACTCATCCCAACCAACACACTCCCCACACACACTCATCCCAACCAACACACTCCCCACACACACCATCTCAGTCAACACTCCCCACGCACACTCATCCCAGACAACACACTCCCCACACACACTCATCCCAGACAACACACTCCCCACACACACTCATCCCAGACAACACACTCCCCACACACACCATCCCAACCAACACACTCCCCACACACACCATCCCAGCCAACACACTCCCCACACAGACCATCCCAGCCAACACACTCCCACACACTCATCCCAGCCAACACACTCCCCACACACACCATCCCAGACAACACACTCCCCACACACACCATCACAGACAACACTCCCCACACACACTCATCCCAGATAACACACTCCCCACACACACCATCCAAACCAACACACACCCCACACACACTCATCCCAGCCAACACACTCCCCACACACTTGTCCCAGCCAACACACTCCCCACACACACCATCCCAGACAACACACTCCCCACACACACCATCCCTGCCAACACACTCCCCACACACACCATCCCAACCAACACACTCACCACAGACACTCATCCCAGACAACAAACTCCCCACACACACCATCCCGGACAACACACTCCCCACACACACTCATCCCAGACAACACACTCCCCACACTCCATCCCAGGCAACACACTCCCTACACACACTCATCCCAGACAACACACTCCCCACACACACTCTTCCCAGCCAACACACTCCCCACATACACTCATCCCAACTAACACACTCCCCACACACACTCATCCCAACCAACACCCTCCCCACACACACCATCCCAGACAACACTCCCCACACACACTCATCCCAGACAACACACTCCTCACACACACTCATCCCAGCCAACACACTCCCACACACTCATCCCAGCCAACACACTCCCCACACACTTATCCCAGCCAACACACTTCCCACACACACCATCTCAGACAACACACTCCCCACACACACCATCCCAGACAACACACTCACTACACACACTCATCCTAGACAACACACTCCCCACACACACTCATCCCAGCCAACACACTCCCAACACACACACCATCCCAGCCAACACACTCCCCACACACACCATCCCAGACAACACACTCCCTACACACACTCATCCCAGACAACACACTCCCCACACACACTCATCCCAGCCAACACACTCCCCACACACACCATCCCAGACAACACACCCCCCACTCACACTCATCCCAGACAACACATTCCCCACACACACTCATCCCAGACAACACACTCCCCACACACACTCATCCCAGCCAACACACTCCCTACACACACTCATC
Source organism: Scyliorhinus torazame (assembly GCF_047496885.1). Lineage (NCBI taxonomy): Eukaryota > Metazoa > Chordata > Chondrichthyes > Carcharhiniformes > Scyliorhinidae > Scyliorhinus > Scyliorhinus torazame. The sequence continues at coordinate 210,212,241 of NC_092721.1, read as the reverse complement.
CCAGCCAACACACTCCCCACACACACCATCCCAGACAACACACTCCCTACACACACTCATCCCAGCCAACACACTCCCCACACACTGATTCAGCCAACACACTCCCCACACACACCATCCCAGACAACACTCCCCACACACACTAATCCCAGACAACACACTCCCCACACACACTCATCCCAACCAACACACTCCCCACACACACTCATCCCAACCAATACACTCCCCACACACACCATCCCAGACAACACTCCCCACACACACTCATCCCAGACATCACACTCCCCACACACACTCATCCCAGACAACACACTCCCCACACACACCATCCCAACCAACACACTCCCCACACACACCATCCCAACCAACACACTCCCCACATACACTCATCCCAGCCAACACACTCCCCACACACACCATCCCAGACAACACACTCCCCACACACACCACCCCACCAACACACTCCCCACACACACTCATCCCAACCAACACACTCCCCACACACACTCATCCCAACCAACACACTCCCACACACCATCCCAACCAACACACTCCCCACACACACCATCCCAGCCAACACACTCCCCACACACACCATCCCAACCAACACACTCCCCACATACACTCATCCCAGCCAACACACTCCCCACACAGACCATCACAGCCAACACACTCCCACACACTCATCCCAGCCAACACACTCCCCACACACTTATCCCAGCCAACACACTCCCCACACACACCATCCCAGACAACACACTCCCCACACACACCATCACAGACAACACTCCCCACACACACTCATCCCAGACAACAAACTCCCCACACACACCATCCCAGACAACACATTCCCCACACACACCATCCCAACCAACACACTCCCCACACACACCATCCCAGCCAACACACTCCCTACACACACTCATCCCAGACAACACACTCCCCACACACACTCATCCCAGCCAACACACTCCCCACACACACCATCCCAGTCAACACACTCCCCACACACTCATCCCAGCCAACACACTCCCCACACACTTATCCCAGCCAACACACTCCCCACACACACCATCCCAGACAACACACTCCCCACACACACCATCCCTGCCAACACACTCCCCACACACACCATCCCAACCAACACACTCCCCACAGACACTCATCCCAGACAACAAACTCCCCACACACACCATCCCAGACAACACACTCCCCACACACACTCATCCCAGACAACACACTCCCCACACTCCATCCCAGGCAACACACTCCCTACACACACTCATCCCAGACAACACACTCCCCACACACACTCATCCCAGCCAACACACTCCCCACACACACCATCCCAGCCAACATACTCCCCACACACACTCATCCCAGACAACACACTCCCCACACACACCATCCCAACCAACACACTCCCCACACACACTCATCCCAACCAACACACACCCCACACACACTCATCCCAACCAACACACTCCCCACACACACCATGCCAGACAACACTCCCCACGCACACTTATCCCAGACAACACACTCCCCACACACACCATCCTAACCAACACACTCCCCACATACACTCATCCCAGCCAACACACTCCCCACACACACCATCCCAGACAACACACTCCCCACACACACCACCGCACCAACACACTCCCCACACACACTCATCCCAACCAACACACTCCCCACACACTCATCCCAACCAACACACTCCCCACACACACCATCCCAGACAACACTCCCCACACACACTCATCCCAGACAACACACTCCCCACACACACTCATCCCAGCCAACACACTCCCACACACTCATCCCAGCCAACCCACTCCCCACACACTTATCCCAGCCAACACACTCCCCACACACACCATCCCAGACAACACACTCCCCACACACACCATCACAGACAATACTCCCCACACACACTCATCCCAGACAACACACTCCCCACACACACTTATCCCAGACAACACACTCCCCACACACACCATCCCAACCAACACACTCCCCACACACACTCATCCCAACCAACACACTCCCCACACACACCATCCCAGACAACACTCCCCACATACACCATCCCAACCAACACACTCCCCACACACACCATCCCAGCCAACACACTCCCCACACACACTTATCCCAGACAACACACTCCCCAGACACACCATTCCAACCAACACACTCCCCACACACACCATCCCAGCCAACTCACTCCCACACACACTCATCCCAGACAACACACTCCCCACACACACCATCCCAGACAACACACTCCCCACACACACCATCCCAGACAACACACTCCCTACACACACTAATCCCAGACAACATACTCCCCACACACACACATCCCAGCCAACACACTCCCCACACGCACCATCGCAGACAACACACTCCCTACACACTCATCCCAGACAACACACTCCCCACACACACTCATCCCAGCCAACACACTCCCCACACACACCATCCCAGACAACACACTCCCCACACGCACTCATCCCAGACAACACATTCCCCACACACAATCATCCCAGACAACACACTCCCCACACACCCTCATCCCAGCCAACACACTCCCAACACACACACACCCCAGACAACACACTCCCCACACGCACTCATCCCAGACAACACATTCCCCACACACACCATCCCAGACAACACACTCCCTACACACTCATCCCAGCCAACACACTCCCTGCACACTCATCCCAGCCAACACACTCCCCACACACTTATCCCAGCCAACACACTCCCCACACACACCATCCCAACCAACACACTCCCCACACACACTCATCCCAGCCAACACTCTCCCCACACACACCATCCCAGACAACACACTCCCCACACACACTTATCCCAGACAACACACTCCCCACACACACTTATCCCAGCCAACACACTCCCCACACACCCTCATCCCAGCCAACACACTCCCAACACACACACACCCCAGACAACACACTCCCCACACGCACTCATCCCAGACAACACATTCCCCACACACACCATCCCAGACAACACACTCCCTACACACTCATCCCAGCCAACACACTCCCTGCACACTCATCCCAGCCAACACACTCCCCACACACTTATCCCAGCCAACACACTCCCCACACACACCATCCCAACCAACACACTCCCCACACACACTCATCCCAGCCAACACACTCCCCACACACACCATCCCAGACAACACACTCCCCACACACACTTATCCCAGACAACACACTCCCCACACACACTTATCCCAGCCAACACACTCCCCACACACACCATCCCAGACAACACACTCCCCACACACACTTATCCCAGACAACACACTCCCCACACACACTTATCCCAGCCAACACACTCCCCACACACACCATCCCAGACAACACACTCCCGACACACACTTATCCCAGACAACACACTCCCCACACACACTTATCCCAGCCAACACACTCCCCACACACACTCATCCCAGCCAACACACTCCCCACACACACTCATCCCAGCCAACACACTCCCCACACACACCATCCCAGCCAACAAGGTGTCAGTAAGATGTGCGGCACCAAGGTTTACCGACGCGGAACTGGAACCCCGGCTAGACGCCGTGACGGAAGTCAGGCGACCTTGTACCCGAGGGTGGGAAGGAGGCTGCCAGGCACAGCCGTTCGCCGTGCCTGGACACAGGTGGTAAAGGTGGTCCGCACTATGGGCAACACAGTCCGGACTGGCCAGCAGTGCCGGGAAATACTGCATGACCTCCTCAGTGCGGCTGCAGTGAGTAGGCAGCATTGTGCCCCTGGCACCAACCCCTGGCACACACACCCGTTACCCTAACCCTGGCACACGGTGGGAGCCCGAACCCTCACCCTGCACCACATGCCAGCCACCACCCTCACACCACCCTCACATCCGCACAACACTCACCACAAACCACCTCCACCCCCACACCAACTCCACACTCACCCTCACACCACCCTCACCCCCACACCACCCTCACCCCCACACCACCCTCACCCCCACACCACCCTCACCCCCACACCACCCTCACATCCACACACCAACACCACCCTCACCCCCACACCACCCTCACCCACAACACCCTCACCCCCACACCACCCTCACCAAACACCACTCTCACCCCCACACCACCCTCACCCCCACACCACCCTCACACCCACACCACCCTCACCCACAACACCCTCAAACCCACACCACCCTCACCAAACACCACCCTCACCCCCACACCACCCTCACCAAACACCACCCTCACCCCCACACCACCCTCAAACCCACACCACCCTCACCCTCACACCACTCTCACCCCCACACCACCCTCACCCACAACACCCTCAAACCCACACCACCCTCACCAAACACCACCCTCACCCCCACACCACCCTCACCAAACACCACTCTCACCCCCACACCACCCTCATACCCACACCACCCTCACCCCCACACCACCCTCACCCCCACACCACTCTCACACCAACACCACCCTCACCCTCACACCACTCTCACCCCCACACCACCCTCACCCACAACACCCTCAAACCCACACCACCCTCACATCCACACCACCCTCACCCCCACACCACCCTCACCCCCACACCACTCTCACACCAACACCACCCTCACCCTCACACCACCCTCACCCCCACACCACCCTCACCCACAACACCCTCAAACCCACACCACCCTCACATCCACACCACCCTCACCCCCACACCACCCTCACCCCCACACCACTCTCACACCAACACCACCCTCACCCTCACACCACCCTCACCCCCACACCACCCGCAAACCAACACCACCCACATCACAAACCACCCTCACCCCCACAACACCCTCACACCCACACCACCCTCACCCACAACACCCTCAAACCCACACCACCCTCACCAAACACCACCCTCACCCCCACACCACCCTCACCAAACACCACCCTCACCCCCACACCACCCTCAAACCCACACCACCCTCACCCTCACACCACTCTCACCCCCACACCACCCTCACCCACAACACCCTCAAACCCACACCACCCTCACCAAACACCACCCTCACCCCCACACCACCCTCACCAAACACCACTCTCACCCCCACACCACCCTCATACCCACACCACCCTCACCCCCACACCACCCTCACCCCCACACCACTCTCACACCAACACCACCCTCACCCTCACACCACTCTCACCCCCACACCACCCTCACCCACAACACCCTCAAACCCACACCACCCTCACATCCACACCACCCTCACCCCCACACCACCCTCACCCCCACACCACTCTCACACCAACACCACCCTCACCCTCACACCACCCTCACCCCCACACCACCCTCACCCACAACACCCTCAAACCCACACCACCCTCACATCCACACCACCCTCACCCCCACACCACCCTCACCCCCACACCACTCTCACACCAACACCACCCTCACCCTCACACCACCCTCACCCCCACACCACCCGCAAACCAACACCACCCACATCACAAACCACCCTCACCCCCACAACACCCTCACACCCACACCACCCTCACCCCCACACCACCCTCACCCCCACACCACCCTCACACCCACACCACCCTCACCCCCACACCACCCTCACCCCCACACCATCACCACACACCCAAACCACCCTCACATCCACACCACCCTCACCCCCACACCACCCTCACACCCACACCACCCTCACCCCCACACCACCCTCACCCCCACACCATCACCACACACCCAAACCACCCTCACATCCATACCACCCCCACCCCCACACCACCTTCACCCCCTCACATCCACAGCAACCTCACCCCCACACCACCCTCACATCCACACCACCCTCACATCCACACCGCCCTCACCCCCACACCACCTTCACCCCCTCACATCCACACCACCCTCACCCCCAAACCACCCTCACCCCCACACCACCCTCACACCCACACCAACCTCACACCCACACCACTCTCACCCCACGCCACCCTCACCCCCACACCACCCTCACCCCCACACCACCCTCACCCCCACACCACACTCACCCTCATACAACCCTCACCTCCACACCACCCTCACACCCACACCACCCTCACCTTCACACCACCCTCACCCCCACACCACCCTCACACACTCACACCACCCTCACCCCCACACCGCCCATCCCCCACACCACCCTCACACTCACATCACCCTCACCCCCACACCACCCTCACACCCACACCACCCTCACCCGACACCACCCTCACCCTACACGACCCTCACACCCACACCACCCTCACCCTACACCACCCTCACCCCCACACCACCCTCACATCCACACCACCCTCACCCCCACACCACCCTCATACTCACACCACCCTCACCCACACACCACCCTCACACCCACACCACCCTCACCTCCACACCACCCTCACACCAACACCACCCTCACCTCCACACCATCAACACACAACCACACCACCCTCACCCCCACACCGTCACCACACCCACACCACCCTCACCCCCACACCACCCCCACCCCCACACCAACACCACCCTCACCCTCATACCACCCTCACCCCCACACCACCCTCACACACACACCACCCTCACATTCACACCACCCTCACCCCCACACCACCCTCACACCCCCCTCACCCCCACACCACCCTCACCCTCACGCCACCCTCACCCCCACACCACCCTCACACCCACAACACCCTCACCCTCACACCACCCATCCCCCACACCACCCTCACACACACACCACCCTCACCCTCACACCACCCTCACACCCACAACACCCTCACCCTCACACCACCCTCACCCCCACACCACACTCACCCCCACACCACCCTCACACACACACCACCCTCACCCTACACCACCCTCACCCTACACCACCCTCACCCCCACAATACCCTCACACCCACACCACCCTCACCCTACACCACCCTCACCCCCAAACCATCCTCACACCCACCATCCTCACCCCCACACCATTCCTGCCCCCACACCAACACCACCCTCACCCTCATAACACCCTCACCCCCACACCACCCTCACACCCACACCACCCTCACATTCACACCACCCTCACCCCCACACCACCCTCACCCCCACACCACCCTCACCCCCACACGACACTCACCTCCACACCATCAACACACAACCACACCATACTCACTCCAACACCGTCACCACACCCACACCACCCTCACCCCCACACCACCCTCACGCCCACACCACACTCACCCCCACACCACCCTCACCCCCACCCCACCCTCACCCCCACACCACCCTCACCCCCACACCACCCTCACACCCACACCACCCTCACCCCCACACCACCCTCACCCTCACACCACCCTCACCCCCACACCACCCTCACCCCACCACCCTCACACCCACACCACCCTCACCCCCACACCACCCTCACACCCACACCACCCTCACACCCACACCATCCTCACCCCCACACCACCATCACCCCCACACCACCCTCACCCCCACACCACCCTCACCCCCACACCACCCTCACCCCACCACACTCACACCCACATCACCCTCACCCCCACACCACCCTCACCCCCACACCACCCTCAAACACACACCACCCTCACCCCCACACCACCCTCACCCCCACACCAACCTCACCCCCACACCACCCTCACCCCCACACCACCCTCACCCTCACACCACCCTCACCCACACACCACCCTCACACCCACACCACCCTCAACCTACACCACACTCACCCTCACACCACCCTCACCCCCACACCACCCTCACCCCCACATCCATACCAACCTCACCCCCACACCACCCTCACCCCCACACCACCCCCACCCTCACCCTCACACCACCCTCACCCCCACACCACCCCCACCCCCACACCAACACCACCCTCATTCCCACACCACCCTCACCCCCACACCACCCTCACATCCACACCAACCTCACCCCCACTCCACCCTCACCCCCACACCTATACCACCCACACCCTCACACCACCCTCACCCCAACACCACCCTCACATCCACACCACCCTCACCCCCAAACCACCCTCACATCCACACCACCCCCACACCACCTGCACCCCCTCACCACCCTCACATCCACACCAACCTCACCCCCACACCACCCTCACCCCCAAACTACCCTCACCCCCACACCACCCTCACATCCACACCACCCTCACATCCACACCACCCTCACCCCCACACCACCCTCACCCCCAAACTACCCTCACTCCCACACCACCCTCACCCCCACACCACCATCACCTCCACACCACCCTCACCCCCACACCACCCTCACATCCACACCACCCTCACCCCCACACCACCCTCACCCCCATACCACCCTCACCCCCACACCACCCTCACATCCACACCAACCTCACCCCCACACCACCCTCACCCTCACACCACCATCACCTCCACACCACCCTCACCCCCACAGCACCCTCACATCCACACCACCCTCACCCCCACACCACCCTCACCCCCACACCACCCTCACCCCCACACCACCATCACCTCCACACCACCCTCACCCCCACACCACCCTCACCTCCACACCACCCTCACGCCCATACCACCCTCACCCCCACACCACCCTCACATCCACACCAACCTCACCCCCACACCACCCTCACCCTCACACCACCCTCACCCCCACACCACCCTCACCCCCACACCACCCTCACCCCCACACCACCCTCACACCACCCTCACCCCCACACCACCCTCACCCCCACATCACTCTCACCCTCACACCACCCTCACACCCACACCACCCTCACCCACACACCACCCTCACCCCCACACCACCCTCACCCCCACACCATCACCACACACCCAAACCACCCTCACATCCACACCACCCTCACCCCCACACCACCCTCACACCCACACCACCCTCACCCCCACACCACCCTCACCCCCACACCATCACCACACACCCAAACCACCCTCACATCCATACCACCCCCACCCCCACACCCCCACACCACCCTCACATCCACACCAACCTCCCACCCACACCACCCTCACCTTCACACCACCCTCACCCCCGCACCACCCTCACCCCCACACCAACCTCCCACCCACACCACCCTCACCTTCACACCACCCTCACCCCCGCACCACCCTCACCCCCACACCACCCTCACCCCCACACCACCCTCACCCTACACCACCCTCACCCTACACCACCCTCACCCCCACACCACCCTCACACCCACACCACCCTCACACCCACGTCACCCTCAAACCCACACCACCCTCACCCCCACGCCACCCTCACCCTCACACCACCCTCAACCCCACACCACCCTCACCCCCACGCCACCCTCACCCCCAAACCACCCTCACCCCCACACCACCCTCACATCCACACCACCCTCTCTCCCACACCACCCTCACCCCCACGCCACCATCACCTCCACACCACCCTCACCCCCACACCACCCTCACATCCACACCACCCTCACCCCAACACCACCCTCACCCCCATACCACCCTCACCCCCACACCACCCTCACATCCACACCAACCTCACCCCCACATCACCCTCACCCCCAAACCACCCTCACCCCCACACCACCCTCACATCCACACCACCCTCACCCCCACACCACCCTCACCCCCAAACCACCCTCACCCCCACACCACCCTCACCCCCACACCAACCTCACCCCCACACCACCCTCACCCCCACAACAACCTCACACCAACACCACCCTCACCCCACACCACCCTCACCCTCGCTCCACCCTCACACCCACACCACCCTCACACCCACACCACCCTCACACCCACACCACCCTCAAACCCACACCACCCTCACCCCCACACCACCCTCACCCCCACACCAACCTCACCCCCACACCACCCTCACCCCCACACCACCCTCACCCCCACACCAACCTCACACCCACACCACCCTCACCCCCACACCACCCTCACCCTCGCTCCACCCTCACACCCACACCACCCTCACACCCACATCACTCTCACCCCCACACCACCCTCATACACACACCACCCTCACACCCACATCACCCTCAAACCCACACCACCCTCACAGCCGCACCACCCTCACCCCCACACCACCCTCACTCACATCCACACCACCCTCACCCTACACCACCCTCACCCCCACACCACCTCACACCCACACCACCCTCAAACCCACACCATCCCCACCCCCACACCAACACGAACCTCACCCTCATACCACCCTCACCCCCACACACCCTCACCACCCTCATATTCACACCACCCTCACCCCCACACCACCCTCACCCCCACACCACCCTCACCCTCACACCACCCTCACCCCCACACCACCCTCACCCCCACAACACTCTCACCCTCACACCACCCTCACACCCACACCACCCTCACCCACACCCACACACCACCCTCACCCCCACACCACCCTCACCCCCACAACACTCTCACCCCCACACCGCCCTCACCCCCACAACACTCTCACCCTCACACCACCCTCACACCCACACAACCCTCACCCCCACACCACCCTCACCCCCACACCGTCACCACACCCACACCGCCATCACCCCCACACCACCCTCACCCTCACACCACCCTCACCCCCACACCACCCTCACCCCCACACCACCCTCACCCCCACACCACCCTCACCCCCACAACACCCTCCCACCCACACCACCCTCACCTTCACACCACCCTCACCCCCGCACCACCCTCACCCCTACACCACCCTCACCCCCACACCACCCTCACCCTACACCACCCTCACCCCCACACCACCCTCACACCCACACCACCCTCACACCCACGTCACCCTCAAACCCACACCACCCTCACCCCATGCCACCCTCACCCCCACACACCCTCACCACCCTCATATTCACACCACCCTCACCCCCACACCACCCTCACCCCCACACCACCCTCACCCTCACACCACCCTCACCCCCACACCACCCTCACCCCCACAACACTCTCACCCTCACACCACCCTCACACCCACACCACCCTCACCCACACCCACACACCACCCTCACCCCCACACCACCCTCACCCCCACAACACTCTCACCCCCACACCACCCTCACCCCCACAACACTCTCACCCTCACACCACCCTCACACCCACACAACCCTCACCCCCCACACCACCCTCACCCCCACACCGTCACCACACCCACACCGCCATCACCCCCACACCACCCTCACCCTCACACCACCCTCACCCCCACACCACCCTCACCCCCACAACACCCTCCCACCCACACCACCCTCACCTTCACACCACCCTCACCCCCGCACCACCCTCACCCCCACACCACCCTCACCCCCACACCACCCTCACCCTACACCACCCTCACCCCCACACCACCCTCACACCCACACCACCCTCACACCCACGTCACCCTCAAACCCACACCACCCTCACCCCATGCCACCCTCACCCTCACACCACCCTCACCCCCACACCACCCTCACCCCCACGCCACCCTCACACCCACACCATCCTCACCCTCACACCACCCTCACCCCGACACCACCCTCACACACACACCATCACTTCACACACACACCATCACCTCACACCCACACCACCCTCACACCCACATCACCCTCACCCCCACACCACCCTCACCCCCACACCACCCTCACTCTCACACCACCCTCACCCCACCACCCTCACACCCACACCACCCTCACCCCCACACCACCCTCAGCCTCACACCTCCCTCACCCCCACACCACACTCACCCTCACACCACCCTCACCCCCACACCACCCTCACCCCCACACCACCCTCACCCTCACACCACCCTGACCCCCACACCGCCCTCACGCCCACACCACCCTCACACCCACACCACCCTCACACCCACACCACCCTCACCCCCACACCACCCTCACACCCACACCACACTCACACCCACATCACCCTCACCCCCACACCACCCTCACCCCCACACCACCCTCAAACACACACCACCCTCACCCCCACCCCCTCACCCCCACACCACCCTCACCCCCACACCACCCTCACCCCCACACCACCCTCACCCTCACACCACCCTCACCCACACACAACCCTCACACCCACACTACCCTCACCCTACACCACCCTCACCCCCACACCACCCTCACCCCCACACCACCCTCACACCCACACCACCCTCACATCAAAACCACCCTCACCCCCACACCAACACCACACTCATACCCACACCACACTCACCCTCACACCACCCTCACCCCCACACCACCCTCACCCCCACACCACCCTCACATCCACACCACCCTCACCCCCACACCACCCTCACCCCCACACCATCACCACACACCCAAACCACCCTCACATCCATACCACCCCTACCCCCACACCACCTTCACCCCCTCACATCCACACCAACCTCACCCCCACACCACCCTCAGCCCCAAACCACCCTCACCCCCACACCACCCTCACATCCACACCACCCTCACCCCCACACCAACCTCACCCCCACACCACCCTCACCCCCAAACCACCCTCACCCCCACACCACCCTCACATCCACACCACCCTCACCCCCACACCACCCTCACCCCACACCACCATCACCTCCACACCACCCTCACCCCCACACCACCCTCACCCCCACACCACCCTCACCCCCACACCAACCTCACACCCACACCACCCTCACCCCCACATCATCAACACACAACCACACCACCCTCACCCCCACACCACCCTCACCCCCACACCAACCTCACCCCCACACCACCCTCACACCCACACCACCCTTATCCCCACACCACCCTCACACCCACATCACCCTCACCCCCACACCACCCTCACACCCACATCACCCTCACCCCACCACCCTCACACCCACATCACCCTCACACCCACACCATCACCTCACACCCACACCACCCTCACACCCACACCGCCCTCACCCCCACACCACCCTCACCTCACACACACACCATCACCCCCACACCACCCTCACCCTGACACCACCCTCACACACACACCATCACCTCACACCCACACCACACTCACACACACATCACTCTCACCCCCACACCACCCTCACCCCGACACCACCCTCACACCCACACCACCCTCACACCCACACCACCCTCATACCCACATCACCCTCACCCCCACACCACCCTCACACCCACATCACCCTCACCCCCACACCACCCTCACCCCCACACCACCCTCACCCTCACACCACCCTCACCCCACCACCCTCACACCCACACCACCCTCACCCCCACACCACCCTCACCCCCACACCACCCTCACCCTCACACCACCCTCACCCCCACATCACCCTCACCCCCACACCACCCTCACACCCACACCACCCTCACACCCACACCACCCTCACACCCACACCACCCTCACCCTCACCCTCACACCACCCTGACCCCCACACCGCCCTCACGCCCACACCACCCTCACACCCACATCACCCTCACACCCACACCACCCTCACACCTACACCACCCTCACCCCCACACCACCCTCACACACACACCACCCTCACCCCCACACCACACTCACACCCACATCACCCTCACCCCCACAGCACCCTCACCCCCACACCACCCTCAAACACACACCACCCTCACCCCCACCCCCTCACCCCCACACCAACCTCACCCCCACACCACCCTCACCCCCACACCACCCTCACCCTCACACCACCCTCACCCACACACCACCCTCACACCCACACTACCCTCACCCTACACCACCCTCACCCCCACACCACCCTCACCCCCACACCACCCTCACACCCACACCACGCTCACATCCAAACCACCCTCACCCCCACACCAACACCACACTCATACCCACACCACACTCACCCTCACACCAACCTCACCCCCACACCACCCTCACCCCCAAACCACCCTCACCCCACACCACCCTCACATCCACACCACCCTCACCCCCACACCACCCTCACCCCCACACCACCATCACCTCCACACCACCCTCACCCCCACACCACCCTCACCCCCACACCAACCTCACACCCACACCACCCTCACCCCCACACCACCATCACCTCCACACCACCCTCACCCTCACACCACCCTCACCCACACACCACCCTCACACCCACACTACCCTCACCCTACACCACCCTCACCCCCACACCACCCTCACACCCACACCACCTTCACCCCCACACCACCCTCACCCTCACACCACCCTCACCCCACCACCCTCACACCCACACCACCCTCACCCCCACACCACCCTCACCCTCACATCACCCTCACATCCACACCACCCTCAAACCCACACCGCCCTCACCCCCACACCAACCTCACCCACACACCGCCCTTACCCCCACACCACCCTCACACCCACACCACCCTCACACCCACACCGCCCTCACCCCCACACCACCCTCAACCTCACACCACCCTGACCCCCACACCACCCCCACACCCACCACCCTCAAACTCACACCACCCTCACACCCACACCACCCTCACACCCACATCACCCTCACACCCACACAACCCTGACCCCCACACCACCCTCACACCCACATCACCCTCACCCCCACACCACCCTCACCTCCACACCGCCCTCACCCCCACATCACCCTCACCCCCACACCACCCTCACACCCACACCGCCCTCACCCCCACACCACCCTCAACCTCACACCACCCTCACACCCACACCACCCTCACACCCACACAACCCTGACCCCCACATCACCCTCACCCCCACACCGCCCTCACGCCCACACCACCCTCACACCCACACCACCCTCACACCCACACCACCCTCACACCCACACCACCCTCACACCCACACCACACTCAAACACACATCACCCTCACCCCCACACCACCCTCACCCCCACACCACCCTCACCCCCACACCACCCTCACCCTCACACCACCCTCACACCCACACCACCCTCAAACCCACACCATCACCTCACACCCACACCACCCTCACACCCACACCGCCCTCACCCCCATACCACCCTCACCCACACACCGCCCTTACCCCCACACCGCCCTCACGCCCACACCACCCTCACACCCACACCACCCTCACACCCACACCACCCTCACACCACCCTGACCCCCACACCGCCCTCACGCCCACACCACCCTCACACCCACACCACCCTCTCACCCACACCACCCACACCACCCTCACCCCCACACACTCACACCCACATCACCCTCACCCCCACACCACCCTCACCCCCCACACCACCCTCAAACACACACCATCCTCACCCCCACACCCTCACCCTACACCACCCTCACCCCCGCACCACCCTCACCCCCACACCACCCTCACACCCACACCACCCTCACATCCAAACCACCCTCACCCCCACACCAACACCACACTCATACCCACACCACATTCACCCTCACACCACCCTCACCCCCACACCACCCTCACCCCCACACCACCCTCACCACCACACCACCCCCACACCAACACCCCCCTCACCCTCACACCACCCTCACCCCCACACCACCCCCACCCCTACATCCACACCAACCTCACCCCCACACCACCCTCACCCCCACACCACCCCCACCCCCACACCAACACCACCCTCACCCTCACACCACCCTCACCCCCACACCACCCCCACCCCCACACCAACACCACCCTCACCCCAACACCACCCTCACATCCACACCACCCTCACCCCCACACCACCTTCATACTCACACCACCCTCACCCCCACACCACCATCACCCCCACACCACCCCACCCCCACACCAACACCACACACCCACACCACCCTCACCCCCACACCAACCTCACCCCCACACCACCCTCACCCCCACACCTCCCTCACCCCCACACCATCACCACACACCCAAACCACCCTCACCCCCACACCACCCTCACATCCACACCACCCTCACCCCCCACACCACCCTCACCCCCACACCACCATCACCTTCACACCACCCTCACCCCCATACCACCCTCACACCCACACCAACCGCACCCCCACACCACCCTCACCCCCACACCACCCTCACCCCCACACCAACCTCACACCCACACCACCCTCACCCCCACACCACCCTTATCCCCACACCACCCTCACACCCACATCGCCCTCACACCCACACCACCCCCACACCCACCACTCTCAAACTCACACCACCCTCACCCCCACACAACCCTCACCCCCACACCACCCTCACCCCCACACCGTCACCACACCCACACCACCCTCACCCCCACACCACCCTCACACCCACACCACCCCCACACAACCCTCACCCCCACACCACCCTCACCCCCACACCGTCACCACACCCACACCACCCTCACCCCCACACAACCCTCACCCCCACATCACCCTCACGCCCACACCGTCACCACACCCACACCACCCTCACACCCACACCACCCCCTCACCACCCTCACCCCCACACCGTCACCACACCCACACCACCCTCACACCCACACCACCCCCTCACCACCCTCACCCCCACACCGTCACCACACCCACACCACCCTCACACCCACACCACCCCCACACCCACACCACCCCCACACCACCCTCACACCCACACCACCCCCTCACCACCCTCACCCCCACACCGTCACCACACCCACACCACCCTCACACCCACACCACCCCCTCACCACCCTCACCCCCACACCGTCACCACACCCACACCACCCTCACACCCACACCACCCCCTCACCACCCTCACCCCCACACCGTCACCACACCCACACCACCCTCACACCCACACCACCCCCTCACCACCCTCACCCCCACACCGTCACCACACCCACACCACCCTCACACCCACACCACCCTTACACCCACACCACCCCCTCACCACCCTCACCCCCACACCGTCACCACACCCACACCACCCTCACACCCACACCACCCCCACACCCACACCACCCCCACACCACCCTCACACACACACCATCACCTCACACCCACACCACCCTCACACCCACACCACCCTCACACCCACACCACCCCCTCACCACCCTCACCCCCACACCGTCACCACACCCACACCACCCTCACACCCACACCACCCCCACACCCACACCACCCCCACACCACCCTCACACACACACCATCACCTCACACCCACACCACCCTCACATCCACACCACCCTCACACCCACACCACCCTCACATCCACACCACCCTCACCCCCACACCACCCTCACACCCACACCACCCTCACACCCACACCAACCTCACCCCCACACTACCCTCACCCCCACACCAACACCACTCAAACCCACACCACCCTCACCCCCACACCACCCTCACATCCACACCAACCTCACCCCCACACTACCCTCACACCAACACCACACACCCACACCACTCTTACACCCACACCACCCTCAAACCCACATCACCCTCAGTCCCACACCGCCGTCACACCCACACCATCACCACACACCCACACCACCCTCACACCCACACCACCCTCACACCCACACCACCCTCACACCCACACCGCCCTCACACCCACACCACCCTCACCTTCACACCACCCTCACCCCCACACCACCCTCACACACTCACACCACCCTCACCCCCACACCGCCCATCCCCCACACCACCCTCACACTCACACCACCCTCACCCCCACACCACCCTCACACCCACACCACCCTCACCCGACACCACCCTCACCCTACACGACCCTCACACCCACACCACCCTCACCCTACACCACCCTCACCCCCACACCACCCTCACATCCACACCACCCTCACCCCCACACCACCCTCATACTCACACCACCCTCACCCACACACCACCCTCACACCCACACCACCCTCACCTCCACACCACCCTCACACCAACACCACCCTCACCTCCACACCATCAACACACAACCACACCACCCTCACCCCCCACACCGTCACCACACCCACACCACCCTCACCCCCACACCACCCCCACCCCCACACCAACACCACCCTCACCCTCATACCACCCTCACCCCCACACCACCCTCACACACACACCATCCTCACATTCACACCACCCTCACCCCCACACCACCCTCACACCCCCCTCACCCCCACACCACCCTCACCCTCACGCCACCCTCACCCCCACACCACCCTCACACCCACAACACCCTCACCCTCACACCACCCTCACACACACACCACCCTCACCCTCACACCACCCTCACACCCACAACACCCTCACCCTCACACCACCCTCACCCCCACTCCACACTCACCCCCACACCACCCTCACACACACACCACCCTCACCCTACACCACCCTCACCCTACACCACCCTCACCCCCACAATACCCTCACACCCACACCACCCTCACCCTACACCACCCTCACCCCCAAACCATCCTCACACCCACCATCCTCACCCCCACACCATTCCTGCCCCCACACCAACACCACCCTCACCCTCATAACACCCTCACCCCCACACCACCCTCACACCCACACCACCCTCACATTCACACCACCCTCACCCCCACACCACCCTCACCCCCACACCACCCTCACCCCCACACCACACTCACCTCCACACCATCAACACACAACCACACCATACTCACTCCAACACCGTCACCACACCCACACCACCCTCACCCCCACACCACCCTCACGCCCACACCACACTCACCCCCACACCACCCTCACCCCCACCCCACCCTCACCCCCACACCACCCTCACCCCCACACCACCCTCACCCCCACACCACCCTCACCCTCACACCACCCTCACCCCCACACCACCCTCACCCCACCACCCTCACACCCACACCACCCTCACCCCCACACCACCCTCACACCCACACCACCCTCACACCCACACCACCCTCACCCCCACACCACCATCACCCCCACACCACCCTCACCCCCACACCACCCTCACCCCCACACCACCCTCACCCCACCACACTCACACCCACATCACCCTCACCCCCACACCACCCTCACCCCCACACCACCCTCAAACACACACCACCCTCACCCCCACACCACCCTCACCCCCACACCAACCTCACCCCCACACCACCCTCACCCCCACACTACCCTCACCCTCACACCACCCTCACCCACACACCACCCTCACACCCACACCACCCTCAACCTACACCACACTCACCCTCACACCACCCTCACCCCCACACCACCCTCACCCCCACATCCATACCAACCTCACCCCCACACCACCCTCACCCCCACACCACCCCCACCCTCACCCTCACACCACCCTCACCCCCACACCACCCCCACCCTCACATCCACACCAACCTCACCCCCACTCCACCCTCACCCCCACACCTATACCACCCACACCCTCACACCACCCTCACCCCAACACCACCCTCACATCCACACCACCCTCACCCCCAAACCACCCTCACATCCACACCACCCCCACACCACCTGCACCCCCTCACCACCCTCACATCCACACCAACCTCACCCCCACACCACCCTCACCCCCAAACTACCCTCACCCCCACACCACCCTCACATCCACACCACCCTCACATCCACACCACCCTCACCCCCACACCACCCTCACCCCCAAACTACCCTCACTCCCACACCACCCTCACCCCCACACCACCATCACCTCCACACCACCCTCACCCCCACACCACCCTCACATCCACACCACCCTCACCCCCACACCACCCTCACCCCCATACCACCCTCACCCCCACACCACCCTCACATCCACACCAACCTCACCCCCACACCACCCTCACCCTCACACCACCATCACCTCCACACCACCCTCACCCCCACACCACCCTCACATCCACACCACCCTCACCCCCACACCACCCTCACCCCCACACCACCCTCACCCCCACACCACCCTCACCCCCACACCACCATCACCTCCACACCACCCTCACCCCCACACCACCCTCACCTCCACACCACCCTCACCCCCATACCACCCTCACCCCCACACCACCCTCACATCCACACCAACCTCACCCCCACACCACCCTCACCCTCACACCACCCTCACCCCCACACCACCCTCACCCCCACACCACCCTCACCCCCACACCACCCTCACACCACCCTCACCCCCACACCACCCTCACCCCCACATCACTCTCACCCTCACACCACCCTCACACCCACACCACCCTCACCCACACACCACCCTCACCCCCACACCACCCTCACCCCCACACCATCACCACACACCCAAACCACCCTCACATCCACACCACCCTCACCCCCACACCACCCTCACACCCACACCACCCTCACCCCCACACCACCCTCACCCCCACACCATCACCACACACCCAAACCACCCTCACATCCATACCACCCCCACCCCCACACTCCCACACCACCCTCACATCCACACCAACCTCCCACCCACACCACCCTCACCTTCACACCACCCTCACCCCCGCACCACCCTCACCCCCACACCACCCTCACCCCCACACCACCCTCACCCTACACCACCCTCACCCTACACCACCCTCACCCCCACACCACCCTCACACCCACACCACCCTCACACCCACGTCACCCTCAAACCCACACCACCCTCACCCCCACGCCACCCTCACCCTCACACCACCCTCAACCCCACACCACCCTCACCCCCACGCCACCCTCACACCCACACCACCCTCACCCCCACACCACCCTCACCCCCAAACCACCCTCACCCCCACACCACCCTCACATCCACACCACCCTCTCTCCCACACCACCCTCACCCCCACGCCACCATCACCTCCACACCACCCTCACCCCCACACCACCCTCACATCCACACCACCCTCACCCCAACACCACCCTCACCCCCATACCACCCTCACCCCCCACACCACCCTCACATCCACACCAACCTCACCCCCACATCACCCTCACCCCCAAACCACCCTCACCCCCACACCACCCTCACATCCACACCACCCTCACCCCCACACCACCCTCACCCCCAAACCACCCTCACCCCCACACCACCCTCACCCCCACACCAACCTCACCCCCACACCACCCTCACCCCCACAACAACCTCACACCAACACCACCCTCACCCCACACCACCCTCACCCTCGCTCCACCCTCACACCCACACCACCCTCACACCCACACCACCCTCACACCCACACCACCCTCAAACCCACACCACCCTCACCCCCACACCACCCTCACCCCCACACCAACCTCACCCCCACACCACCCTCACCCCCACACCACCCTCACCCCCACACCAACCTCACACCCACACCACCCTCACCCCCACACCACCCTCACCCTCGCTCCACCCTCACACCCACACCACCCTCACACCCACATCACTCTCACCCCCACACCACCCTCATACACACACCACCCTCACACCCACATCACCCTCAAACCCACACCACCCTCACAGCCGCACCACCCTCACCCCCACACCACCCTCACTCACATCCACACCACCCTCACCCTACACCACCCTCACCCCCACACCACCTCACACCCACACCACCCTCAAACCCACACCATCCCCACCCCCACACCAACACGAACCTCACCCTCATACCACCCTCACCCCCACACACCCTCACCACCCTCATATTCACACCACCCTCACCCCCACACCACCCTCACCCCCACACCACCCTCACCCTCACACCACCCTCACCCCCACACCACCCTCACCCCCACAACACTCTCACCCTCACACCACCCTCACACCCACACCACCCTCACCCACACCCACACACCACCCTCACCCCCACACCACCCTCACCCCCACAACACTCTCACCCCCCACACCGCCCTCACCCCCACAACACTCTCACCCTCACACCACCCTCACACCCACACAACCCTCACCCCCACACCACCCTCACCCCCACACCGTCACCACACCCACACCGCCATCACCCCCACACCACCCTCACCCTCACACCACCCTCACCCCCACACCACCCTCACCCCCACACCACCCTCACCCCCACACCACCCTCACCCCCACAACACCCTCCCACCCACACCACCCTCACCTTCACACCACCCTCACCCCCGCACCACCCTCACCCCTACACCACCCTCACCCCCCACACCACCCTCACCCTACACCACCCTCACCCCCACACCACCCTCACACCCACACCACCCTCACACCCACGTCACCCTCAAACCCACACCACCCTCACCCCATGCCACCCTCACCCCCACACACCCTCACCACCCTCACCCCCACACCACCCTCACCCCCACACCACCCTCACCCTCACACCACCCTCACCCCCACACCAACCTCACCCCCACAACACTCTCACCCTCACACCACCCTCACACCCACACCGCCCTCACCCACACCCACACACCACCCTCACCCCCACACCACCCTCACCCCCACAACACTCTCACCCCCACACCACCCTCACCCCCACAACACTCTCACCCTCACACCACCCTCACACCCACACAACCCTCACCCCCACACCACCCTCACCCCCACACCGTCACCACACCCACACCGCCATCACCCCCACACCACCCTCACCCTCACACCACCCTCACCCCCACACCACCCTCACCCCCACACCACCCTCACCCCCACAACACTCTTCCACCCACACTACCCTCACCTTCACACCACCCTCACCCCCGCACCACCCTCACCCCCACACCACCCTCACCCCCACACCACCCTCACCCTACACCACCCTCACCCCCACACCACCCTCACACCCACACCACCCTCACACCCACGTCACCCTCAAACCCACACCACCCTCACCCCATGCCACCCTCACCCTCACACCACCCTCACCCCCACACCACCCTCACCCCCACGCCACCCTCACACCCACACCATCCTCACCCTCACACCACCCTCACCCCGACACCACCCTCACACACACACCATCACTTCACACACACACCATCACCTCACACCCACACCACCCTCACACCCACATCACCCTCACCCCCACACCACCCTCACCCCCACACCACCCTCACTCTCACACCACCCTCACCCCACCACCCTCACACCCACACCACCCTCACCCCCACACCACCCTCAGCCTCACACCTCCCTCACCCCCACACCACACTCACCCTCACACCACCCTCACCCCCACACCACCCTCACCCCCACACCACCCTCACCCTCACACCACCCTGACCCCCACACCGCCCTCACGCCCACACCACCCTCACACCCACACCACCCTCACACCCACACCACCCTCACCCCCACACCACCCTCACACCCACACCACCCTCACCCCCACACCACACTCACACCCACATCACCCTCACCCCCACACCACCCTCACCCCCACACCACCCTCAAACACACACCACCCTCACCCCCACCCCCTCACCCCCACACCAACCTCACCCCCACACCACCCTCACCCCCACACCACCCTCACCCTCACACCACCCTCACCCACACACAACCCTCACACCCACACTACCCTCACCCTACACCACCCTCACCCCACACCACCCTCACCCCCACACCACCCTCACACCCACACCACCCTCACATCAAAACCACCCTCACCCCCACACCAACACCACACTCATACCCACACCACACTCACCCTCACACCACCCTCACCCCCACACCACCCTCACCCCCACACCACCCTCACATCCACACCACCCTCACCCCCACACCACCCTCACCCCCACACCATCACCACACACCCAAACCACCCTCACATCCATACCACCCCTACCCCCACACCACCTTCACCCCCTCACATCCACACCAACCTCACCCCCACACCACCCTCAGCCCCAAACCACCCTCACCCCCACACCACCCTCACATCCACACCACCCTCACCCCCACACCAACCTCACCCCCACACCACCCTCACCCCCAAACCACCCTCACCCCCACACCACCCTCACATCCACACCACCCTCACCCCCACACCACCCTCACCCCACACCACCATCACCTCCACACCACCCTCACCCCCACACCACCCTCACCCCCACACCACCCTCACCCCCACACCAACCTCACACCCACACCACCCTCACCCCCACATCATCAACACACAACCACACCACCCTCACCCCCACACCACCCTCACCCCCACACCAACCTCACCCCCACACCACCCTCACACCCACACCACCCTTATCCCCACACCACCCTCACACCCACATCACCCTCACCCCCACACCACCCTCACACCCACATCACCCTCACCCCACCACCCTCACACCCACATCACCCTCACACCCACACCATCACCTCACACCCACACCACCCTCACACCCACACCGCCCTCACCCCCACACCACCCTCACCTCACACACACACCATCACCCCCACACCACCCTCACCCTGACACCACCCTCACACACACACCATCACCTCACACCCACACCACACTCACACACACATCACTCTCACCCCCACACCACCCTCACCCCGACACCACCCTCACACCCACACCACCCTCACACCCACATCACCCTCACCCCCACACCACCCTCACACCCACATCACCCTCACCCCCACACCACCCTCACCACCACACCACCCTCACCCTCACACCACCCTCACCCCACCACCCTCACACCCACACCACCCTCACCCCCACACCACCCTCACCCCCACACCACCCTCACCCTCACACCACCCTCACCCCCACACCACCCTCACCCCCACACCACCCTCACCCCCACACCACCCTCACACCCACACCACCCTCACCCTCACACCACCCTGACCCCCACACCGCCCTCACGCCCACACCACCCTCACACCCACATCACCCTCACACCCACACCACCCTCACACCTACACCACCCTCACCCCCACACCACCCTCACACACACACCACCCTCACCCCCACACCACACTCACACCCACATCACCCTCACCCCCCACAGCACCCTCACCCCCACACCACCCTCAAACACACACCACCCTCACCCCCACCCCCTCACCCCCACACCAACCTCACCCCCACACCACCCTCACCCCCACACCACCCTCACCCTCACACCACCCTCACCCACACACCACCCTCACACCCACACTACCCTCACCCTACACCACCCTCACCCCCACACCACCCTCACCCCCACACCACCCTCACACCCACACCACGCTCACATCCAAACCACCCTCACCCCCACACCAACACCACACTCATACCCACACCACACTCACCCTCACACCAACCTCACCCCCACACCACCCTCACCCACAAACCACCCTCACCCCACACCACCCTCACATCCACACCACCCTCACCCCCACACCACCCTCACCCCCACACCACCATCACCTCCACACCACCCTCACCCCCACACCACCCTCACCCCCACACCAACCTCACACCCACACCACCCTCACCCCCACACCACCATCACCTCCACACCACCCTCACCCTCACACCACCCTCACCCACACACCACCCTCACACCCACACTACCCTCACCCTACACCACCCTCACCCCCACACCACCCTCACACCCACACCACCTTCACCCCCACACCACCCTCACCCTCACACCACCCTCACCCCACCACCCTCACACCCACACCACCCTCACCCCCACACCACCCTCACCCTCACATCACCCTCACATCCACACCACCCTCAAACCCACACCGCCCTCACCCCCACACCAACCTCACCCACACACCGCCCTTACCCCCACACCACCCTCACACCCACACCACCCTCACACCCACACCGCCCTCACCCCCACACCACCCTCAACCTCACACCACCCTGACCCCCACACCACCCCCACACCCACCACCCTCAAACTCACACCACCCTCACACCCACACCACCCTCACACCCACATCACCCTCACACCCACACAACCCTGACCCCCACACCACCCTCACACCCACATCACCCTCACCCCCACACCACCCTCACCTCCACACCGCCCTCACCCCCACATCACCCTCACCCCCACACCACCCTCACACCCACACCGCCCTCACCCCCACACCACCCTCAACCTCACACCACCCTCACACCCACACCACCCTCACACCCACACAACCCTGACCCCCACATCACCCTCACCCCCACACCGCCCTCACGCCCACACCACCCTCACACCCACACCACCCTCACACCCACACCACCCTCACACCCACACCACCCTCACACCCACACCACACTCAAACACACATCACCCTCACCCCCACACCACCCTCACCCCCACACCACCCTCACCCCCACACCACCCTCACACCCACACCACCCTCAAACCCACACCATCACCTCACACCCACACCACCCTCACACCCACACCGCCCTCACCCCCATACCACCCTCACCCACACACCGCCCTTACCCCCACACCGCCCTCACGCCCACACCACCCTCACACCCACACCACCCTCACACCCACACCACCCTCACACCACCCTGACCCCCACACCGCCCTCACGCCCACACCACCCTCACACCCACACCACCCTCACACCCACACCACCCACACCACCCTCACCCCCACACACTCACACCCACATCACCCTCACCCCCACACCACCCTCACCCCCACACCACCCTCAAACACACACCATCCTCACCCCCACACCCTCACCCTACACCACCCTCACCCCCACACCACCCTCACCCCCACACCACCCTCACACCCACACCACCCTCACATCCAAACCACCCTCACCCCCACACCAACACCACACTCATACCCACACCACATTCACCCTCACACCACCCTCACCCCCACACCACCCTCACCCCCACACCACCCTCACCCCCACACCACCCCCACACCAACACCCCCCTCACCCTCACACCACCCTCACCCCCACACCACCCCCACCCCTACATCCACACCAACCTCACCCCCACACCACCCTCACCCCCACACCACCCCCACCCCCACACCAACACCACCCTCACCCTCACACCACCCTCACCCCCACACCACCCCCACCCCCACACCAACACCACCCTCACCCTAACACCACCCTCACCCCAACACCACCCTCACATCCACACCACCCTCACCCCCACACCACCTTCACACTCACACCACCCTCACCCCCACACCACCATCACCCCCACACCACCCCACCCCCACACCAACACCACACACCCACACCACCCTCACCCCCACACCAACCTCACCCCCACACCACCCTCACCCCCACACCTCCCTCACCCCCACACCATCACCACACACCCAAACCACCCTCACCCCCACACCACCCTCACATCCACACCACCCTCACCCCCACACCACCCTCACCCCCACACCACCATCACCTCCACACCACCCTCACCCCCATACCACCCTCACACCCACACCAACCGCACCCCCACACCACCCTCACCCCCACACCACCCTCACCCCCACACCAACCTCACACCCACACCACCCTCACCCCCACACCACCCTTATCCCCACACCACCCTCACACCCACATCGCCCTCACAGCCACACCACCCCCACACCCACCACTCTCAAACTCACACCACCCTCACCCCCACACAACCCTCACCCCCACACCACCCTCACCCCCACACCGTCACCACACCCACACCACCCTCACCCCCACACCACCCTCACACCCACACCACCCCCACACAACCCTCACCCCCACACCACCCTCACCCCCACACCGTCACCACACCCACACCACCCTCACCCCCACACAACCCTCACCCCCACATCACCCTCACCCCCACACCGTCACCACACCCACACCACCCTCACACCCACACCACCCCCTCACCACCCTCACCCCCACACCGTCACCACACCCACACCACCCTCACACCCACACCACCCCCTCACCACCCTCACCCCCACACCGTCACCACACCCACACCACCCTCACACCCACACCACCCCCACACCCACACCACCCCCACACCACCCTCACACACACACCATCACCTCACACCCACACCACCCTCACACCCACACCACCCTTACACCCACACCACCCCCTCACCACCCTCACCCCCACACCGTCACCACACCCACACCACCCTCACACCCACACCACCCCCACACCCACACCACCCCCACACCACCCTCACACACACACCATCACCTCACACCCACACCACCCTCACACCCACACCACCCTCACACCCACACCACCCCCTCACCACCCTCACCCCCACACCGTCACCACACCCACACCACCCTCACACCCACACCACCCCCACACCCACACCACCCCCACACCACCCTCACACACACACCATCACCTCACACCCACACCACCCTCACATCCACACCACCCTCACACCCACACCACCCTCACATCCACACCACCCTCACCCCCACACCACCCTCACACCCACACCACCCTCACACCCACACCAACCTCACCCCCACACTACCCTCACCCCCACACCAACACCACTCAAACCCACACCACCCTCACCCCCACACCACCCTCACATCCACACCAACCTCACCCCCACACTACCCTCACACCAACACCACACACCCACACCACTCTTACACCCACACCACCCTCAAACCCACATCACCCTCAGTCCCACACCACCGTCACACCCACACCATCACCACACACCCACACCACCCTCACACCCACACCACCCTCACACCCACACCACCCTCACACCCACACCGCCCTCACACCCACACCGCCCTCACACCCACACCACCCTCACACCCACACCGCCCTCACACCCACACCGCCCTCACACCCACACCGCCCTCACACCCACACCATCACCGCCCTCACTCCTAAACCACCCTCCCCCCTTGTAAATACCCCCCCCCTAACGGCCCCCACCACCCCACTCCCCCTGGCCCGCGATGCACTCATGTATCTTGTCTTGTGTCTTGCAAGCGCTGCTGGTGATAGGGCGGCCCTTCTGGTGTCCGTCGCCCTCGACCCCAGCCACAGCCACAAACCCAGCCACATGGGCGACAGGAGTCATCCCCCCAAATCCCAGCTCATCCTGGAGCCCGGGTCTGGGGATGACACTGACTTCCCGTCACAGCTGTCTCCAACACCCTCCGCCATCCCAGGGACACCCACCTTGGTTGGGCATTGTTATAACCTGCCTGCTTACCACTGGCTGGGGACTAATGGCAATCCCACAATACTTGGAGCTTTCCCAATGAGGGGGGCGGAGAAATCATTAGCAGATTCCCTGCATAAATAGAACTGGCCAGTATGGAACCAGCTAGAGAGGAGTGAGCAGCAAGGGAGTTACTGCTGCTGCTGTTTTATATATATGCCATTGTAAATAAATGTTATTTGTTTCTACACTGCTGAAGCCACCTCCCTGGATTTTTGTTGGATACAGGTTGGAAGTTGTTTTCTATTATACCATGCCTCTGTACGGACGTTTTGATGTCTTTGGTGCTGCGCTGGAAAGCTGGAACCAGTACACACAACGGATGCGTTACTATTTCCGGGCAAACAATATCACCGAAAACGAGCGGCAGGTGGTCATTTTGCTCATTGCCAGCGGGCCGCATACGTTTGGGGTGATTAGGAGCCTTACGTACCCAGCTGCGCCGGACACCAAAACGTTTGATGAATTTGTGACCTTAGTGGGGCAACATTTGAACCCAACCCCGTCCACGATAGTCCAGCGTTACCGGTTTAATACCACTGAGAGGACCCCTGGAGAATCCCTTGCCGATTTTCTATCCAGGCTACACAGGATTGCGGAGTACTGTGACTATGGTGAGACCTTGTCAGAAATGTTACGCGACCGTTTGGTTTGCGGGATTAACAATGCGGCCACCCAGAGAAAGTTGTTAGCTGAGCCAACATTGACTTTTCAACAGGCCATTCAAATAGTATTGTCCCGAGAGAGCGCAGAACGAGGAGTGCAGGAGCTACAGGGAATGGAGGTGCATGCCTAGGGTGCAACCCCCACTGTCCAAAAGCGTCTCCCCACACCCCTGCGGTACCTTGGGTGGGGCGGCATCCGGATCGACGCCAGTGGCCGTCGGATGTTCCTCCCCGAAGGGAGCCTTCTCCAGAACCAATGGATGAGGAGCCATGTCTGTGTCAGACTTGTAGGCGCCGACCCCGTCACAGACGCCAGTCCTGGGGGAGCCAGAGGCGCCATCATTCCGACAGAAACTGGGACCAGCCCAGGAGCAGCACCTTCCATGTGGATGAACCTGCGGCGGCTACTCCTGAGGACGTGGAGACGGAGGACGACTGCCTGCAGCTGCACTGTGTGGCAGCTCCCCGTGTGGCCCCCATTAAGGTGACAGTACGGGTCAATGGTCACCCGCTTGAGATGGAGTTGGACACTGGCGTAGCGGTCTCCGTGATCGGCCAGAGGACATTTGACCGCATCAAGCAGGGTATACAGACCCTTACATTAACCGACTCACAGGCCAGGTTGGCCACCTACACGGGGGAACCACTGGACATTGCAGGAACTATGATGTCCCCTGTTGTTTATGGACGCCAGGAGGGGCGTTTCCCACTTATCGTGGTGCGCGGCCATGGGCCCAGCCTGTTGGGTCAGGACTGGTTGCGCCATTTGCGGTTGCAATGGCAGCACATCCTCCAAACAGGTTCTGGAGGGTTGACTGAGGTGCTAGGACGATACCCAGAGGTATTCCAGCCCGGTTTGGGGAAAATAAAAGGGGCCATAGCCCATATCCAAGTCGAACCTGGAGCCAAGCCGCGCTATTTCCAGGCACGTCCGGTGCCTTACGCCTTGCTCGAGAAGGTAGAAGGGGAGCTCACTCGTTTGGAGTCCTTGGGTATTATGAGGCCCGTCCGTTTCGCTGACTGGGCAGTGCCAATTGTACCTGTAATGAAGCCAGATGCCACAGTTCGCTTGTGCGGCGACTATAAACTTACTGTGAATACGGCTTCCCAGCTCGACTGATATCCAATGCCTCGCATAGAAGATCTCTGCGTGAAGCTTGCAGGCGGACTCTCGTTCACAAAATTAGATATGAGTCACGCCTACCTACAGTTGGAGCCGGACCCTGCCACCCGGCCATATGTAACTATTAATACACACCGGGGCCTGTATGAATATACACAGTTGCCCTTTGGGGTATCCTTTGCCTGCGCTATCTTTCAACGCGTCATGGAAGGCATCTTGAGAGGTTTGCTGCCTGTCACTGTTTACTTAGATGACGTTTTGATTACAGGGACGTCAGAGCAGGAACATTTGGAAAATTTGGAGGCTGTCCTTAGACGCTTTTCAGAGGCTGGAGTCCATTTACGTCGTACAAAGTGCATCTTTCAGGCGAAGGAAGCAGTCTACCTGGGATATCGAGTGGACCGTGAAGGTTTGCACCCCGTCACAGAGAAGGTGCGCGCAATTCAACAGGCCCCCTCCCCGACTGACACTTCGCATCTTCGTTCTTTTCTCGGCCTCGTAAACTATTACAAAGAACAAAGAAATGTACAGCACAGGAACAGGCCCTTCGGCCCTCCAAGCCCGTGCCGATCATGCTGCCCGACTAAACTAAAATCTTCTGCACTTCCTGGGTCCGTATCCCTCTATTCCCATCCTATTCATGTATTTGTCAAGATGCCCCTTAAATGTCACTATCGTCCCTGCTTCCACCACCTCCTCCGGTAGCGAGTTCCAGGCACCCACTACCCTCTGTGTAAAAAACTTGCCTCATACATCTACTCTAAACCTTGCCCCTCTCACCTTAAACCTATTCCCCCTAGTAATTGACCCCTCTACCCTGGGGAAAAGCCTCTGACTATCCACTCTGTCTATGCCCCTCATAATTTTGTAGACCTCTATCAGGTCGCCCCTCAACCTCCGTCGTTCCAGTGAGAACAAACCGAGTTTATTCAACCGCTCCTCATAGCTAATGCCCTCCATACCAGGCAACATTCTGGTAAATCTCTTCTGCACCCTCTCTAAAGCCTCCACATCCTTCTGGTAGTGTGGCGACCAGAATTGAACACTATACTCCAAGTGTGGCCTAACTACGGCAACTATTACGGGAAGTTCCTCCCCAATCTGGCAACTACGCTGGCCCCGTTGCACTTTCTGCTAAAGAAGAATCACACCTGGGTTTGGGGTCAGCCGCAAGAAACCACTTTCCGGCAGGTAAAGCAACAATTGTCGTCGTCTGAGTTACTAACCCACTATTATCATGGAAAGCCTTTACTCATCAAGTGTGATGCATCCCCGTATGGTATTGGGGCCATCCTGTCCCACAAGATGGAGAACGGGGCCGAACGGAAGATAGCTTTCGCCTCCCGCACGTTGACTGCAGCGGAGAAAAAGTACGCGCAGATCGAGAAAAAGGGCCTGACGGTGGTCTTTGCGGTGAAACGCTTCGACCAGTACGTGTATGGCCGCCACTTCACTATCGTCACTGATCATAAACCTCTGCTGGGACTCTTCAGAGAGGATAAGCCAATACCGCCCATTGCTTCTGCACGGATCCAGCGCTGGGCTTTGTTGCTCGCTGCATACGAGTATTCTCTGGAGCACAAACCAGGAACGCAGATAGCAAATGCCGACGCACTGAGCCGATTGCCTTTGTCGACCGGCCCCATGTCGACCCCCACGACCGGTGAAGTGATTGCAACCCTAAATTTTATGGACACCTTGCCTGTCACGGCATCACAGATCCGTGAGTGGACCCAGACGGAACCAGTCCTGTCAAAGGTTCGGCACATAGTCCTGTATGGTGGGCAGCACAGACAGCTCCCAGGCGAGTTGCGGGCATTTTCCTCCAAGCTGTCAGAATTCAGCGTGGAAGACGGCATCCTCTTGTGGGGGACGCGTGTGATTGTCCTGGAAAAAGGACAGGAGCTGATACTAAGGGACTTGCACAATAGGCATCCAGGTGAGACCAAAATGAAAATGTTGGCCCGGAGTTATGTCTGGTGGCCAGGCCTCGACACCGACATTGAGAAGGTGGCCCAAAACTGCTCCATTTGCCAGGAGCACCAGAAGCTTCTGCCGGCCGTGCCCCTACATCATTGGGAATGGCCAGGGCAGCCTTGGGCACGCTTGCATGTGGATTTCGCCTGCGCTTTTCAAAGATCCATGTTCCTTCTATTAATCGATGCCCAGTCTAAATGGCTAGAGGTGCGTAAGATGGTAGGCATAATGTCCTGCTCAACAATTGAGAAGATGCGTTTGTCTTTCAGTATGCATGGCCTCCCCGAGGTGCTGGTCATGGACAACGGCACTCTGTTCACAAGTAAGGAGTTTGCGAGGTTCATTAAGATGAACGGCATACACCCTATCCGCACCGCTCCATACCACCCGGCTTCCAATAGACACAGGCATTGGGTGAAGCATATGGAGTATAGCAGTGTTGAATTCTGGCATGGGATGAATTGCTGGTTGAATTCCGATAACCATTGTTGCAAGGGGTGAAAGGCCGACATGGTCTTCCCAACCAGGTCCACTGGGCTACACGGTGGCTCCCGTTGGTACTGGTGGACCCTGTCCCCACAGGTCTCCCCCCCCCCCCCCCCCCCACCCCACTGACCCCATCGGTGCCCAGACCCCTGAGGGCCTTTGGCCCTGGTATCTGTCTCTGCTGCCAGGGCTACCATCGGTGGTGCTGCCCTTGCCAGCCGTACGCTCCATCGCCCCCTTCCTGCACCCCCCTATGGGTGCTGCCCTTGGGTGGGCCGCACCGGATGCCTCACATCACCAGGGTCCCAGGTTTAATTCTGGCCTCGGGTCACTGTCTGTGTGGAGGAGTCTGCACGTTCTCCCCGTGTGTGCGTGGGGTTCCTCCGGGTGTTCCGGTTTCCTCCCACAGACCAAAGATGTGCAGGTTAGGTGAATTGGCCGTGATAAATTGCCCAAAAGTTAAGTGGGATTACGGGCCAGGTACGGTGCTCTATCAGAGCAAGGGCTGGTGCAGACTTGATGAGATGAATGGCCTCTTTCTGTACTGTAGGGATTCTATGATTCAAAGGCAGACGTAGAGAACGACATTCATCATCACCTCCAATGTACCAGCCTGTCCTGCCAAACTTTCAAGCAGCACCTGCCCACATGTGGCAGAATCTGCGGAGGGTGCATTGGACTATCATCTCAGAATCCATGGAAACCTGAGTGGGAGCGCTGATGCCAAGGGACTGTCCAGGAAGAGGGCAGTCTGGATTGAGTAGAGAATGGAGTTACAGCATAATTGACTGGCCTAGTTATTGGATTATATATTGTGTTCTGTCTGCCCTGGTTATTGGGTTGGAGAAAGCTTCAGGATTAAAGTTCCTGGTTATTGGGTTGCAGAAATAGATATTATTAAGTTATTCAGGTCTGGTTATTGAGTTAGTAACTGAACAAGTGGTCTGACCATCGAGTTGCAGACAGGACATTGTTGTGTGCGGGCCTGGGTCAAGCCGCGGCCCCCAGCCCCACGTAACAATGAGGCAGTGTGAGGCAGGGCAGGGCTCCGACAGGCAGTGGCGGGGGACAGAGCCTGCCCGCTGGGATGCTGAGTCCTCCCCACCCGCCTGACTCGGCGGCTGGCCCTCGCAGTCCTCTCTGGCCAACTTGCCGGACATGTCCCAAGACGATGAGCAGCTGGAACAGATCAACAGTCGGCAGGCCGATGATTTTTGGGTCTTGGTCCGACATGAGGTGAGACCCGAGCGGCCGGATGGCGATTAGCCGAGTGCGAGTGAAGTGGCCGCCGCTGGGAGAGTGGGCAGGACATCAGCCAGGGGGAGGGCCTGAAGGTCACTGGGTCAAGGTCACTGGGTGAAGGTCACTGGGTGAAGGTCACTGGTTCAAGGTCACTGGGTGAAGGTCACTGGATGAAGGCCACTGGATGAAGGTCACTGGGTCAAGATCACTGGGTCAAGATCACTGGGTGAAGGTCACTGGGTAAATTCCACTGGATGAAGGCCACTGGATGAACACTGGGTGAAGGTCACTGGGTGAAGGTCACTGGGTCAAGATCACTGGGTGAAGGTCACTAGGTGAAGGTCACTAGGTGAAGGCCACTGGATGAAGGCCACTGGATGAAGGTCACTGGGTAAATGTTACTGGATGAAGGCCACTGGATGAACACTGGATGAAGGTCACTGGGTCAAGGTCACTGGGTCAAGGTCACTGGATGAAGGCCACTGGATGAAGGTCACTGGGTAAATGTTACTGGGTAAATGTTACTGGATGAACACCACTGGTTAAATGTCACTGGGTAAAGGTCACTGGGTAAAGGACACTGGGTGAAGGTCACAGAGTGAAGGTCACTGGGCGAAGATCACTGGGTAAATGCCACTGGATGAAGGCCACTGGATGAAGGCCACTGGGTCAATGTCACTGGGTCAAGATCACTGGGTGAAGGTCACTAGGTGAAGGTCACTAGGTGAAGGTCACTGGGTAAATGCCACTGGATGAAGGCCACTGGATGAAGGTCACTGGGTAAATGTTACTGGGTAAATGCCACTGGATGAAGGCCACTGGATGAAGGTCACTGGGTAAATGTTACTGGATGAACACCACTGGGTAAAGGTCACTGGGTAAAGGACACAGGGTGAAGGTCACTGGGCGAAGATCACTGGGTAAATGTCACTGGATGAAGGTCACTGGATGAAGGTCACTGGGTAAATGTCACTGGGTAAATGTCACTGGGTGAAGGTCACTGGGTGAAGGTCACTGGGTGAAGGTCACTGGGTGAAGGTCACTGGGTGAAGGTCACTGGATGAAGGTCACTGGATGAAGGTCACCGGGTGAAGGTCACTGGGTAAATGTCACTGGATGAAGGTCACTGGGTAAATGTCACTGGATGAAGGTCACTGGGTAAATGTCACTGGGTAAATGTCACTGGGTAAATGTCACTGGATGAAGGTCACTGGGTGAAAGTCACTGGGTAAAGGTCACTGGGTGAAGGTCACTGGGTGAAGGTCACTGGATGAAGGTCACTGGGTAACTGTCACTGGGTGAAGGTCACTGGATGAAGGTCACTGGGTAAATGTCACTGGATGAAGGTCACTGGGTGAAGGTCACTGGGTAAATGTCACTGGGTGAATGTGACTGGATGAAGGTCACTGGGTAAATGTCACTGGGTAAATGTCACTGGATGAAGGTCACTGGGTAAATGTCACTAGATGAAGGTGGGTAAATGCCACTGGGTAAATGTCACTGGATGAAGGTCACTGGGTGAAGGTCACTGGGTAAATGTCACTGGGTGAATGTGACTGGATGAAGGTCACTGGGTGAAGGTCACTGGGTAAATGTCACTGGATGAAGGTCACTGGGTGAAAATCACTGGGTAAATATCACTGGGTAAATATCACTGGGTCAAGGTCACTGGATGAAGGTCACTGGGTGAAGGTCACTGGGTGAAGGTCACTGGGTAAAGGTCACTGGGTAAAGGTCACTGGGTAAAGGTCACTGGGTCAAAGTCACTGGGTCAAAATCACTGAGTGAGGTCACTGGGTGAAGGTGACTGGGTGAAGGCCAGTGGGTGAAGATCACTGCGTAAACTGGGTGAAAATCACTGGCTGAAGATCACTGGGTGAAGGTGACTGGGTGAAGGCCAGTGGGTGAAGATCACTGCGTAAACTGGGTGAAAATCACTGGGTGAAGATCACTGGGTGAAGGTCACTGGGTGAAGGCCAGTAGGTGATACTCTTTGGACGGGCTGGTTTGTGGGTTAAGCAGTGAAGCAATTTAGAAGAAGCTACTTACTGTAAGTGATTTAACTCTGAAAGCAGCTGTGGAAGTTGCCATGTCCATGGAGCTTGCTATGAGAAAAGCTTTCCAGATGGTGGCTGGAGCGAAGATCCACAAAATGGATACTCCAAGGAACAAGGCTGCCAAGGTGCAACCATGCCAGCGCTGTACACAGATTGGACAGTCAGCCGGGGAATGCTGGAGTAAATCAAGTACGTGGAAGGATTGTGGTAAGAAGGGCCACATTGCCAAGGCTTGTCCATTAAATTAAAATGGAAGTGGATCCTAGTGCACCAGTATCTCGAACACCTGAGACAAATTATCATCAAAAGCTGAGACATCAGACTTTAAAACAGTCACATTGTACATTAAAAGGATGCATTCTGGTGAAAGTAGAAGCAAGTGGTCAGCAAGTGGTCGGTCGCTGAAGTTGCCTCTTCACATTGTCCATGAAAACCTTTTTTCTCTCTTTGGCAGAGCATGACTGGCTAAGATTAGGCTTAACTGGGAAACAGTCAATCAATAGTGGATTCAAAGAGCAAGTTGCAACAACTTCTGAAGAAGTATGAGAAGGTGTTTGAAGATTCACTAGGCTCTGGAGTTGAAGTGCACCTAAAAATCAAACTAGACAGCACATCCAAATGTCTCAAAGCTAGAACCATATCATATGCCATCAGAGCTAAAGTTGAAGAAAAATAGTTAGATTTGGGCAGCACGGTGGCACAGTGGTTCGATTCCGACCTCGGGTCACTGTCTGTGTGCTGTTTGCACATTTTTCCCATGTCTGCGTGGGTTTCCTCCAGGTGCTCCGGTTTCCTCCCACAGTCCAAAAATGTGCAGATTAGGTGGATTGACCAAGCTAAATTGCCCCAAGGTGGGAATACGGGGACAGGGTGGGGTATTGGATTGGGCCTAGGTAGTGTGCTCTTTCAGAGTCTCACTGCAGACTCAATGGGTTGAATGGCCTCTTTCTGCACTGTAGTGATTCTATGGTAAGGACAGGAGTCATGGAACCTGTTGCTACAAGTGATTGGGCGACACTAATCATTCCTGTATTAAAACGGGAAGGATCAGTGAGAATGTGTGGAGATTTTAAAACTACTATTGACCCGGTTTTGTGCGCAGATCATTATCCACTGCTGCTGATGAAGACCTCTTTGTCTGACTTTCTGGGGAACAGGAATTCAGTAAAATTGATCTTTCACAGGTATATCTGCAGATGAATGTTGTTTACAACCACTGCACCCTATAGAAATGCCCAAAGGTCTGTTTCGTTAAAGAAGACCTCCCTTTGGAATAATATACATGCTCTTTTTTCAAAGATCTATGGATTCTAAGTGGATTGAATGGCTTGCAATGTTATTTAGATAACATACTCATCACCGGTTCGAGTAAACAGGGATTTGGAAGGTAGTCCGAAGCAGTTACAGAGCCACACCCTGAGAGTTAGAAGGAAGACTGTGACTTTTTCAAGTCATCCTTAAATTATCTTGGTCATATCATCGACAAAGATGGTTTACACAAAGAACCAAAGAAATTGTCAGCAATTTTAGAAGCCTCAAAATGTGACACAGCTAAGATTGTTTTTAGGAGTGATAAATTGTTATAGTAAATTCATGACGAATTTAGCAAGATGATTGAAGTCTTTACTCGTGTTGCTAGATGTCAAACCGACATGGCACTGGTCAGCAGAATGTGAAAATGCAAACCGTGAAGTGAAAGAAGTTTCACTGAAGTCAGGGCTGTTGGTTCATTATAATCCAAAACTAAAGTTGCAAGTTGCTTGCGATGCGTCAGCCTATGGATTGGTGCAGTTGTCTCAAACATAATGGAATGGATTCTCCGTCCCAGAATGCCTGGAATGTTGGCAATCAGTAGCTAGTGGTGTCCCTCAGGGATCAGTGTTGGGCCCACAACTGTTCACAATTTACACAGATGATTTGGAGTTGGGGACCAAGGGCAATGTGTCCAAGTTTGCAGACGACACTAAGATAAGTGGTAAAGCAAAAAGTGCAGAGGATACTGGAAGTCTGCAGAGGGATTTGGATAGGCTAAGTGAATGGGCTAGGGTCTGGCAGATGGAATACAATGTTGACAAATGTGAGATTATCCATTTTGGTAAGAATAACAGCAAAAGGGATTATTTATTTAAATGATAAAATATTAAAACATGCTGCTATGCAGAGAGACCTGGGTGTGCTAGTGCATGAGTCGCAAAAAGTTGGTTTACAGGTGCAACAGGTGATTAAGAAGGCAAATGGAATTTTGTCCTTCATTGCTAGAGGGATGGAGTTTAAGACTAGGGAGGTTATGCTGCAATTGTATAAGGTGTTAGTGAGGCCACACCTGGAGTATTGTGGTCAGTTTTGGTCTCCTTACTTGAGAAAGGACGTACTGGCACTGGAGGGTGTGCAGAGGAGATTCACTAGGTTAATCCCAGAGCTGAAGGGGTTGGATTACGAGGAGAGGTTGAGTAGACTGGGACAGTACTCGTTGGAATTTAGAAGGATGAGGGGGGATCTAGGACTGAGTTTAGGAGGAACTTCTTCACCCAAAGGGTTGTGAATCTATGGAATTCCTTGCCCAGTGAAGCAGTAGAGGCTCCTTCATTAAATGTTTTTAAGATAAAGATAGATAGTTTTTTGAAGAATAAAGGGATTAAGGGTTATGGTGTTCGGGCCGGAAAGTGGAGCTGAGTCCACAAAAGATCAGCCATGATCTCATTGAATGGTGGAGCAGGCTCGAGGGGCCAGATGGCCTACTCCTGCTCCTAGTTCTTATGAATGCATTCCCCAATGGGTGGGAGAATCGGGCGTCGAGACAAAATCGGAATCTGTGCCGGACACTGGCCTGAATGTAATGCTCCGAACATGTTATACACCGCACGCCAGTGGGAACATGGAAATGAAGGCAAATGGATCAAAATCAAGTGGGCGCGGTTCACTTGTGGTCTCTACCAAAATGGCCCTGGCGTGGTGGACCTTATGGTGGGTCAAGCCCCCCTTGGCCAACTGCGAGGTCCATCACAGTGGAACATTTGCTCGGTCTGGCCGGCATGCCTCGGGGTCTCTGAGAGTTGCAATGTTGGAATTAAGACCATAAGACCATAAGACATAGGAGCGGAAGTAAGGCCATTCGGCCCATCGAGTCCACTCCACCATTCAATCATGGCTGATTTCAACTCCATTTACCCGCTCTCTCTCCATAGCCCTTAATTCCTCGAGAAATCAAGAATTTATCAACTTCTGTCTTAAAGACACTCAACGTCCCGGCCTCCACCGCCCTCTGTGGCAATGAATTCCACAGACCCACCACTCTCTGGCTGAAGAAATTTCTCCTCATCTCTGTTCTAAAGTGACTCCCTTTTATTAAGAGCCGTGAGGTGATGATGCAGCTGTACAAAACTTTGGTGAGGCCACATTTGGAGTACTGTGTACAGTTCTGGTCGCCTCATTTTAGGAAGGATGTGGAAGCTCTGGAAAAGGTGCAAAGAAGATTTACCAGGATGTTGCCTGGAATGGAGAGTAGGTCTTACGAGGAAAGGTTGAGGGTGCTAGGCCTTTTCTCATTAGAGCGGAGAAGGATGAGGGGCGACTTGATAGAGGTTTATAAGATGATCAGGGGAATAGATAGAGTAGACAGTCAGAGACTTTTTCCCCGGGTGGAACACACCATTACAAGGGGACATAAATTTAAGGTGAAAGGTGGAAGATATAGGAGGGATATCAGAGGTAGGTTCTTTACCCAGAGAGTAGTGGGGGCATGGAATGCACTGCCTGTGGAAGTAGTTGAGTCGGAAACATTAGGGACCTTCAAGCAGCTATTGGATAGGTACATGGATGACGGTAAAATGATATAATGTAGATTTATTTGTTCTTAAGGGCAGCACGGTAGCATTGTGGATAGCACAATTGCTTCACAGCTCCATGGTCCCAGGTTCGATTCCGGCTTGGGTCATTGTCTGTGCGGAGTCTGCACGTCCTCCCTGTGTCTGCGTGGGTTTCCTCCGGGTGCTCCGGTTTCCTCCCACAGTCCAAAGATGTGCGGGTTAGGTGAATTGGCCAATGATAAATTGCCCTTAATGTCCAAATTGCCCTTGGTGTTGGGTGGAGGTGTTGAGTTTGGGTATGGTGCTCTTTCCAAGAGCCGGTGCAGACTCAAAGGGCCGAATGGCCTCCTTCTGCACTGTAAATTCAATGGTAATCTATGATTAATCACGCCAGGGCCAGGATGGCCGGTATCATCCAAGCCTTTGAAAAGTCCAACCCCTGCACAGCAGCCACGCACCCCTCCCCCCCCCCCCCCCCCCCCGCCCCCGATCGCACAGCAGCCCCCAACTCCTGGATTGGTTCGATGCCCCCCCTCACCCCCAGGTATGGGGGTGTCCTGCTCTAACCCCCAGGGAGCCCAGTAATAGGGAAACCCCCACAAGGACCTCTATGATAGTAGGACCCCAAAGATACACTCCCTCACAGGGACCAATGTAATAGGGAATCCCCACTGGGACTGATTTAATAGGGAATCCCCACTGGGACTGATTTAATAGGGAATCCCCACTGGGACTGATGTAATAGGGAATCCCCACTGGGACTGATTTAATAGGGAATCCCCACTGGGACTGATTTAATAGGGAATCCCCACTGGGACTGATTTAATAGGGAATCCCCACTGGGACTGATTTAATAGGGAATCCCCACTGGGACTGATTTAATAGGGAATCCCCACTGGGACTGATGTAATAGGGAATCCCCACTGGGACTGATTTAATAGGGAATCCCCACTGGGACTGATGTAATAGGGAATCCCCACAGGGACCGATGTAATAGGGAATCCCCACTGGGACTGATTTAATAGGGAATCCCCACTGGGACTGATGTAATAGGGAATCCCCACTGGGACTGATTTAATAGGGAATCCCCACTGGGACTGATTTAATAGGGAATCCCCACTGGGACCGATGTAATAGGGAATCCCCACTGGGACCGATGTAATAGGGAATCCCCACTGGGACCGATGTAATAGGGAATCCCCACAGGGACCGATGTAATAGGGAATCCCCACAGGGACCGATGTAATAGGGAATCCCTACAGGGACTGATTTAATAGGGAATCCCCACAGGGACCGATGTAATAGGGAATGCCCACTGGGACTGATTTAATAGGGAATCCCCACAGGGACCGATGTAATAGGGAATCCCCACAGGGACTGATGTAATAGGGAATCCCCACTGGGACTGATTTAATAGGGAATCCCCACAGGGACTGATTTAATAGGGAATCCCCACAGGGACCGACGTAATAGGGAATCCCCACAGGGACCGATGTAATAGGGAACCCCCACAGGGACCGATGTAATAGGGAATCCCCACTGGGACCGATGTAATAGGGAATCCCCACTGGGACCGATGTAATAGGGAATCCCCACTGGGACTGATGTAATGGGGGAAGCCCAGAGGGACCCCTGTGATAGGGAGGCTGCCAATAGACCCCTGTATTAGGGGGACCCCACTGGGACCCCTTTCATTTGTGGGGATCCCACAGGGACCCCCTGCCTAAAACAACACCCTCCACACACATACACAGATTCATACACAGAAACTTGCAATGAAATAGAAGCGGGAGGACATTCTGCCCTTCGAGCCCGCTTCCCCATTCATTATGATCATGGCTGATCCTTTTTGAAATTCCACAACGTTTGGGCGTCAACTACTTTCTGTGGGAGTGAATTCCACAGATTCACCGCTCTCTGGGTGAAGAAATTTCTCCTCACCTCAGTCCTAAAAGGTTTACCCCTTATCCTCAAACTATGACCCCGAGTTCTGGACACCCCCCAACATGAAATGAAAATGAAACTCGCTTATTGTCACAAGTAGGCTTCAAATGAAGTTACTGTGAAAACCCCTAGTCGCCACATTCCGGCACTTGTTCGGGGTGGCTGGTACGGGAATTGAACCCACGCTGCTGGCCACCTTGGTCTGCTTTAAAAGATAGCCATTTAGCCCTGTGCTAAACCAGCACAGGGAACACTCTTTCTGAATCTACCCTGTCTAATCCTGTTAGAATTTTATAAGTTTCTGTGAGATCCCCTCTCACTCATCTAAACTCCAATGCATATAATCCTAACCGATTTAGTCTCTCCTCATACGTCAGTCCCGCCATCCCAGGAATCAGCCTGGTAAACCTTCGCTGTGCTCCCTCCACAGCAAGAACATCCTTCCTCAGATAAGGAGACCAAAACTGCGCACAATACTCCAGGTGTGGCCTCACAATGCCCTGTACAATTGCAGTAAAACATCCCTATCCCTCGACTCCAATCCTCTCGCTATGAAGGCCAACACACCATTTACCTTCTGCACTGCCTGCTGTACCTGCCGCTTACTTTCAGCGACTGATGCACGAGGACACCAAGGTCTCGCTGAGTATCCACCTCACTCAATTTACAGCCATTCAAATTATAATCTGCCTTCCGATTTTTGCTACCAAAGAGGATAATCTCACATTTATCCATGTTGTACTGAATCTGCCATACATGCACCCACTCACTCAGCCTGTCCAAATCTCACTGAAGCATCTCTGCATCCTCCTCACAGCTCACCCTCCCACCCAACTTTATATCATCTGCAAGTTTGGAGATAATATATTTAGTTCCCTCGTCCAAATTATTAATATATAATGTGAACAGTTGGGGTCCTAGAAACGTAGAAAATAGGTGCAGGAGTAGGCCATTCGGCCCTTCCAGTCCCAGCACCGATCCCTGCAATACCCCACCTGTCTGTCAATCGGAAAAAGACACATTTATTCCAACATTTTGCTTCCTGTCTGCGAACCAGTTTTCTATCCAGTTCAAGACACTACCCACAATCCTGTCCCTCCTCCACTCCGAGGTCCCCACCTGTTTCAAGAAGACCACCATCATACCAGTGCCAAAGAAAAACCAGGCAATGTACCTCAATGACTACCGCCCGGTGGCCCTGACTTCAGTCGTAATGAAGTGCTTCGAGAGGTTGGTCATGAAGCGCATCACCTCTATACTCCCAGAACGCCTTGATCCACTGCAATTCGCATACCGCTGCAACCGGTCCACAGCAGACGCCATCTCCCTGGCCCTACACTCATCCCTGGAGCATCTCTACAACAAGGACCCCATACATCAGACTCCTATTGGTTGACTACAGCTCCGCCTTCAGCATCATGATCCCAGCCAAGCTCATATCAAAGCTCCAAAACCTAAGACTTGGCTCCCCACTCTGCAACTGGATCCTCGACTTTCTAACCCACAGA
Organism: Scyliorhinus torazame; assembly: GCF_047496885.1. Lineage (NCBI taxonomy): Eukaryota > Metazoa > Chordata > Chondrichthyes > Carcharhiniformes > Scyliorhinidae > Scyliorhinus > Scyliorhinus torazame. The sequence goes on along the minus strand of NC_092721.1, from coordinate 210,168,313 downwards.
TCACAATCAGTAAGAATGAACAACAACACCTCCTCCACAATAGTCCTCAATACCGGGGCCCCGCAAGGCTGCGTACTTAGCCCCCTACTCTACTCCCTGTACACACACGACTGCGTGGCAAAACTTGGTTCCAACTCCATCTACAAGTTTGCTGACGATACGACCATAGTGGGCCAGATCTCGAATAACGACGAGTCCGAATACAGGAGGGAGATAGAGAATCTAGTGGAGTGGTGTAGCGACAACAATCTCTCCCTCAATGCCAGCAAAACTAAAAAGCTGGTAATTGACTTCAGGAAGCAAAGTACTGTACACACCCCTGTCAGCATCAACGGGGCCGAGGTGGAGATGGTTAGCAGTTTCAAATTCCTAGGGGTGCACATCTCCAAAAATCTGTCCTGTTCCACCCACGTCGACGCTACCACCAAGAAAGCACAACAGCGCCTATACTTCCTCAGGAAACTAAGGAAATTCGGCATGTCCACATTAACTCTTACCAACTTTTACAGATGCACCATAGAAAGCATCCTATCTGGCTGCATCACAGCCTGGTATGGCAACTGCTCGGCCCAGGACCGCAAGAAACTTCAGAGAGTCGTGAACACCGCCCAGTCCATCACACGAACCTGCCTCCCATCCATTGACTCCATCTTCACCTCCCGCTGCCTGGGGAAAGCGGGCAGCATAATCAAAGACCCCTCCCACCCAGCCTACTCACTCTTCCAACTTCTCCCATCGGGCAGGAGATACAAAAGTCTGAGAACACGCACGATTAGACTCAAAAACAGCTTCTTCCCCGCTGTTACCAGACTCCTAAACGACCCTCTTATGGACTGGCCTCATTAACACTACACCCATGTGTGCTTCACACAATGCCGGTGTTATCTAGTTACATTGTGTACCTTGTGTTGCCCTATTATGTATTTTCTTGTATTTCCTTTTCTTTTCATGTACTTAATGATCTGTGTGAGCTGCTCGCAGAAAAATACTTTTCACTGTACCTCAGTACACAGGACAATAAACAAATCCAATCCAATCCAATCCCACGCGCTTTAAATTTACATAGCAATCTGCTGTGTGAGATCTTGTCGAAAACCTTCTGAAAGTCTAAATAAACCTCATCCACTGGGTCTCCCTGGTCAACTATACTCGTTACATCTTCAAAGAATCCAGTAGATTTGTCAAGCATGATTTCCCTTTCGTAAATCCATGCTGACTCTGTCTGATTACTCCACTGCTTTCCAAATGCTGTGCTATGAAATAACGGACTCTAGCTACTTCCCTACTACTGACGTTAGGCTCACTGAACTATCATTCCCTTTTTTCTCTCTACCTCCCTTTACGAATAGCGGGGTTATATTAGCTACCCTCCAATCTGTAGGAACTATTCCAGAGTCCAAAGAATTTTGGAAAATCACCGCCAGTGGATCTACTATTTCTAGAGCTACTTCCTTTAAAGATGAAGATTATTCAGGCTCTGGAGAGTTATCTGCCTTCAGTCCCATTAATTTCCCTAACATCATTTCATGACTAATACCAATTTCCTTCAGCTCCTCACTAAGTTTCTCGGAACCTCTGGTATGTTATTCATGTCTTCCTTTGTCAACAGTAAGAAGTCTCACAACACCAGGTTAAATTCCAACAGGTTTATCTGAAATCACAAGCTTTTAGAGGGCTGCTCCTTCAGGCTCTCCGAAAGCTAGTGACTTCAAATAAACCTGTTGGACTTTAACCTGGTGTTGTGAGACTAAGGAGTACACATATTTGTTCCATGAATGCCTGTCCACTGTCCTTTTAGTAATGTTTCCCAGTCCATCACAGCCAGCTCATGCGTCACACCATCATAGTTACCCTTATTGAGATTCAGGACCCTGGTCTCAGAATCAACTACTTCACTATCCACCATGATAAAGAATTCTATCATATTATGGTCACTCATCTTCAATGATTCTCTCATAACTAGATTACCAACTAATCCTTTCTCATTGCACAACACCCAGTCCAAGGTGGCCTGTTCCCTTCTTGGTTCCTCATTTGGGAGGGTTTAAACTACGAGTGGAAGGAGGATAGGAACCTGCGTGGGAGACATAAGAGAGGAAAATAAAGATAGAAATAAGAAACAGAAAAGCAGAAACCAAAAGTGTAAGCCAGAGGAAAGAAGAGCCGGCAGCAAATAGTGCAAAATAACATGCGTAAAAATGTCACAAAGACAAGAAAGCTCTATGTAGCGCGGTAGCACAGTGGTTAGCGCAATTGCTTCACAGCTCCAGGGTTCCAGGTTCGATTCCCGGCTTGGGTCACTGTCTGTGCGGAGTCTGCACATCCTCTCCGTGTCTGCGTGGGTTTCCTCCGGGTGCTCCGGTTTCCTCCCACAGTCCAAAGATGTGTAGGTTAGGTGGATTGGCCATGCTAAATTGCCCTTAGTGTCCAAAAATTGCCCTAAGTGTTGGTTGAGTGGGGTTACTGGGTTATGGGGATAGGGTGGTGTGGGTTTGGGTAGGGTGCTCTTTCCAAGAGCTGGTGCAGACTCGATGGGCTGAATGGCCTCCTTCTGCACTGTAAATTCTATGTCTGAATTCACAGAACATTCGCAATAAGGTAGATGAGTTTAACAGTGTAAATAGGTATAATATGACTGCAATAATGGAGACATGACTGCAGGATGACCAAGGCTGGGAATTGAATATCCAAGGCCACTCAATATTTAAGAGGGACAGACAAAAAGGAAGGAGGTGGGGTGGCATTGTTAGTTAAAGAGGAAATCAGTGCAACAGTGAGAAAGGATATTAGCTCAGAATATCTCGATGTAGAATCAGTCTGTGTGGGGCTAAGAAACAAATGGGTGGGAAACATTAGTGGAAGTTGTCTATAGGTCTCCAAACGTAGTGGTAAGGTAGGGGATGGCATTAAACAGGAAATTAGAGATACATGTAGCATGGGTGCACATGTAGCATGGGTGTACATGGGTGCAGCATGGTAGCATTGACGTTAGCACTGTTGCTTCACAGCTCCAGGGTCCCAGGTTCGATTCCCGGCTTGGGTCACTGTCTGTGCGGAGTCTGCACATCCTCCCCGTGTGTGCGTGGGTTTCCTCCGGGTGCTCCGGTTTCCTCCCACAGTCCAAAGATGTGCAGGTTAGGTGGATTGGCCAAGCTAAATTGCCCTTAGTGTCCAAAAAGGTTAAGTGGGGTTGCTGGGTTACTGGGATAGGGTGGAAGTGTGGGCTTGGGTAGAGTGCTCTTTCTAAGGGCCGGTGCAGACTCGATGGGCCGAATGGCCTCCTTCTGCACTGCAAATTCTATGATTCTATATATCGACTGGACAAATCAAATTAATAACAATACTGTGGTGGATGAATTCCTGGGGTGTGTATGAGATGGTTTATTAGACCAATACATTGAGGAACCAACTAGAGAACATGCTATCAGGATTTTGTATAATACAATGAGAAGGGTTTAATTAATCATTTTGTTGTGCGGGGCCCTTCATGGAACAGTGATCATAACATGGTAGAATTCTTCATTAGGGTGGAAAGTGAAGTATTGTGATCTGAATCTAGGGTCCTAAATCTAAACAAAGGAAACTACAAATATGGAGCAGCAAGGTGGCACAGTGGTTAGCATGGCTGTCGCACAGCCCCAGGGACCCAGGTTCAATTCCAAACTTGGGTGACTGTGTAGAGTTTTCACGTTCTCCCCGTGTGTGCGTGGGTTTCCTCCGGGTGCTCCGGTTTCCTCCCACAATCCAAAGATGTGCAGGTTAGGTGGATTGGCCATGCTAAATTGCCCTTAGTGTCCAAAAAAAGGTTAGGTGGGGTTACTGGGTTACGGGGATAGGGTGGTGGAGTGAGACTAGGTGGGGGGCTCTTTCAGAGGGCCGGTGCAGACTCAATGGGCCGAAAGGCCTCATTCTGCACTGTAGGGATTTTATGATTCTATGAGGCATTAATTGGCTGAGATAGATTAGGGACTTCATTAAAAGTGTCTGGCACAAAAATACTGGAAAGTAGCTTAATCATGGCTAACAAAATAAATTAAGGATAGTATTAGAGGAGGTATATAAAGCTTCTGGAAAAAGCAGCAAGCCTGAGGATTAGGAACAGTTCAGAATTCAGCTAAGGAGGACCAAGAGATTGATTATGAGAAAAAATAGAGTGCGAGAGTAAACTTGGAAGTAACATAAAAGTGGACTGTAAAAATTCTATGAGCATATAAAACGAAAAAGATTAGTAAAGACAAATATAGGTCCCTTAAAGCCTGAATTGGGAGAATTTGTAATCGAGAACAAGGAAATGGCAGAACAAAAAACAATTATTTTAGTTCCGTCTTCACAGAGGAAGACACAAATAACTTCACAGAAATGCGAAGGAACCAAGGGGCTAGTGAGGACGAGGGATTGAGGGAAATTAGTATTAATAGAAAAATAGTGGCTGGGAAATGAATGGGACTGAAAGCTGATCAATCCCCAGGACCTGATCGTCTACATCCCAGGGTACTAAAGGAGGTTGACATGGAAATAGTGGATGTGTTTCTTCTCATCTTCCAAAATTCTGTAGATTCTGGAACAGTCCCAGCAGATTGGAGGGTGGTAAATGTAACCCCACTATTTAGAAAAGGAGGGAGAGAGAAAACAGGGAATTACAGACCGGTTAACATATCAGCAGCAGGGAAAATGCTGGAGTTTATTATAAAGGATGTGATAATAGGACACTTTGAAAATATCTACGGGATTAGCCAAATTCAACATGGATTTATGGAAGGGAAATCATGCTCAGGATGTCTTGTGGCGGTGTGGGTCGCATCGCAACCTCTGAACCAGAAGCTCTATATTCGAGTCCCACCCCTTGATGGCCAAGGGAGTTGCTGCGGCCAAACAGGTATCAACCTGCAAATCCATCCAGCACATCATTGGCTGGTGATAAAAGCGGGAGAGACTCCTGGTCAGTGGAGTGGCATGCATCAAGCTGTAAACCTCTGGCAACAGACTAACGACCTGTTCCAGGAATAACTAGCTGTGGAAACAGACAAAAGTCTGTCTTCGTGCAACCACTAGGTTTGGGAAGAGAATTGGATTGGAAATCATGTTTGACAATCCTATGGGAGTTTTGCTTCCTTGCTTCAAGAAGACGACCATCATCCCTGTACCAAAAAAAAGTCAAGCAGCGTGCCTTAATGACTATCGTCCAGTGGCTCTGACATCCATCATCATGAAGTGCTTTGAAAGGTTAGTCATGGCACAAATCAATTCCAGCTCCCGGATTGCCTTGATCCACTACAGTTCGCAGACGTCACCTCCCTGGCCCTGCACTCAACCCTGGAACACCTAGATAACAAAGACACCTATGTCAGATTGCTATTTACAGCTCCGCCTTCAACACCATTATTCCTACGAAACCCATCTCCAAACTCCGTGGCCTCGGCTCCTCCCTCTGTGACTGGATCCTGAAATTTCTAATCCACAGACCACAATCAGTAAAGATAGACAACAACACCTTTTCCACGATCATCCTCAACACTGGTGCCCCACAAGGCTGTGTCCTCAGCCCCCTACTATACTCCTTGTACACCTCTGACTGTGTGGCCAAATTCCCCTCCAACTCGATTTTCAAATTTGCTGATGACACCACCGTAGTGGGTCGGATCTCAAACAATGACGAGACAGAGTACAGGAATGAGATAGAGAATCTGGTGAACTGGTGCGACGACAATAATCTCTCCCTCAATATCAACAAAATGAAGGAGATTGTCATCGACTTCTGGAAGCGTAGTGGAGAACATGCCCCTGTCTACATCAATGGGAACGAAGTAGAAAGGGTCGAGAGCTTCCGGTTTTTAGGTGTCCAGATCACCAACAGCCTGTCCTGGTTCCCCCCATGCCGACACTATACTTAAGAAAGCCCACCAACGACTCTACTTTCTCAGAAGACTAAGGAAATTTGGCATGTCAGCTACGACCTTCATCAACTTCTACAGATGCACCATAGAAAGCATTCTTTCTGGTTGTATCACAGCTTGGTATGGAGCCTGCTCTGCCCAAGACCGCAGGAAACTACAAAAGGTCGTGAATGTAGCCCAGTCCATCCGCAAACCAGCCTCCCATCCATTGACTCGATCTATAATTCCCGCTGCCTCAGAAAGGCAGCCAGAATAATTAAGGACCCCACTCACCCCGGACATACTCTCTTCCACCTTCTTCCGTCAGGAAAAAGATACCAAAGTTTGAGGTCACGTACCAACCGACTCAAGAACAGCTTCTTCCCTACTGCCATCAGACTTTTGAATGGACCTACCTCGTATGAAGTTGATCTTTTCTCTACACCTTGCTATAACTAACATTATATTCTGCAGTCTCTCCTTCCTTCCCTACGTACGGTGTGCATTGTTTGTACAGCATGCAAGAAACAATACTTTTCATTGTATACTGATACATGTGACAATAATAAATCAAATCAAAAATTTATTGAGGATGTAACTAGTAGAATGTAGGGTGAACCAGTGGATGTAGAATCATAGAATTTACAGTGCAGAAGGAGACCATTCGACCCATCGAGTCAGCACTGGCCCTTGGAAAGAGCACCTTACTCAAAACCACACCTCCACCCCATCCCTGCAACTCAGTAATCCCAGCTGACCTTTTTTGCTCACTAAGGGCAATTTATCATGGCCAATCCACCCAACCTGCACATCTTTGAACTGTGGGAGGAAACCGGAGCACCCGGAGGAAACCCACGCAGCCACGGGGAGAACTTGCAGACTCCGCACAGACAGTGACCCAAGCCGGGAATTGAACCCGGGACCCTGGAGCGATGAAGCAACTGTGCTAACCAATGTGCTACCGTACCTTGCCGTGGATTTTCATAAAGCTTTTGAGAAAGTCCAACATTAGAAGTTAGTGTGCAGAATTAAAGCGCATGGACTGAGAATTGTTTCGCAGACAGGAAACAGCAAATAGGATGAAATGGGCTTTTTTCAGAGTCACAGGTGATAATGAGTGGGGTTCCACAGGGACCAGTCTTTGGGCCCCAGTTCTGATTGTATGATCGTTGCTATTAGAGGTAATACGGTAAGGCTCCTGTACTACAGGTACGGGGGTAGATCCCTGCCTGCTGGCTCCGCCCAGTAGGCGGAGTATAAATGTGTGTGCACACCGAGCTGCTCCCATTCTGCTAGCAGCTGCAGGAGGCCACTCATCTCTGCTTAATAAAGCCTCGATAACTCTCTACTCTCGTCACGTCGTAATTGATAGTGCATCAATTTATTAAGCAGTGATATTACAGCGATGGAACTTCGCATCGAGCCAGATCGCCCACAGCTGCACCCGCAAGCAGCCAACGCCACGTCGGCCTTCGACCACTGCCGAGCTTGCTTCGAAAGCTACCTCGGATCAGCGACTGAACAACCCTCGGACGCACAGAAACTCCAGATCCTGTACTCATGGGTGAGCTCCGAGATTTTTCCCCTTATCCGGGATGCGCCCACTTACCCTGAAGCTATATCCAGCCGATCAACAAACTCTATGCCAGGCACCTCCTGTCCATGAGGCAGCAACTCCCCGGTGAGTCTTAGACGATTTCTGGTGAGCCCTGCACATCCTGGCGAGGAATGCGATTGCCAGGCAGTTTTGGCCGCTGAACATACAGAACTCTTAATCAGGGACGCTTTTGTTATGGGCATGGGGTCGGTGTACATCCGCCAGTGCCGATTAGAAGGGCTCGACCTCGCAGCGACCAGGCAACTCACGAACTCGCTAACGGTAGCCTCTCGTACAGTCGTACGCCCCCGACCGCACGGCGCCCTCATGGACATCGTGGGCCCCACCAGCGGCCGCCCCCAGCCAACCCCAAGGCTGCGCTGCGCGGCAGCCAGCCAACCCCGAGGGGCCCAAATGCTATTTCTGCGGGCAAGCAAAGCACCCCCGGCAGCGCTGCCCGGCGCGGAGTGCAACCTGCAAGACCTGCGGGAAGAAGGGACATTTCACTGCTGTGTGCCAGGCCCAGTCGATCGCTGCTGTATCTAGGCCCAGTGTTCCTGCACCCCCGTGGGCACCGCCATCTTCCTCCCAGCAGCCCACCTGCGGCCCGTGGGCGCCGCCATCTTTAACGCCGCTCGCCATGTGTGCCCTGTGGGCGCCGCCATCTACGGCGCCATTTTGGACGACGCCTCAAGACCCCTGCTCACCAGGCACTTCATCTGGCCGCTCATCGCCTGTCACCGCCGCCGACCAGCCCGGGGCCTACCAACACCAGCCGCAGCTCGCCTCCATCACGCTCGACCAGTCCCGGCCGCACAACCTCGCAACCGCAACGACGACGGTGAAAGTCGATGGGCACAAGACATCTTGCCTTCTTGACTCCGGGAGCACGGAAAGCTTCATCCACCCCGATACGGTAAGGCGCTGCTCCCTCGCGGTACACCCCGTTACCCAGAGAATCTCCCTGGCCTCCGGATCCCACTCCGTGGAAATCCAGGGTACTGCATCGCCACCCTCACCGTCCAGGGCGTAGAGTTCAGCAACTTCCGGCTCTACGTCCTCCCCCACCTCTGTGCTGCCGTTACTCGGCCTGGACTTCCAGTGCAACCTCCAAAGCCTAACTCTAAAATTCGGCGGACCCCTACCACCCCTCACTGTCTGCGGCCTCATGATCCTTAAAGTCGACCCACCTTCCCTGTTTGCAAACCTCACCCCGGATTGCAAACCCGTCGCCACCAGGAGCAGATGATACAATGCCCAGGACAGGACCTTCATCAGGTCTGAGGTCCAGCGGCTGCTGCGGGAAGGTATCATCGAGGCCAGAAACAGCCCCTGGAGAGCCCAAGTGGTAATGGTGAAAACTGGGGAGAAACACAGGATGGTCATCGACGAGTCAGACCATCAATCGGTACACGCAGCTCGACGCGTACCACCTCCCACGCATATCCGATATGGTCAATCAGATTGCACAGTACTGGGTCTTTTCCACAGTGGACCTGAAATCTGCCGACCACCAGCTGCCCATCCGCAAGGCGGACCGCCCATACACCGCGTTCGAAGCAGACGGCCGCCTTTACCACTTCCTTCGGGTTCCTTTCAGCATCACTAACGGGGTCTCGGTCTTCCAACGGGAGATGGACCGAATGGTTGACCGGTACGGACTGTGGGCCACCTTTCTGTACCTAGATAACATCACCATCTGTGGCCACGACCAGCAGGACCATGACGCTAACCTCTTCAAATTTCTCCACACCGCTAAACTCCTTAACCACATACAATAAGGAGAAATGCGTGTTCCGCACCAACCGCTTAGCCATCCTTGGCTATGTTGTGGAGAATGGAGTTCTAGGACCCAACCCAGGCTGCATGCGCCCCCTCATGGATCTCCCCCTTCCCCATTGCCCCAAGGCCCTGAAAAGGTGCCTGGGGTTTTTCTCCTATTATGCCCAGTGGGTCCCTAACTATGCGGACAAGGCCCGCCCACTCATCCACTCCACAATTTTCCCCCTGACGGCTGAGGCCACCAGGCATCAAGGCAGACATCGCCAAGGCCACGATGCACGCGGTCGACGAGACCCTCCCCTTTCAAGTCGAGAGCGATGCATCGGACGTCACTCTGGCCGCCACCCTCAACCAGGCGGGCAGACCCGTGGCATTCTTCTCCCGTACCCTCCATGCCTCCGAAATGTGGCACTCCTCTGTCGAAAAGGAGGCCCAAGCCATAGTGGAAGCTGTGCGGCATTGGAGGCATTACCTGGCCGGCAGGAGATTCACTCTCCTCACTGACCAACGGTCGGTTGCCTTCATGTTTAACAATACGCAGCGGGACAAGATCAAAAATGATAAAATCTTAAGGCGGAGGATCGAGCTCTCCACCTACAATTACGAGATTTTGTATCGCCCCGGGAAGCTCAACGAGCCCCCCGATGCCCTATCCCGAGGTACACGTGCCAGCGCACAAGTGGACCGACTCCGGGCCCTACACGATGGTCTCTGTCACCCAGGGGTCACCCGGTTCTTTCACTTCATAAAGGCCCGCAACCTGCCCTACTCCATTGCGGAGGTCAGGGCTGTCACCAGAGACTGCCAGGTCTGCGCGGAGTGCAAGCCGCACTTCTACCGGCCAGACCGAACGCACCTGGTGAAGCCCTCCCGCCTCTTTGAACGCCTCAGCATTGACTTCAAAGGGCCCCTCCCCTCCACCGACCGAAACACGTTCTTCCTGAACGTGGTCGATGAATACTCCCGATTCCCTTTCGCCATCCAATGCCCTGATATGACGTCTGCCACAGTCATTAAAGCCCTCAGTAGTATCTTCACCCTGTTCGGTTTCCCCGCTTACGTCCACAGCGACCGGGGATCCTCCTTTATGAGCGATGAGCTGCGTCAGTTCCTGCTCAGCAAGGGCATTGCCTCGAGCAGGAGGACCAGCTACAACCCCCGGGGAAACGGGCAGGTGGAGAGGGAGAACGGGACGGTCTGGAGGGCCGCCCGGCTAGCCCTGCGGTCTAAAAACCTCCCGGTCTCCCGCTGGCAGGAGGTCCTCCCCGACGCGCTCCACTCCATTCGATCGCTCCTGTGCACTGCGACTAATGAAACACCCCCATGAACGTCTCCTTGCCTTCCCCAGGAAGTCCACCTCCGGGGTTTCGCTCCCAACGTGGCTGGCAGCTCCAGGACCCGTTCTCCGCAAACACGTGCGGATCCACAAGGCGGACCCGTTGGTCGAAAGGTACAACTACTTCATGCAAACCCACAGTACGCCTACGGGCGTACCCCGACGGCCGCCAGGACACAGTCTCCCTCAGGTCCTGGCACCAGCTGGATCCCCACCCACGGCTCCCCCCCCCCCCCCCCCCCCCCCCACCGATTGCCCCAGCGCCACTCCCCCTCCCCACAACGCACCTCACTACAGCCCCCTCCCCAGGACGATCTGTCCTCCCACTGGTTCCACCCGGGGATGAAGATGAGGACAACACGCTCCCGGAATCACAGGCCTGCATCACCACCGGGACCGAGGCGCTCACAGCGGAGGATCAAGGCACTCGACCGGCTGAATTTGTAAATTTTCACTAGACTGTAAACTTAAAATTTTCACAAACCTGTAATATTTTTTTCCACCCCCCTCCTCCGGACTCTTTTTTAATGGGGTGAATGTGGTAGTCACCACTGATTGTATAATAATTGTTTTAAAGGTAATATGGTAAGGCTCCTGTACTACAGGTACGGGGGTAGATCCCTGCCTGCTGGCTCCGCCCAGTAGGCGGAGTATAAATGTGTGTGCACACCGAGCTGCTCCCATTCTGGTAGCAGCTGCAGGAGGCCACTCATTTCCGTGTAATAAAGCTTCGATTACTCTCTACTCTCGTCTCGTCGTAATTGATAGTGCATCAAACATGAAACTAGGTGGGACTGTGAGTGGTGAGGATGTTAAAAGGCTTCAAGGTGACTTTGACAAGTTGAGTGAGTGGGGAATTACATGGCAGATGCAGCATAATGTGGATAAATGTGAAGTTATCCTCTTCGGACAGAGAAACAGAATAGCAGAGTGTTATTTAAATGATGATAGATTGGAAAATGTTGATGTACAGAGGGACCTGGGTGTCCTTGTACACATGTCACTGAAAGCAAGCACACAGATACAGTAAGCGGTTAGGAAGATAAATGGTATGTTCATAGATTACCATAGAATTTACAGTGCAGAAGGAGGCCATTCGGCCCATCGAGTCTGCACCGGCTCTTGGAAAGAACACCCTACCCAAGGTCAACACCTCCACCCTATCCCCATAACCCAGTAACCCCACCCAACACTAAGGGCCTTCATTGTTGGCCTTCATTGCAAGAGGATTTGAGTACAGGAGCAGGGATGTCTTAGTGCAGCTGTACAGAGCCTGGGTCAGACCACAGCTGGAATATTGTGCGCAGTTTTGGACTCCTTACTGAAGAAAGAATATAGTTGCCACAGAGGGAGTTCAGTGAAGGTTCACCAGACTGAATTCTGGGATGGCGGGATTGTTGTACGGAGAGATTGGGTCGACTGGGCCTGTCTTCACTGGAGTTTAGAAGGAGTGGAGATCTCATTGAAATATATAAAATTCTAACATTACTGGACAGACTGGATGTTGGGACGTTGTTTCCTCTGGGCTGGGGGGGTCTAGAACAAGGGGTCACAGTCTCAAGATACGGGGTGGGACATTTAGGACTGAGCTGAGGAGAAACCTCTTCACTCAGAGGGTGGGGAATTCTCTACCACAGAAGGTTGTGGAGGTCAAGTAACTGAGTATATTTAAGAAGGAAATAGATAGATTTTTAGACTCTAAAGTTGTCAAAGAAATGGGTATAAACAGGTCACCGAATCGTTCAACCCCTGCCTGTCACCACCCCCGAAACCTCGCATTCAGTCCCCCCCCCCCGGTGCAAAGCTATGATTCTCACAGATCGGTGTTCACACCAAGTTACCCTGCAGTTCCAAATGCAGCCTCCACTGTCCCCACACCCTTAAGGTCGATACCGCCCCTGGGCTCGCTGAGTATCTAGCCGGCGGGATTGGCTGTTAACAATGCTCTTAAACCCGTACCCCAATAAAGCTGCCTCCATCCCCCCCATGCCGACCCCTCCCCCACTTCCCATTTCCTAACCATAGCGATGTTCGCCGCCCAGTAGTAGTTCATTGTATTGGGCAACACCAGGCCCGCCCCCCCCTCTCCCCCTCCCACTGCCCTCTCACCATCCATGCCTCCACTGAAAAAAGCCCTCTTGACCTGCGGGGTTTTTCCCGCTCACACATACACCCAGAGATCAGTGTGTTAACCTTTTTAAAGAATGACTTCAGGACAAAGATCGTGAGGTTGTAAAATACAAACAGGAACCTTGGCAGCACTGTCACCTTTACTGTCTGCACCCGGCCCGCCAGTGACAGCGGCAGCATACCCCACCTCCTGAAGTCCCCCTTCAGCTGCTCCACCAGCTGAGTGAAATTCAACTTAATAATAATCTTTATTGTCACAAGTTGGCTTACATTAATACTGCAATGAAGTTACTGTGAAAATCCTCTAGTCGCCACATTCCGGCGCCTGTTCGGGTACACAGAGGGAGAATTCATAATGTCCAATTCACCCAACAAGCACGTCTTTCAGGACTTGTGGCAGGAAACCGGAGCACCCGGAGGAAACCCACGCAGACACGGGGAGAACGTGCAGACTCCGCACAGACAGTGACCCAGCGGGGAATCGAACCTGGGACCCTGGCGCTGTGAAGAAGCAGTGCTAACTCGTGCAGCTGTGCCCATCCCCATACCTCCTGAATGCCCAGATATCTAAAACTCGGCCTCACTACCTTAAACGGCAGCTCTCCTAATCTTCTCTCCTGCCTCAATCGGGAACACCTCGTTCTTTCGCATGTTCAGCTTGTACCCAGAGAACCAACCAAAGTCCTCCAAGATACCCATAATGCCTTCAATGCCACCCAATGGGTCAGAAATATGTAACAATAGGTCATCCGCGTGTAATGAAACCCTGTGCTCGACGCCCCCTGCACAATTCTTCTCCAATCCCTCGACGCTCTAAGCGCCATTGCCAGCGGCTCTATTGCCAAGGCAATAGAGGGCACCCCTACCTCGTCCCCCGATGTAGCCCAAGATATCCCAAATTCACCTGATTTGTCTGCACACTGGTGATCGGTGCCTTGTAGAGCAACTGGACCCAGTCCACAAACCGCTGCCCGAACCCAAACGCCCCAGCACCTCCCACAGGTACACCCACTCCACCCGGTCAAACGCCTTCTCTGCGTCCATCGCCACATCACCTCCACCTCCTGCCCCTCCAGAGGCATCATAATTACATTGAGCAGCTTCCCCACATTCACCGACAGCTGTCTCCCTTTCATGAACCCCATTTGGTCCTCACCTATCAGCCCTGGGACGCAGCCCTCGATTCGTGAAGCCAACACCTTTGACAGCAACTTGGAGTCTACATTCAATACCGATATCGGCCGGTACAACTAACACTGCTCCGGGTCCTTGACCTTTTCCAATATCAGGGAGAAAGATGCCTATGCTAGTGTAGGGGGAGTTCCCCCCTCCCAAACCTTGTTGTATGCCCTCACCGACAGTGGGCTCAGGACTGCCCCAAACATTATATAAAAGTCACTGGGAACCCGTCTGGGCCCGGGACCTTCCCTGCCTGCATCGCCCCCATCCTCTCCATCACCTCCCTCAGCCCATCCGGACCCGGGACCTTCCCTGCCTGCATCGCTCCCATGCTCTCCATCACCTTCCTCAACCCGTCCGAGCCTGTGGCCTTCCCTGCCTGCGTCGCTCCCATGCTCTCCATCACCTTCCTCAGCCCAATAGAGACCCCCAATCCCTCACCAACTCCTCATCCACCCTGGGAAACACCAGCCCATTGAGGAACCGCCACATTCCCTCCTCCCCGGCTGGAGCTCCGACTCATGTAATCTCCTGTAAAAAGTCTCAAATACCCCATTCACCCCCGCCAGGTCTAACAACACCCTTCCCATCTCGTCCTTTACTCTACCAATCTCCCTCACTGCCTCTTGCTTCTTCAGCAGGTGTGCCAGCATCCTGCTCACCCTCTCAACGTACTCATACACTGTCTGGCCCTCCGAGGCTGCCCCACTGCCTTCCCTGTGGACACTAATCCGAACTTCATCTGGAGCCTCAGCCTTTGATCCTACACTGTCGCTGGCTAAACATTTTGGAACTTACTCCCTAACAGCACTGTGGCTGTGCCTTTTGGATGGTAAGCGGGATATTTTGGCTGTACCTTTTGGATGGTAAGCGGGGTATTTTGGGGTTGGGAGTGTGATTTTCCTATATCCAGACTTCTCCGAACTGGGCTACAGTGGTTCAGGAAGGTAGCTCACCATCACTGGTGAGATTGCTGGGGCTGTTTAGCACACTGGGCTAAATCGCTGGCTTTGAAAGCAGACCAAGGCAAGCCAGCAGCACGGTTTGATTCCCGTAACAGCCTCCCTGACAGGCGCTGGAATGTGGCGACTAGGGGCTTTTCACAGTAACTTCATTTGAAGCCTACTCGTGACAATAAGCGATTTTCATTTCATCTGATAAAAGTTCATATTTTCACATCGGTGATCCTTCAATTAGCACGGAGATGGGTTCCTTGTCTAATTAATGGTAGCAGGCAAGCCCTCGAGCCAAGGCTCAAAGAGACACTTTCTCAGACACCTAGCTGCAGTACGAGGTAAGCAGCTGGGAAGGGGTAGCAGCAAAGAACACTCTCAGCCATTTTACAAAATCATTTGATTAAAAAACAGAAAATGTTACCATGCCACCACTCTGGATGGGGAACTTATTTGAAACATGTTTATGTAGGGGAGGTGGTGGCACAGTGGTATTGTCACTGGATTAGTAAACCAGAGACCCAGAGTAATTCTCTGGGGACCAGGGTTCGAATCCCACCACTGCAGGTGGTGAAATTTGAATTCAATAAACGTCTGGAATTTAAAAAGTCTAATGACCATGAAACCGTTGTCGATTCTCTTCAAAAACGATCTGGTTCACCAATGTCCTTTAGGGAAGGAAATTCTGCCTACACGTGACTCCAGATCCACAGCAATGTGATTGATTCTTAACTGCCCCCTTCAAGGGCAATTAGGGATGGGCAATAAATGCCGGCCCGGCCTGTGACGTCCACATGAACAAATACAAGAATATATGTAAGTATGCCTGCAGGCAGGATGGGTAGTTTTGCCAGGAGCACTGACACTCCTAGTTGCTGCTGGGTATCCTCCTCCAGAAAATGACCTGTCCCGTTCACGTTGGGAAACTTGGTCTCCTAAATTTCCTCTAACCCTCTTAATGAACCTAATTGCCTGCCCGTCTCAAGAGTGTGGGCAGCTGTCCCAGGCCCACAACATACCTTCCCAGGAGACTAGCTTCAAGAATGGCAACCCAAAACTGACACGCTGGCCATGCTGACCTCTTCGCACAACACTTAACCTCCATGTCCATTCCTGTCCAGAAGGTTCAGCCCACAAGTTAAGGACAAATTTAAATAATTAGGTAAAATGTTTACTTACAAAGTAAATTTAGGCAGCATCAGCTGTCTTTCTTAGAGGCCGATAATCAGTTGGTGGGATGTTAGTGACAGAACAGATAAAGGAGGATGGAAGGTTGGAAGGCTCAGGGAGTGAGGGAATTCCAAAGCTAAGGGCCTGGCAGCTGGAGACATGGTTGAAATTTGTGGGTGATTAACATTGGGGATGAGCAAGAGGCCTGAATTAGATGAGTGGAGCTTTTTAAAGAGTTGTGGGACTGGAGGAGACTGCAGAGGTAGGGAGGGACGATACTCTAAAGGGATTTGAAAAAAAGGATGAGAATTTTAAAATCATAATGCTGCTTAAATAGAAGTGATGTAGTTCAGCGAGCACAGATCCCAGCGAGATGTTAGGATATAGGAAAATCACACTCCCGCTCCCGAAATACCCCGCTCACCATCCAAAATGAATCCAACTCTTTCAGCAAAGCCCTGAGTTCCTGTTATATGCTGTAGCAAACATCCAGCTACTCGTGACTGGAAACTCAATTTATTCAGATGAAATTTGCAAAATGGAGTGAGGTAACTTCCTGAAGGAGGAACCAGTTTCCAGAAAACAGGTTCTGCAGCTTCAGAAATATCAACAGGATTTCTTGTTGTATTCATTCTCAGAATATGGGCGTTGCTGGCTAGGCCAGCATTTATTGTCTATTCCTAACTGTCCTTGAGAAGGTGGTGATGAGCTGCTTTCTTGAACTGCTGCAGTCCACGTAGGTACATCCACAGTGCTGTTAGGGAGGGGATGAGCCAGCGACAGTGAAGGAACGGTGATATATTTCAGGATGATGAATGACTTGGAGGGGAAGCACCCAGTGGAGGTGTTCCCAAGTGTCTGGTGCCCTTGTCCTTCTAGATGATAGTGGTCACAGGTTTGGAAAGTGCTGCTTAAGTAATGGAGTTTCCTGGGGTTGGTATTGGAACCCTTGCTTTTCCTGATATATGTAAATGATCTAGATCTTGATATGTGAGGGACAATTTCAAAATTTGCAGACGATATAGAAATTGAGAGTATTGTGAACTGTGTGAACATGGAACATAGAACATCAAACATACAGTGCAGAAGGAGGCCATTCGTCCCATCAGATCTGCACCGACACTTAAGCCCTCACTTCCACCCTATCCCCGTAACCCAATAACCCCTCCTAACCTTTTTGGACACTGAGGACAATTTATCATGGCCAATCCACCTAACCTTCTTTGGACAGTGGGAGGAAACCGGAGCACCCGGAGGAAACCCATGCAGACACGGGGAGAACGTGCAGACTCCGCACAGATAGTGACCCAGCGGGAATCGAACCTGGGACCCTGGCGCTGTGAAGTCACAGTGCTGATCAGTGTGCTGGACAGTGCAGAAATTGGTGGAGTGGGCAGACAAGTGGCAGATGAAGCTCAAAGCAGAGAAATGTGAAGTGATTCATTTTGACAGGAAGAGTATGGCGAGACAATATAAAATAAAGGCTACAACTGCAGAGGGGGATGGAGGAGCAGAGGGACAGGTGGCAGCACAGGTTACAAGCATGACTAATAATAAGACCAGAAGACATCGGAGCAGAATTACGCTATTCAGCCCATCGAGTCTGCTCCGCCATTCAATCATGGCTGATATGTTTCTAATCCCCATTCTCCTGCCTTCTCCCCATAACCCCGATCCCCTTATTAATCAGGAACCTATCTATCTCTGTCTTAAAGACACTCAGTGATTTGGCCTCCACAGCCTTCTGCGGCAAAGAGTTCCACAGATTCACCCCCCTCTGGCTGAAGAAATTCCTCATCTCAGTTTTAAAGGATCGTCCCTTTAGTCTGAGATGGTGCCTCTGCTTCTAGTTTTTCCTACAAGTGGAAACATCCTCTCCACGTCCACTCTATCCAGGCCTCGCAGTATCCTGTAAGTTTCAATAAGATCCCCACTCATCCTTCTGAACTTCAATGAGTACAGACCCAGAGGGCGATTCTCCGATATGGCGGCCAAGTTTTCGCCCGTTGTGAACGCCGTCGTGCTTCACGACGGCACGAACGGGGATCGGGCACGACCTATTCTGGCCCCCACAGTCGCGCCGCTCCAGCCTCCGTACACGGCGGAAAATAGGCGCCGCGCCAACCCGCGCATGCGCAGTTGGGCCAGCTCAATCCTGCGCTTGCACGGGGAACCTGTTACACGTGCCGGCCCCGACCCAACATGGGGTCGGTGTTCAGGGGCCGGCCACGCCGGAAAGTAGGCGTGGGGGGGAGAGGCTGGCCCGCCGATCGGTGAGCCCTGATCGCGGGCCAGACACCATCGGAGGCCCCCCCTGGTGAGGGAGCCCCCCTCCCCCCCAAAGGCCGCCCCCCCCGAGCGTTCCCGCAGAGTTCCCGCCGGCAGCGACCAGGGGTGAACGGCGCTGGCGGGACTCTGTGGTGTCGGAGCAGCCGCTCGGTCCATCCGGGCTGGAGAATCGGCGGCCCCACCGATTCCAGCGGCCCGCGGCCGGCGCCGCGCCAAACGTGCCGGTGCAAATGGCGCTGATTCTCCGCACCTCGGAGAATCGCGCGCCGGCGTCGGGGCGTCATGGCGCGGTTGTTCCGATACTCCGGACTGACGTGGGGCTCGGAGAATCGCCCCCCCAGAGTCCTCAACTGCTCCTCATATGACAAGCTCTTCATTCCAGGCATCATTCTTATGAACCTCCTCTGGACCTTTCCTAGGCTAGCACATCCTTCCTTAGACATGGGGCCCAAACTGTTCATAATATTCCAAATGGTGTCTGATCATAGCCTTATACAGCCCCAGAGTACACTTAGGAGTACATTACTCTAGCCTAAGCTTTATTAATAGGGGCATGGAATACAAATGCAAGAAAGTTATGTTAAACTTATATAAAACACTGATTCAGCCTTAACTGGAGTATTGCAATTGTTATCGTTGGCACTGCACCTTTGGGAGGATGTGATGGTGGGTAGAGAATAGTTCAACAGATGAGGAACTTCAATTAGGTGGATAGGTTGGGAGGTGTTGCGATTGTTATACTTGGAGAAGAGAAGGCTGAGAGGAGATCTGAATGAATGATTCGGACAGAGCCGATAAGGAGAAACTGTTCCCATTGGTAGAAGGATTGAAAATCAGAGGGCACTGATTTAAGGTAATCAGACTATTTCAGAGAAACATACAATTAAAATAGAAGCACGAGGAGGTTATTTCGCCCTTTGATTCTGCTCCACCATCATTATGATCATGGCTGATCCTCAAGTTCAATACCCGGATTCAGCCTTCCCCCCATATCCCTTTAGCCCCAAGAGCTATATGTAATTCCATCTTTAAATCACAGAACATTTTGGCCTCAACTACTTTCTGTGGTAGTGAATTCCACAGATTCACCACCCTCTGGGTGAAGAAATTTCTCCTCACCTCAGTCCGAAAAGGTTTACCCCTTATCCTCAAACTATGACCCCTAGTTCTGGACTCCCCCAACATAGGAACATTCTTTCTGAATCTACGCTATCTAATCCTGTTAGAATTTTACACGTTTCTATGAGATCCCCTCTCACTCTTCTAAACTCCAGTGAATACAATCCTAACCGGCCAGGTGGTAGAAGTTTCAGTAGGGGAGCATTTCGGGAACAGTGACCACAATTCAGTAAGTTTTAAAGTGCTGGTGGACAAGGATAAGAGTGGTCCTAGGATGAATGTGCTAAATTGGGGGAAGGCTAATTATAACAGTATTAGGCGGGAACTGAAGAACATAGATTGGGGGCGGATGTTTGAGGGAAAATCAACATCTGACATGTGGGAGGCTTTCAAGTGTCAGTTGAAAGGAATTCAGGACCGGCATGTTCCTGTGAGGAAGAAGGATAAATACGGCAATTTTCGGGAACCTTGGATAACGAGAGATATTGTAGGCCTCGTCAAAAAGAAAAAGGAGGCATTTGTCAGGGCTAAAAGGCTGGGAACAGACGAAGCCTGTGTGGAATATAAGGACAGTAGGAAGGAACTTAAGCAAGGAGTCAGGAGGGCTAGAAGGGGTCACAAAAAGTCATTGGCAAATAGGGTTAAGGAAAATCCCAAGGCTTTTTACACGTACATAAAAAGCAAGAGGGTAGCCAGGGAAAGGGTTGGCCCACTGAAGGATAGGCAAGAGAATCTATGTGTGGAGCCAGAGGAAATGGGCGAGGTACTAAATGAATACTTTGCATCAGTATTCACCAAAGAGAAGGAATTGGTAGTTGTTGAGTCTGGAGAAGGGTGTGTAGATAGCCTGGGTCACATTGAGATCCAAAAAGACGAGGTGTTGGGTGTCTTAAAAAATATTAAGGTAGATAAGTCCCCAGGGCCTGATGGGATCTACCCCAGAATACTGAAAGAGGCTGGAGAGGAAATTGCTGAGGCCTTGACAGAAATCTTTGGATCCTCACTGTCTTCAGGTGATGTCCCGGAGGACTGGAGAATAGCCAATGTTGTTCCTCTGTTTAAGAAGGGTAGCAAGGATAATCCAGGGAACTACAGGCCGGTGAGCCTTACTTCAGTGGTAGGGAAATTACTGGAGAGAATTCTTCGAGACAGGATCTACTCCCATTTGGAAGCAAATGGACGTATTAGTGAGAGGCAGCATGGTTTTGTGAAGGGGCGGTTGTGTCTCACTAACTTGATAGAGTTTTTCGAGGAGGTCACAAAGATGATTGATGAAGGTAGGGCAGTGGATATTGTCTATATGGACTTCAGTAAGACCTTTGACAAGGTCCCTCATGGTAGACTAGTACAAAAGGTGAAGTCACACGGGATCAGGGGTGAGCTGGCAAGGTGGATACAGAACTGGCTAGATCATAGAAGGCAGAGAGTAGCAATGGAAGGATGCTTTTCTAATTGGAGGGCTGTGACCAGTGGTGTTCCACAGGGATCAGTGCTGGGACCTTTGCTGTTTGTAGTATATATTGATGATTTGGAGGAAAATGTAACTGGTCTAATTAGTAAGTTTGCAGACGACACAAAGGTTGGTGGAATTGCGGATAGCGATGAGGACTGTCAGAGGATACAGCAGGATTTAGATTGTTTGGAGACTTGGGCGGAGAGATGGCAGATGGAGTTTAATCCGGACAAATGTGAGGTAATGCATTTTGGAAGGTCTAATGCAGGTAGGGAATATACAGTGAATGGTAGAACCCTCAAGAGTATTGAAAGTCAGAGAGGTCTAGGAGTACAGGTCCACAGGTCACTGAAAGGGGCAACGCAGGTGGAGAAAGTAGTCAAGAAGGCATACGGCATGCTTGCCTTCATTGGCCGAGGCATTGAGGAAAGAATTGGCAAGTCATGTTGCAGCTGTATAGAACCTTAGTTAGGCCACACTTGGAGTATAGTGTTCAATTCTGGTCGCCACACTACCAGAAGGATGTGGAGACTTTAGAGAGGGTGCAGAAGAGATTTACCAGAATGTTGCCTGGTATGGAGGGCATTAGCTATGAGGAGCGATTGAATAAGCTCGGTTTGTTCTCACTGGAACAAAGGAGGTTGAGGGGCGACCTGATAGAGGTCTACAAAATTATGAGGGGCATAGACAGAGTGGATAGTCAGAGGCTTTTCCCCGGGGTAGAGGGGTCAATTACTAGGGGGCATAGGTTTAAGGTGATAGGGGCAAGGTTTAGAGTAGATGTACGAGGCAAGTTTTTTACACAGAGGGTAGTGGGTGCATGGAACTCGCTACCGGAGGAGGTGGTGGAAGCAGGGACGATAGTGACATTCAAGGGGCTTCTTGACAAATACATGAATAGGATGGGAATAGAGGGATACGGTCCCAAGAAGTGTCGAAGATTGTAGTTTAGTCGGGCAGCATGGTCGGCACGGGATTGGAGGGCCGAAGGGCCTGTTCCTGTGCTGTACACTTCTTTGTTCTTTGTTTGATTTAGTCTCTCCTCATACGTCAGTCCCGCCATCCCAGGAATCAGCCTGGTAAACCTTCGCTGCCCTCCCTCCACAGCAAGAACATCCTTCATCAGAGAAGGAGACCAAAACTGCGCACAATACTCCAGGTGTGGACTCACCAATGCCCTATACAATTGCAGTAAAACATCCCTATTCCTATACTCTAATCCTCTGGCTATTTGCCTTCTTTACTGCCTGCTGTACCTGCTGCTTACTTTCAGTGACTGATGCACGAGGACACCAAGGTCTCGCTGAGTATCACCTCTCTCAATTTACACCCATTCAAATAATAATCTGCCTTTCTAGTTTTGCTACCAAAGTGGATAACCTGACATTTATCCACATTATACTGCATCTGCCCACTCACTCAGCCTGTTCAAATCCCGCTGAAGCATCTCTGCATCCTCCTCACAGCTCACCCTCCCACCCAACTTCGTATCATCTGCAAATTTGGAGATAATACATTTAGTTCCCTAACCCAAATCGTTAATATACAACGTGAACAGTTGGGGGGTCCTAGGACAGGTCCCTGCGGTACCCCACTAGTCACTGCCTGTCAATCAGAAAAAGACCCGTTTATTCCAATGTTTTGCTTCCAGTCTGCTAACCAGCTTTCTCTCCAAATCTAACACTGCCCGCAATCCCATGAACTTTAACTTTACATAGTGATCTGCTATGTGAGAGCTATGTCGAAAGCCTTCTGAAAGTATAAATAAATCATGGGCTGGATTCTCCACTCCCCGACCCCGAAATTGCGTTCGGCGTCGGGGCGGAGAATCCGTTTTGATGCCAATATCGGGAGCGGCACCGGATTTTGTATTCCCCGTCCCCTGAAAAGCGACATACTCTTGGAGTACACCCCGCCAATTATCCACCACCCCGCACTGCTCCATCCCCGACCGTCTAAGTTCACAAAGGCGGGGGTTACATATACTCACACCGTTCGGGAAGCTTGCGTGGTGGCTGCAGACTCAGTCCGGCACCGCCATAGTTGGGGGAGGGCCGATCCGCGGGCGGGAGGGGGGGGGCCTCATTCAGGGCTGGGGGCATTGTGGCCGGGTGGTCTGGGGCACGCAAGGGGCCAGAGGGGGGGACTACTTTTGCAGTATGGGTCCGCGGGCTGAGTCCGCCGTGGAGTACGGTGCGGTCGCTGCGGGCCGCCGCTGTGCGCGTGCGTGGTCACGAAACCGGAAATGCTCAGGGCCGTATCGGCAGCTGGAGCTGCGAGGTCTACGCTGCCTCCCGACTATCCCCCAGTAAAACGGGGAATCGGTGGCCGGTTCTCCCTGGTCAACTATCGAGTTGGATGATCAACCATGGTCAAAATGAATGGCAGAGCAGGCTTTAGAGCAAATAAGAACATAAGAACTAGGAGCAGGAGTAGGCCATCTGGCCCCTCGAGCCTGCTCCACCATTCAATGAGATCATGGCTGATCTTTTGTGGACTCAGCTCCACTTTCCGGCCCGAACACCATAACCCTTAATCCCTTTATTCTTCAAAAAACTATCTATCTTTATCTTAAAAACATTTAATGAAGGAGCCTCTACTGCTTCACTGGGCAAGGAATTCCATAGATTCACAACCCTTTGGGTGAAGATGTTCCTCCTAAACTCAGTCCTAAATCTACTTCCCCTTATTTTGAGGCTATGCCCCCTAGTTCTGCTTTCACCCGCCAGTGGAAACAACCTGCCCGCATCTATCCTATCGATTCCCTTCATAATCTTATATGTTTCTATAAGATCCCCCCTCATCCTTCTAAATTCCAACGAGTACAGTCCCAGTCTACTCAACCTCTCCTCGTAATCCAACCCCTTCAGCTCTGGGATTAACCTAGTGAATCTCCTCTGCACTCCCTCCAGTGCCAGTATGTCCTTTCTCAAGTAATGGCCTCCTCCTGCTCCTATTTTCTATGTTTCTATTTTTCTATGAGTCAGGAGGTGAGTTACTCACCACAGGAATCCTAGTTTGATCTGCTCTTGTAACCACAGTATTCATGTGATGGTCCAGTTGGTCATTGGTAAGGATGTTGATAATGGTGGATTCAGCAAAGATAATGCCATTGAAAATCAAGGGGCAATGGTTCGATCCTCTCTTGTTAGGGATGGTAATTGGTTGACACTTATAGGGCTTGAATGTAACTTGCCACTTGTCAGCCCAGCCTGGATATTGTCCAGGTCTTGCTGCATTTGGACAGGGACTGCTTCAGTATTTGAGGAGTTGCGAATGGTGAACATTGTGCAGACATCCACGGACATGCTGTCCCATGTCAATGATGAGGACTCCAGGGCAACTCTCTCCTGACTGTATACCACTGCGCCACCACCTCTGCTGGGCCTGTCCTGACTGTATACCACTGCGCCACCACCTCTGCTGGGCCTGTCCTGACTGTATACCACTGCGCCACCACCTCTGCTGGGCCTGTCCTGACTGTATACCACTGCGCCACCACCTCTGCTGGGCCTGTCCTGACTGTATACCACTGCGCCACCACCTCTGCTGGGCCTGTCCTGACTGTATACCACTGCGCCACCACCTCTGCTGGGCCTGTCCTGTCGGTGGCACAGGATATATCCAGGGATGGTGATGGTGTTGTCTTATATTATCTGTAAAGTTCCATGAGTATAACTATGTCAGGCTGTTGCTTGACTGGTCTGTGAAACAGCTTTCCAAATTTTGACATGAGGCTCCAGACGGTTAAGAGGACTTTGCAGGGTTGACAGGGTTGTGTTTGCTGTTGTTTTTGGTGCTGAGGTCAATGCCAGCTGGTCCATCCGGTTTAATTCCTTTGTGTTTCCTTTGCAGTGGTGGATACAACTGATTGGTGTGCTTGGCCATTTCAGAGGGTATTTAAGAGTTAATAATAATAATCTTTATTATTGTCACAAGTAGGCTTACATTAACACTGCAATGAAGTTACTGTGAAAATCCCCTAGTCGCCACACTCCAGCATCTGTTTGGGTACAGGGAGGAGAATTCAGAATGTCCAATTCACCCAATAAGCACGTCTTTCGGAACTTATGGGAGGAAACTGGAGAACCTGGAGGAAACCCACGCAGACACGGGGAGAACGTGCAGACTCCGCACAGACAGTGCCCCAAACCGGGAATCGCACCCGGGTCCCTGGTGCTGTGAAGCAACAGTGCTAACCACTGTGCCACCCTGATGCCCATAACCACATTGCTGTGGGCCTGGAATAACATGTAGGCCAGACGGCAGATTTCCTTCCCTAAAGGTGAAGGGGTAGGAGATTCATCCCCTGGATGAGCTGGGACAGAAACTAGAGAGAGAATGTTGGTTCAGAGGTTGGACACTTATGAGCGCACTTAGAAAATCATAATAAGATCAGAGTCAACATGGGTTTTTAAAAGGGAAATTGTGTTCAACAATTCTAAGACATTTTTAAGGAAGGAACTAGTAGGATGGTTAAGGGGGAAATCAGAAAATGAAGCGGAATCCTCTGGTCCTGTTGAATGCTACCTCCACAGCAGGTTCCTCGACGGTGGGTCAGGTGAGCCGTCCCTGTAGATTTTGGCGGGGCTGGAAGCTCCCAGGTGGCCAATTGTGAGTCCTCTCTGCTGCCAGAAAGCACGCCGAGATAGGGGTGGGAAATCTGGCCCATAGTTTATTTGGATTTTCAAAACACATTTGACAAGGTGCCATGCATGTTATTATAGAAAATTAAACTGAGGGCACGGGGGTAATATATTATCACGGACTAAAGATTGGTCAAGGGGCAGAAAACAAAATCGGAATAACTGGGACATTTTTGGGTTGATAGGCTGTAAGTATATATATTTGGGTCTTACTATTGACAATCTACATTTTATGATTTACATTTACATCCTTCATCCAACTTTTTCAAGTTTTCCGGTGATACAAAATTAGTTTGGAAAATGAGTAGTGCAGAGTAAGATAACGTTGCCAGGTAACCTTCGGCTGCTTTCTCCTTTGAGGTGGAGAGCTGAGTGATGATGAGTTAACCTGAGGGTCACCACACCTCAGTCAAGGGGAGGGGCAAGGTTGAGAAGGCGGGGCCTTCATGAGTACACAAAGAGACTGTAGAGGGGTATAGGTAGGTTGGGTGAGTAGGCAAGAACATGGCAGATGAAATATTATTGTAGATACGTGTGAACAAAGAACAAAGAAAAATTACAGCACAGGAACAGGCCCTTCGGCGCTCCCAGCCTGCGCCGATCCAGATCCTTTATCTAAACCTGTCTTCTATTTTCGAAGGATCTACTTCCCTCTGTTCCCTGCCCGTTCATATATCTGTCTAGATGCATCTTAAATGATGCTATCGTGCCCGCCTCTACCACCTCCGCTGGCAAAGCGTTCCAGGCACCCACCACCCTCTGCGTAAAAAACTTTCCACGCACATCTCCCTTAAACTTTCCCCCTCTCACCTTGAAATCGTAACCCCTTGTAATTGACACCCCCACTCTTGGAAAAAGCTTGTTGCTATCCACCCTGTCCATACCTCTCATAATTTTGTAGACCTCAATCAGGTCCCCCCTCAACCTCCGTCTTTCCAACGAAAACAATCCTAATCTACTCAACCTTTCTTCATAGCTAGCACCCTCCATACCAGGCAACATCCTGGTGAACCTCCTCTGCACCCTCTCTAAAGCAGCCACATCCTTCTGGTAATGTGGCGACCAGAACTGCAAGCAGTATTCCAAATGTGGCCTCACCAAAGTCCGATACAACTGTAACATGACCTGCCGACTCATGTACTCAATACCCCGTCCGATGAAGGCAGGCATGCTGTATGCCTTCTTGACCACTCTATCGACCTGCGTTGCCACCTTCAGGGTACAATGGACCTGAACTCCCAGATCTCTCTGTACATCAATTTTCCCCAGGACTCTTCCATTGACCGTATAGCCCGCTCTTGAATTAGATCTTCCAAAATGCATCACCTCGCATTTGCCTGGATTGAACTCCATCTGCCATTTCTCTGCCCAACTCTCCAATCTATCTATATTTTGCTGTATTCTCTGACAGTCCCCCTCACTATCTGCAACTCCACCAATCTTAGTATCATCTGCAAACTTGCTAATCAGACCACCTATACCTTCATCCAGATCATTTCTGTATATCACAAACAACAGTGGTCCGAGCACGGATCCCTGTGGAACACCACTAGTCACCTTTCTCCATTTTGAGACACTTTCTTCCACCACTACTCTCTGTCTCCTGTTGCCCAGCCAGTTCTTTATCCATCTAGCTAGTACGCCCTGAACCCCATACGACTTCACTTTTTCCATCAACCTGCCATGGGAAACTTTATCAAACGCCTTACTGAAATCCATGTATATGACATCTACAGCCCTTCCCTCATCAATTAACTTTGTCACTTCCTCAAAGAATTCTATTAGGTTTGTAAGACATGACCTTCCCTGCACAAAACCATGCTGCCTATCACTGATAAGTCTATTTTCTTCCAAATGTGAATAGATCCTATCCCTCAGTATCTTCTCCAACAGTTTGCCTACTAATGACGTCAAGTTCACAGGTCTATAATTCCCTGGATTATCCCTGCTTCCCTTCTTAAACAAAGGGACAACAATAGCAATTCTCCAGTCCTCCAGGACCTTACCCCGTGCTCAAGGATGCTGCAAAGATATCTATTAAGGCCCCAGCTATTTTGTCCTTCGCTTCCCTCAGTAACCTGGGATAGATCCCATCCGAACCTGGGGACTTGTCCAATTTAATGCCTTTTAGAATACCCAAAACTTCCCCCTTCCTTATGCCGACTTGACCTAGAGTATTTAAACATCCATCCCTAATCTCAACATCTGTCATGTCCCTCTCCTTGGTGAATACTGATGCAAAGTACTCATTAAGAATCTCACCCATTTCCTCTGACTCCACGCATAAAATCCCTCTTTTGTCTTTGAGTGGGCCAATCCTTTCTCTAGTTACCCTCTTGCTCCGAATATACAAATAAAAGGCTTTGGGATTTTCCTTAACCCTGTTAGCCAAAGATATTTCATGACCCCTTCTAGCCCTCTTTATTGCGCATTGGAGATATGTCCTACTTTCCCGATATTCCTCCAAAGCTTCATCAGTTTTAAGTCGCCTAGATCTTATGTATGCTTCCTTTTTCATCTTAGCTAGTCTCACAATTCCACCCGTCATCCATGGTTCCCTAATCTTGCCATTTCTATCCCTCATTTTCACAGGGACATGTCTGTCCTGCACTCTAATCAACCTTTCCTTAAAAGACTCCCACATTTCAAATGTGGATTTACCCTTAAACAGCTGCTCCCAATCCACATTCCCTAGCTCTTGCCGAATTTTGTTATACTTGGCCTTTCCCCAATTTAGGACCACTCTCGTCTTTGTCCATGAGTATTCTAAAACTTACGGAATTGTGATCTCTATTCTCAAAGTAATCCTGTAAATGACCTATTTATGTCACCTCTGTTTCCAATGTCATGAAACTGGACTACCGATTCATCAACTGTCTCCAGGTATATTGAACATTTTAAGGAAGATTGTGTTTAAAAAAAAAAGACACTAATGGTTGATTAAAAGTGACCACTTTCGGACTTCGGGTGACTGCTCCTGCTCGGGATGGACTTTTGGACCTTTTCCCCTGATGTCTTTTACCGGACTTGATTTGAAAAATTGATGACAGAGGTAATTGTGAGCTGAATTCCCACATCGGTGCATGGAGGACTAGAAGTGCTTGGACAGGCAGAAACAGAAGGACAGAGAAGGCTTGGGCTGAAGCAGCACTGGGAGGAAGCATGAGGGAGGACCGGGCCTCTGGATTGTCGGCCCAGCGGTCAGCGGAGCAGTTGATGCAAGTTATCCAGGAGATCTTCGCCAAGCAGAAGCGAGACTGCTTGGACCCGATTAAAGAGGCAATTTCGCGGCTGGAACTTAGATTGGATGCCCAAGATCGGGCGATCCAGAAAGTAGAAGGCGCTGGCTGACCAGGAGCAGCAGGGAATTGGGAACCTGAATTGTAGCTCCAGTATACAGGAGGTTGAGAGTAGTGAGGTCATGAGTAAGGTTTCAAAGTTGCAGGAGTGTACCGGCAGATAGGAAGGTGGTTTAAAGTGTGTCTACTTCAATGCCAGGAGCATCCGGAATAAGGTGGGTGAACCTGCGGCATGGGTTGGTACCTGGGACATCGATGTTGTGGCCATCTTGGAGACATGGCTAGAGCAGGGACAGGAATGGTTGTTGCAGGTGCCGGGGTTTAGATATTTCAGTAAGCTCAGGGAAGGTGGTAAAAGAGGGGGAGGGGTGGCATTGTTAGTCAAGGACAGTATTAGGTAGCAGAAAGAACGTTTGATGAGGACTCGTCTACTGAGGTAGTATGGGCTGAAGTTAGAAACAGGAAAGGTGAGGTCACCCTGTTAGGGGTTTTCTATACGCCTCCGAAACGTTCCAGAGATGTAGAGGAAAGGATAGGAGCGAAAGTAACAGGGTAGTTGTAATGGGGGACTTTAACTTTCAAATATTGACTGGAAACGCGATAGTTCTAGTACTTTAGATGGGTCCGATTTTGTCCAAAGTGTGCAGGAGGGTTTCCTGACACAGTATGTAGATAGGCCAACGAGAGGCAAGGCAATATTGGATTTGGTACTGGGTAATGAACCAGGACAGGTGTTAGATTTGGAGGTAGGTGAGCACTTTGGTGATCGTGACCACAATTTGACTAAGTTTACTTTAGTGACCAAAAGGGATAGGTATATACCGCAGGGCAAGAGTTATATCTGGGGGAGAGGCAATTATGATGCGATGAGGCAAGACCTAGGATGCATCGGATGGAGAGGAAAACTGCAGGGGATGGGCACAATTGAAATGTGGAGCTTGTTCAAGGAACAGCTACTGCGTGTCCTTGATAAGTATGTACCTGTCAGGCAGGGAGGAAGTGATCGAGCGAGGGAACCGTGGTTTACTAAAGCAGTTGAAACACTTGTCAAGAGGAAGAAGGAGGCTTATGTAAAGATGAGACGTGAAGGTTCAGTAAGGGCTCTCGAGAGTTACAAGTTAGCTAGGAAGGACCTAAAGAGAGAGCTAAGAAGAGCCAGGAGGGGACATGAGAAGTCTTTGGCAGGTAGGATCAAGGATAACCCTAAAGCTTTCTATCGATATGTCAGGAATAAAAGAATGACTAGGGTAAGAGTAGGGGCAGTCAAGGACAGTGGTGGGAAGTTGTGCCTGGAGTCCGAGGAGATAGGAGAGGTGCTAAATGAATATTTTTCGTCAGTATTCACACAGGAAAAGGACAATGTTGTCGAGGAGAATATTGAGATACTAGACTAGAAGGGCTTGAGGTTCATAAGGAGGAGGTGTTAGCAATTCTGGAAAGTGTGAAAATAGATAAGTCCCCTGGGCCGGATGGGATTTATCCAAGGATTCTCTGAGAAGCTAGGGAGGAGATTGCTGAGCCTTTGGCTTTGATCTTTAAGTCATCTTTGTCTACAGGAATAGTGCCAGATGACTGGAGGATAGCAAATGTTGTCCCCTTGTTCAAGAAGGGGAGTAGAGACAACCCCGGTAACTATAGACCAGTGAGCCTTACTTCTGTTGTGGGCAAAGTCTTGGAAAGGTTTATAAGAGATAGGATGTATAATCATCTGGAAAGGAATAATTTGATTAGAGATTGTCAACACGGTTTTGTGAAGGGTAGGTCATGCCTCACAAACCTTATTGAGTTCTTTGAGAAGGTGACCAAACAGGTGGATGAGGGTAAAGCAGTTGATGTGGTGTATATGGATTTCAGTAAAGCGTTTGATAAGGTTTCCCACGGTAGGCTATTGCAGAAAATACGGAGGCATGGGATTCAGGGTGATTTAGCAGTTTGGATCATAAATTGGCTAGCTGGAAGAAGACAAAGGGTGGTGGTTGATGGGAAATGTTCAGACTGGAGTCCAGTTACTAGTGGTGTACCACAAGGATCTGTTTTCAGGCCACTGCTGTTTGTCATTTTTATAAATGACCTGGAGGAGGGCGTAGAATTATGGGTGAGTAAATTTGCAGATGACACTAAAGCCGGTGGAGTTGTGGACAGTGCGGAAGGATGTTACAAGTTACAGAGGGACATAGATAAGCTGCAGAGCTGGGCTGAGAGGTGGCAAAATGGAGTTTAATGCAGAAAAGTGTAAAGTGATTCATTTTGGAAGGAATAACAGGAAGACAGAGTACTGGGCTAATGGTAAGATTCTTGGCAGTGTGGATGAGCAGAGAGATCTCGGTGTCCATGTACATAGATCCCTGAAAGTTGCCACCCAGGTTGAGAGGGTTGTTAAGAAGGTGTACGGTAACTTTATTGGTAGAGGGATTGAGTTTCGGAGCCATGAGGTCATGTTGCAGCTGTACAAAACTCTGGTGCGGCCGCATTTGGAGTATTGCGTGCAATTCTGGTCGCTGCATTATAGGAAGGATGTGGAAGCATTGGAAAGGGTGCAGAGGAGATTTACCAGAATGTTGCCTGGTATGGAGGGAAGATCTCATGAGGGAAGGCTGAGGGACCTGAGGCTGTTTTCATTAGAGAGAAGAAGGTTAAGAGGTGACTTAATTGAGGCATACAAGATGATCAGAGGATTAGATAGGGTGGACAGTGAGAGCCTTTTTCCTCAGATGGTGATGTCTAGCACGAGGGGACATAGTTTTAAATTGAGGGGAGATAGATATAGGACAGATGTCAGAGGTAGGTTCTTTACTCAGAGAGTAGTAAGGGCGTGGAATGTCCTGCCTGCAACAGTAGTGGACTCACCAACATTAAGGGCATTCAAATGGTCATTGGATAGACATATGGACAATAAGGGAATAGTGTAGATGGACTTTAGAGTGGTTTCACAGGTTGGCGCAACATCGAGGGCCGAAGGGCCTGTACTGCGCTGTAATGTTCTGTGTTCTAATCACCGACTGAAACTTCAACCACCTGGCCGGGATCATTCCCCAATACCAGGTCCAGTATGGCCCCTTCCCGAGTTGGACTATTTACATACTGCTTTAAAAAACTCTCCTGGATGCTCCTTACAAATTCTGCTCCATCTACGCCTCCAACACTACATGAGTCCCATTCAATGTTGGGGAAGTTAAAATCTCCCATCACGACCACCCTATTGCTCCTACGTTTTTCTATAATCTGTCTACATATTTGTACCTCTACTTCACGCTCGCTTTTGGGAGGCCTGTAGTAAAGTCCCAACAATGTTACTGCACCCTTCCTATTCCTTAGCTCTACCCATATTGCCTCAGTGTTCGAATCCTCCATCGTGCCCTCCTTAATCACAGCTGTGATATCATCTCTGACCAGTAATCCAACTCTTCCACCCCTTTTACCTCCCTCTCTATCCCTCCTGAAGCATCTATACCCTGGGATATTTAGTTGCCAGTCTTGCCCTTCCCTCAACCAAGTCTCAGTAATACCAATAACATCATATTCCCAGGTACTAATCCAAGCCCTAAGTTTATCTGCCTTACCTGTTACACTTCTCGCATTGAAACAAATGCACCTCAGACCACCTGTCCCTTTGCGTTCATCATCTCTTCCCTGTCTACTCTTCCCCTTAGTCACATTGAGTTTATTATCTAGTACCTTACTGGCTTTAGTTGCTGCCTCTTTACTGACCTCTAACTTCCTAATCTGGTTCCCATCCCCCTGCCACATGAGTTTAAAACTTCTCCAACAGTGTTAACAAAAGCACCCCCTAGGACATTGGTTCCAGTCCTGCCCAGGTGTAGACCATCTGATTTGTAATGGTCCCACCGCCCCCAGAACCGGTTCCAATGTTCCAAAAATCTGAACCCCTCCCTCCTGCACCATCTCTCAAGCCACGTATTCATTTTGACTATTCTTGATTTTCTACTCTGACTGTCTCGTGGCACTGGTAGCCATCCTGAGATTACTACCTTTGAGGTCCTACTTTTTAACTTATCTCCTAACTCCCTAAATTCTGATTGTAGGACCTCATCACGTTTTTTACCTATATTGTTGGTGCCTATATGCACCATGACAACTGGCTGTTCACCCTCCCCCTTCAATATGTCCTGCAGCCGATCTGAGACATCCCTGACCCGTGCACCTGGGAGGCAACATACCATTCGGGAGTCTCGTTTTCAACCACAGAAACGCCTGTCTATTCACCTTACGATTGAATCTCCCTATGACTATAGCCCTGCCAGTCTTTTTCCCGCCCTTCTGTGCAGCAGAGCCAGACACGGTGCCATGAGCCTGGCTACTACTGCCTTCCCCTGGTGAGTCACCTCTCCCAACAGTATCCAAAACGGTATACCTGTTTTGGAAGGAGATGACTGCAGGGGACACCTGCACTGCCTTCCTGCTCTTTCTCTGCCTTTTGGTCACCCATTCCCTGTCTCCCTCACCAATCCTAATCTGTGGTGTGACCAACTCACTGAACGTGCTTTCCACGACCTCCTCAGCATCGCAGATGCTCCAAAGTAAGTCCATCCGCGGCTCCAGAGCCGTCATGCGGTCTAACAGGAGCTGCAGCTGGACACACTTCCCGCACATGAAGGAGTCAGGGGTATCGACCGCATCCCTGAACTCCCACATTGAGCACGAGGAGCATAACACGGGTCTGGGATCTCCTGCCATTTTTACACTTTACCTTCACTGATTACAAATATAATATCAAGTAATGAATCAGTGAAAGGAATAAAGATTTTACTTACCAATCACAATACTTACCAACACACGAAGAGCTGAATTTCTCCCAGCTACTGCTAATTGGAGCACTTTCCTTACCAGCCAATCAGGTCACTGCTTTGCTGTGATGTCACTCTTCAAGGTAAGTTTTTTACGTTTTTAAATAGGTAAACTTACCTTCCCGACAGACCCCTCGCCACTGCGCATGCCGAAAATCTGAAGGCCGCTTCTCCGGCAGCTGTGTCCCCGCCGCTCTCCTCGCGCTCTTTTACCCTGTGTCCCCGCCGCTCTCCTCGTGCTCTTTCACTGAGTCCCCGCCGCTCTCCTCGCGCTCTTTCAGTGTGTCCCCGCTGCCCTCCTCGCGCTCTTTCACTGTGCCCCCGCCGCTCACCTCGCGCTCTTGCACTGTGTCCCCGCCGCTCTCCTCGTGCTCTTTCACTGTGTCCCCGTCGCTCTCTTCGCGCTCTTTAATCCTGTGTCCCCGCCGCTCTCCTTGCGCTCTTTAATCCTGTGTCGCCGCCGCTCTCCGCGCTCTTTTATCCTGTGTCCCCGCCGCTCTCCGCACTCTTTCACTGAGTCCCCGCCGCTCTCCTCGCGCTCTTTCACTGTGTCTCCGCCGCTCTCTTTCACTGTGTCCCCGCCGCTCTCCTTGCGCTCTTTAATCCTGTGTCCCCGCCGCTCTCCGCCATCTTTTATCCTGTGTCCCCGCCGCTCTCCGCGCTCTTTAATCCTGTGTCCCGGCCGCTCTCCTCGCGCTCTTTTATCCTGTGTCCCCGCCGCTCTCCTCGCGCTCTTTCACTGTGTCTCCGCCGCTCTCTTTCACTGTGTCCCCGCCGCTCTCTTCGCGCTCTTTAATCCTGTGTCCCCGCCGCTCTCCTTGCGCTCTTTAATCCTGTGTCCCCGCCGCTCTCCGCGCTCTTTTATCCTGTGTCGCCGCCGCTCTCCGCGCTCTTTAATCCTGTGTCCCGGCCGCTCTCCTCGCGCTCTTTTATCCTGTGTCCCCGCCGCTCTCCTCGCGCTATTTCACTGAGTCCCCGCCGCTCTCCTCGGGCTCTTTCACTGTGAAGTTATGCAGTTTGGAGCAATAGCAGAGCAGGATATATTTTGGATGGTGCTAGCCTGGGAATTATTTCCATGCAGAGGGTCCTGGATGCACGTATACTTAGAATCATAGAATTTACAGTGCGGAAGGAGGCCATTTGGCCCATCGAGTCTGCATCAGCCCTTACAAAGAGCACCCTACTCAAGCCCACGTATCGACCCTATCCCCGTAACCCAGTAATCCCCACTTATGAATCACAGAAAATTATCATGTAGGCAGAGCGAGTAATTAGAAAGGCAAATGGTATGTTAGCATTTATTACAAAACAGATTAGTCTATATGAGTAAAGAAGTTGTACTACGAAGGCGCAGGGTACTGGTGAGGCCACATTATGTGTGGTTTCTCCTCACCTAATGAGGGACTCCTTGAGGAGTGTAACTGAAGTTTAGTAGACTGGTTCCTTGGATGAGGGATGGATAGTAGACAAGGCGTATTTTACCTGGGGTTCGGAAGAATGAGAGGTGATCTATTTGAAACATGTGAAATTCTGAAGAGAGTTTTATACAGTAGATTCTGCAAAAATGTTTCCCTGGCTGGGGAATCTAGAACACAGGCCGCAGAGGGTCACATTCTCAGAATAAGGGGCCAATCATTTATGACTGAGGTGAGGAGGAATGTCTTCACTCAAAGGGCGCTGAATCTTTGGAGCGCCCTTCCCCAGGAGATATGTAGATGCTCAGTTGTTGAGAACATTCAAGACAAGGTCCTTGGCTTTTATGCATATTCAAGGTTTGGGGATAATATGGGATTTCTTCAAAGAAACAACCTTGGCAAACTATCGTCCCAATTCCAATCTCTCTTTTGCCTCCAAAGCCTTTGAACATATTGTCACCTCCCAAATATGTGCCCATCTTTCCTGAACTCCATGTTTGTCACAGTGTTTCTTACTTCATAGGCCAAGTAGTGCAGTAACCAGTGTTATGGGCCAGGGTTTAGAGAACCCCAAAGTATATCATGGAGTTCATCTGACCTATAACTGTTTATAGATTTTGGTTATGAGGAGTACAAGGGCCTGACTTTCAGGTGTTAGTCAACAGAGGCCTTAAGCACTTTTAATCAAAAACAACGTTTATTCTACAAATTCAGTTAATATTTTATAAACACACACAGTAAGCATTTTATCAACAACAAACATAAATACCCCACACAGCTACAGTACTCTATATTTAACCCTTAATAACTTCCCTTTACTGTTTTTACCCAAGTAACAACATCCATTAACCAGATAAAAACCCTTTTACCCAAAACAGTAAGTTTGAATTCCTTCCAGTTATTACTTTGAAGTTATCAAGTGATCTGGGGACACCTTTTTAACATGCAGAGAGACCAAGAAGCCTTCTTTTGTCTGAATGCAACTTGATTAGGGAACTTAAGGTGAAGGAACCCTTAGGGAGCAGTGACCACAATATGATAGAATTTACCCTGCAGTTTGAGAGGGAGAAGTTGCAATCAGATGTAACGGTATTACAATTAAATAAGTGTAACTACAAAACCATGAGGGAGGAGCTGGCCAGAGTTGATTGGAAAAGGAGCCCAGCAGGGAAGACATTGGAACAGCAATGACAGGAATTTTGGGGGTAATTCGGGAGGCACAACAGAAATGCATCCCAAGGAGGAGGAAACATGCTAAGGGACGGACAAGGCATCCATGGCTGACGAGGGAAGTCAAGGAAAGTACAAAAGCAAAGGAAGAAGCATACAAAGTAATGAGGATTAGTGGGAAGCCAGAGGATTGGGAAGCCTTTAAAAGCGAGCAGAGGACAACTAGAAAAGCAATAAGGGGGGAGAAGATGAAGTACGAGTGCAAGCTAGCTCGTAAATAAAGGAAGATAGGAAGAGATTTTTTCAATATATAAAAGGTAAGAAAGAGGCAAAAATAGACATTGGACCACTAGAAAATGTGGCTGGAGAAGTAATAACAGGAAACAAAGAAATGGCAGAGGAACTGAATAGTTACTTTGCATGAGACTTCACGGTGGAAGACACCAGTGGGATGCCAGAGCTCCAGGAGAACCAGGGGGCAGAGGTGAGTGCAGTGGCCATCACTAAGAAAAAGGTTATGGGGAAACTGAAAGGTCTGAAGGTGGATAAATCACCTGGACCGGATGGACTACACCCCAGGGTTCTAAAAGAGATAGCTGAGGAGATTGTGGAGGCATTGGTCGTGGAGAACTGGAAAGTGGCGAATATAACACTGCTGTTTAAGAAGGGAGGGAGGGGACTTCTGGTGGTGGCCATGGAGGGGTAGGTTGCCCATTTGATAGCTCCCGCCTGTAACGGACTTTTGGACCTTTTCCCCCGTTTTTATTTGGATTTTATGGGATAAAGCAGTGAAGAGTGAGACAGTAAGGAGAAATCCCCTCCGGTGTTTGGAGAATTGGACCAGAAGTGGACGTGTGAGATGACAAAGTCTTATCAGGGAGACACAAGCAGACCTGATAACACAGGACAGCATGGCGGAGGGCAAGGTCCGCGTGGAGATGGCACAGTGGTTGACGGAACAGCTGGTGGTTTTTTGAGGATTGCTTCGCCAAGCTGAAGAAGGACACGCTGGACCCGATCAAGGCTTTGATTGATCAAGTGGTTCAGAATCAGGAAACCCACGGGCGAGCGATCCGGGAGGTCGAACAAAAGTTGTCCGAGCACGAGGAGTATATAACCGTGCTGGAAAGCAAGGTGGGGATGATGAACGACCACCAGAAAAGAATGCAGGAGAAGCTGGAGGACCTGGAGAATAGGTCCAGGAGACAGAATCTCAGAATTGTTGGCCTCCCTGAAGGCAGTGAGGGATCGGATACGAGGGCCTATGTGACGGACATGTTGGAGAAGTTGATGGGGGCTGGGGTGTTCCCTCGGCCCCTGGAATTGGACAGAGCACACAGAGCCCTCGCGAGGAAGCCTAGAGCGAACGAACCGCCGAGGGCCATGGAGGTACGTTTTCACCGTTTCCTGGACAAGGAACACGTTTTGCGGTGGGCCAAGAAAGAACGGAGCAGCAAGTGGGAGAACTATCAGTTGCGCATTTATCAGGACCTGGGAGCGGATTTGGCCAAGAGGCAAGCTGGGTTTAATCGGGCAAAAACGACCCTCTTTAAGAAGGGGGTGAAGTTCGGGATGCTGTACCCAGCCCGCTTGTGGGTCGCATGAGGAATGGGATTTCTACTTTGAAACGCCAGACAAAGTATGCAGCTTTATTCAAGAAATGAAGCTGGAGGCGAATTAAAAGACACTTAAGCCTTGGAGAAGTACTGTGGCAGCGGTTTGCGGTGCTGGATTGTAAAAATTTAAGTAGCTCTCTGTGAAATAATGGGCTGTATGGATGTTTAAAGATTGACCTTGTTAGAGGGGGGATGGGCTTTGAATTTAGTTCTGCTTTTTGGGTGACTATTTTTCTAAAGTGATTGTTTCTTCACTGTTTGTTTTTTTCTGTTGTTTGTTTACTGGGGAATGTGATGCTTTTAAAATGTTTATTCATGTGGGGGGGGGAGAGAGGCGAGTACAATAGGGAGACAGACTGTTTGGTGCCAGGGGCGGGAGCTATCGAGTCAGCATGGGTCAGCTGACTCTCGGAAGCGCAGTGGGGGGTGGACAGGTGTTAAGCTGGAGCTTGACTTGGGGGATTGGGTTTTTAGTGTTGTTGCTAGGGGGGCAGGGAGTGGGCGGAGCTGCTTTGCTGACACAGAGGGACTGTTACTAGGGGACAAATGGGAGGGCAGGAACGGCAACAGCCCGAGTAGGGACTTGAAGAAGCGGAGGGCGCGAGCTCGAGGCTGGCCTAAAAAGGGTGATGGCTAGTCCGTGAGGGGGGGGGGGGGGGGGGGCATTGGAAGCCCCCGTCCCAGCTGATCACATGGAACATGAGAGGACTGAATGGGCCGGTCAAGAGGGCTCGTGTGTTCGCGCATTTGAGAGAACTGAAGGCGGGACATGGCAACGCTACAAGAGACACACCTAAAGGTTAAAGTCCAGACGAGGTTGAGGAAGGGGTGGTTTAGCCAAGTGTTCCACTCAGGATTGGACTCAAAGACCAGGGGGGTAGCGATCTTGATCAGCAAATGAGTGGCAAGACAGGGAGAATCGTGTCAGACACGGGGGGTAGGTACATAATGGTGAGTGGGAAGCTGGAGGGGGTGCGAGTGGTACTCGTGAACGTATATGCTCCAAATTGGGATGACGTGGAATTTATGAGGCGGGTGTTAGGTAAGATCCCAGACTTGGAGTCACATAACCTGATCATGGGAGGGGACTTCAACACAGTCATTGATCCGGAATTGGACCGGTCAAAATCCAGGACAGGGAGGAGGCCGGCTACGGCAAAGGAATTGAAGTGTTTTATGGGACAGATGGGGTGAGTAGACCCATGGAGGTTTGCACGGCCGAGGACGAATGAGTTTTCCTTTTTTTCACATGTCCACAAGGTATACTCTCGCATCGACTTTTCTCTGAGCACGGCGCTAATACCGAAGGTGGTGGATACTGAGTACTCAGCAATCGCAGTGTCGGACCATGCCCCAGATTGGGTGGATCTATGGGTTAGTGTGGAGAGAGGGCAATGCCCGCCGTGGAGACTGGATGTGGGGTTGCTAACAGACGAGGCGGTCTGTGGGCGGGTTAACAAGTCCATCCAGAACTACTTGGAAACAAATGGTACGGGGGAGGTCTCCGCAGCGACGGTCTGGGAAGCTTTGAAGGCAGTGGTCAGAGGGGAATTAATCTCGATACGGGCCCACAGAGTAAAGGTGGAACGGGCTGAGAGGGATAGATTAGTGGAAGAGATACTCCAGGTGGACAGGAGATACTCGGAAGCCCCGGACACGGGGCGACTGAGGGAGCGACGGAGGTTACAGGCAGAGTTTGGGCTGTTGACCACAGGGAAAGCAGTGGAACAGTTGAGGAAGGCAAGGGGGGCGATTTACGAGTGTGGGGACAAGGCAAGCAGAATGTTAGCGCACCAGCCCGAGAAAGAGAGGCGGCCAGGGAGATAGGTAAAGTAAAGAGTAGAGGCGAGAATACTAACTTGGACCCAGCGGGGGTGAACGAGGTGTTTAAGGACTTTTAGAGTAAATTATATGAGTCGGAACCCCCGGCTGGGGTGGAGGGGATGAGGCAGTTTTTGGATCAGTTGAGGTTCCTGAGGGTGGAGGAGGACCAGGTGGAGGGGCTGGGAGCCCCAATTGAGATTGAGGAAATAATCGAGGGGCTGGAGGGCATGCAGTCGGGCAAGGCCCCGGGGCTGGACGGCTACCCGGTCGAATTCTATAAGACGTTTTCAGAGATATTGAGCCCACTGCTGGTGAGGATATTTAATGAAGCAAGAGAGAAGGGAGTCCGCCCCCAACAATGTCGCAGGCCTCGGTTTCATTGATCCTGAAACGAGAGAAGGATCCGGAGCAATGCGGGTCATACAGGCCGATTTCTCTACTGAATGTGGACACCAAACTGCTGGCTAAGATACTGGCCACAAGGATCGAGGACTGTGTCCCGGGGGTGATAGGGGAAGACCAGACGGGATTTGTAAAGGGCAGGTAACTCAAGGCCAATGTTCGAACGCTTCTAAATGTTATTATGATGCCCTCAGAAGGAGAGGAGGCGGAGGTGGTGGTAGTGATGGATGCGGAGAAGGCTTTTGATCGGGTGGAGTGGAATTACCTGTGGGAGGTGCTGGGAAGGTTTGGGTTTGGTGAGGGCTTTATTGACTGTGTGTGGTTGCTCTATCAGGCACCAGTAGCGAG
The DNA here is from genome assembly GCF_047496885.1 of Scyliorhinus torazame. NCBI lineage: Eukaryota > Metazoa > Chordata > Chondrichthyes > Carcharhiniformes > Scyliorhinidae > Scyliorhinus > Scyliorhinus torazame. The sequence goes on along the minus strand of NC_092721.1, from coordinate 210,127,907 downwards.
TGTGCATACGACGCGGCTGAGGTTGGGGTATTTTGAACTACACCGAGGGACGAGGTAGTATGCAAATGTCCCCCACAACAGTCAATCAGCAGCTCCGCTCTACTGCCCTCTGCTGGATGTCAGTATAGGTTAGAGAGAAAAGGGTAATATGTCACTATAGGTTAGAGAGCACAGGGTAATATGTCAGTATAGGTTAGAGAGCACAGGGTAATATGTCAGTATAGGTTAGAGAGTACAGGGGTAATATGTCAGTATAGGTTAGAGAGCACAGCGGTAATATGTCAGTATAGGTTAGAATGCAGAGGGGTAATATGTCAGTATAGGTTAGAGAGCACAGGGTAATCTGTCAGTATAGGTCAGCGAGCACAGGGTAATATGTCAGTATAGGTTAGAGAGCACAGGGTATTATGTCAGGATAGGTTAGAGAGCACAGGGTAATATGTCAGTATAGGTTAATGAGCACAGCGGTAATATGTCAGGATAGGTTAGAGAGCACAGGGTAATATGTCAGGATAGGTTAGAGAGCACAGGGTAATATGTCAGTATAGGTTAATGAGCACAGCGGTAATATGTCAGGATAGGTTAGAGAGCACAGCGGTAATATGTCAGGATAGGTTAGAGAGCACAGGGTAATATGTCAGTATAGGTTAATGAGCACAGCGGTAATATGTCAGGATAGGTTAGAGAGCACAGGGTAATATGTCAGTATAGGTTAGAGAGTACAGGGTAATATGTCAGTATAGGTTAGAGAGCACAGGGTAATATGTCAGTATAGGTTAGAGAGTACAGGGTAATATGTCAGTATAGGTTAGAGAGCACAGGGTAATATGTCAGTATAGGTCAGCGAGCACAGGGTAATATGTCAGTATAGGTTAGAGAGCACAGCGGTAATATGTCAGGATCGGTTAGAGAGCACAGGGTAATATGTCAGTATAGGTTAATGAGCACAGCGGTAATATGTCAGGATAGGTTAGAGAGCACAGCGGTAATATGTCAGGATAGGTTAGAGAGCACAGGGTAATATGTCAGTATAGGTTAGAGAGTACAGGGTAATATGTCAGTATAGGTTAGAGAGCACAGGGTAATATGTCAGTATAGGTTAGAGAGCACAGCGGTAATATGTCAGGATAGGTTAGAGAGCACAGGGTAATATGTCAGTATAGGTTAATGAGCACAGCGGTAATATGTCAGGATAGGTTAGAGAGCACAGCGGTAATATGTCAGGATAGGTTAGAGAGCACAGGGTAATATGTCAGTATAGGTTAGAGAGTACAGGGTAATATGTCAGTATAGGTTAGAGAGCACAGGGTAATATGTCAGTATAGGTTAGAGAGTACAGGGTAATATGTCAGTATAGGTTAGAGAGCACAGGGTAATATGTCAGTATAGGTCAGCGAGCACAGGGTAATATGTCAGGATAGGTTAGAGAGCACAGCGGTAATATGTCAGGATAGGTTAGAGAGCACAGGGTAATATGTCAGTATAGGTTAGAGAGTACAGGGTAATATGTCAGTATAGGTTAGAGAGCACAGGGTAATATGTCAGTATAGGTTAGAGAGTACAGGGTAATATGTCAGTATAGGTTAGAGAGCACAGGGTAATATGTCAGTATAGGTCAGCGAGCACAGGGTAATATGTCAGTATAGGTTAGAGAGCACAGGGTAATATGTCAGTATAGGTTAGAGAGCACAGGGTAATATGTCAGTATAGGTCAGCGAGCACAGGGTAATATGTCAGTATAGGTTAGAGAGCACAGGGTAATATGTCAGTATAGGTTAGAGAGCACAGCGGTAATATGTCAGGATAGGTTAGAGAGCACAGGGTAATATGTCAGTATAGGTTAATGAGCACAGCGGTAATATGTCAGGATAGGTTAGAGAGCACAGGGTAATATGTCAGTATAGGTTAGAGAGCACAGGGTAATATGTCAGTATAGGTTAGAGAGCACAGGGTAATATGTCTGTGTAGATCAGCGGGCACAGGGTAATATGTCAGTATAGGTTAATGAGCACAGCGGTAATATGTCAGTATAGGTTAGAGAGCACAGCGGTAATATGTCAGGATAGGTTAGAGAGCACAGGGTAATATGTCAGTATAGGTTAATGAGCACAGCGGTAATATGTCAGTATAGGTTAGAGAGCACAGGGTAATATGTCAGTGTAGATCAGCGGGCACAGGGTAATATGTCAGTATAGGTTAGAGAGCACAGCGGTAATATGTCAGGATAGGTTAGAGAGCACAGGGTAATATGTCAGTGTAGATCAGCGGGCACAGGGTAATATGTCAGTGTAGATCAGCGGGCACAGGGTAATATGTTAGGATAGGTTAGAGAGCACAGGGTAATATGTCAGTGTAGATCAGCGGGCACAGGGTAATATGTCAGTGTAGATCAGCGGGCACAGGGTAATATGTCAGTATAGGTTAGAGAGCACAGGGTAATATGTCAGTATAGGTTAGAGAGCACAGCGGTAATATGTCAGGATAGGTTAGAGAGCACAGGGTATTATGTCAGGATAGGTTAGAGAGCACAGGGTAATATGTCAGTGTAGATTAGAGCGCACAGGGTAATATGTCAGTATAGGTTAATGAGCACAGGGTAATATGTCAGTATAGGTAAGCGAGCACAAGGTAATATGTCAGTATAGGTTAGAGAGCACAGCGGTAATATGTCAGTATAAGTTAGAGAGTACAGGGTAATATGTCAGTATAGCTTAGCGAGCACAAGGTAATATGTCAGTATAGGTTAGAGAGCACAGGGTAATATATCAATATAGGTTAGAGAGCACAGGGTAATATGTCAGTATAGGTTAGAGAGCACAGGGTAATATGTCAGTATAGGTTGGAGAGCACAGAGGTAATATGTCAGTATAGGTCAGCGGGCACAGGGTAATAGAACATAGAACATAGAAAATACAGCACAGAACAGGCCCTTCGGCCCACGATGTTGTGCCGAACTTTGTCCAAGATTAATCATAGATTATCATTGAATTTACAGTGCAGAAGGAGCCATTCGGCCCTTTGAGTCTGCACCGGCTCTTGGAAAGAGCACCCTACCCAAACTCAACACCTCCACCCAACACCAAGGGCAATTTGGACATTAAGGGCAATTTATCATTAGCCAATTCACCTAACCCGCACATCTTTGGACTGTGGGAGGAAACCGGAGCACCCGGAGGAAACCCACGCAGACACGGGGAGGACGTGCAGACTCCGCACAGACAGTGACCCAAGCCGGAATCAAACCTGGGACCCTGGAGCTGTGAAGCAATTGTGCTACCCACAATGCTACCGTGCTGCCCTTAAGAACAAATAAATCAACACTATATCATTTTACCGTAATCCATGTACCTATCCAATAGCTGCTTGAAGGTCCCTAATGTTTCCAACTCAACTACTTCCACAGGCAGTGCATTCCATGCCCCCACTACTCTCTGGGTAAAGAACCTACCTCTGACATCCCCCCTATATCTTCCACCTTTCATCTTAAATTTATGTCCCCATGTAATGGTTTGTTCCACCCTGGGAAAAAGTCTCTGACTGTCTACTCTATCTATTCCCCTGATCATCTTATAAACCTCTATCAAGTCGCCCCTCATCCTTCTCCGTTCTAATGAGAAAAGGCCTAGCACCCTCAACCTTTCCTCGTAAGACCTACTCTCCATTCCAGGCAACATCCTGGTAAATCTCCTTTGCACCTTTTCCAAAGCTTCCACATCCTTCCTAAAATGAGGCGACCAGAACTGTACACAGTACTCCAAATGTGGCCTTACCAAAGTTTTGTACAGCTGCATCATCACCTCACGGCTCTTAAATTCAATCCCTTCTTCACAACTCTATCCACTTGAGTGGCAACTTTCAAAGATGTATGAACATAGACCCCAAGATCTCTCTGCTCCTCCACATTGCCAAGAACTCTACCGTTAACCCTGTATTCCGTATTCATATTTGTCCTTCCAAAATGGACAACCTCACACTTTTCAGGGTTAAACTCCATCTGCCACTTCTCAGCCCAGCTCTGCATCCTATCTATGTCTCTTTGCAGCCGACAACAGCCCTCCTTACTATCCACAACTCCACCAATCTTCGTATCGCTTGCAAATTTACTGACCCACCCTTCAACTCCCTCATCCAAGTCATTAATGAAAATCACAAACAGCAGAGGACCCAGAACTGATCCCTGCGGTACGCCACTGGTAACTGGGATCCAGGCTGAATATTTGCCATCCACCACCACTCTCTGACTTCTATCGGTTAGCCAGTTCGTTATCCAACTGGCCAAATTTCCCACTATCCCATGCCTCCTTACTTTCTGCATAAGCCTACCATGGGGAACTTTATCAAATGCCTCACTAAAATCCATGTACACTACATCCACTGCTTTACCTTCATCCACATGCTTGGTCACCTCCTCAAAGAATTCAATAAGACTTGTAAGGCAAGACTTACCCCTCACAAATCCGTGCTGACTATCCCTAATCAAGCAGTGTCTTTCCAGATGCTCAGAAATCCTATCCTTCAGTACCCTTTCCATTACTTTGCCTACCACCGAAGTAAGACTAACTGGCCTATAATTCCCAGGGTTATCCCTAGTTCCTTTTTTGAACAGGGACACGACATTCGCCACTCTCCAATCCCCTGGTACCACCCCTGTTGACAGTGAGGACGAAAAGATCATTGCCAACGGCTCTGCAATTTCATCTCTTGCTTCCCATAGAATCCTTGGATATATCCCGTCAGGCCCGGGGGACTTGTCTATCCTCAAGTTTTTCAGAATGCCCAACACATCTTCCTTCCTTACAAGTATTTCCTCGAGCTTACCAATCTGTTTCACACTGTCCTCTCCAACAATATCGCCCCTCTCATTTGTAAATACAGAAGAAAAGTCTCGTTCAAGACCTCTCCTATCTCTTCAGACTCAATACACAATCTCCCGCTACTGTCCTTGATCGGACCTACCTTCGCTCTAGTCATTCTCATATTTCTCACATATGTGTAAAAGGCCTTGGGGTTTTCCTTGATCCTACCCGCCAAAGATTGTTCATGCCCTCTCTTAGCTCTCCTAATCCCTTTCTTCAGTTCCCTCCTGGCTATCTTGTATCCCTCCAACGCCGTGTCTGAACCTTGTTTCCTCAGCCTTACAAAAGTCACCTTTTTCCTCTTAACAAGACATTCAACCTCTCTTGTCAACCATGGTTCCCTCACTCGACCATCTCTTCCCTGCCTGACAGGGACATACATATCAAGGACACGTAGCACCTGTTCCTTGAACAAGTTCCACATTTCACTTGTGTCCTTCCCTGCCAGCCTATGTTCCCAACTTATGCACTTCAATTCTTGCCTGACAACATCGTATTTACCCTTCCCCCAATTGTAAACCTTGCCCTGTTGCACGTACCTATCCCTCTCCATTACTGAAGTGAAAGTCACAGAATTGTGGTCCTATATCCAAAATGCTCCCCCACTAACAAATCTATCACTTGCCCTGGTTCATTACCCAGTACTAAATCCAATATTGCCCCTCCTCTGGTCGGACAATCTACATACTGTGTTAGAAAAGCTTCCTGGACACACTGCACAAACACCACTCCATCCAAACTATTTGATCTAAAGAGTTTCCACTCAATATTTGGGAAGTTAAAGTCGCCCATGACTACTACCCTATGACTTCTGCACCTTTCCAAAATCTGTTTCCCAATCTGTTCCTCCACATCTCTGCTACTACTGGGGGGCCTATAGAAAACTCCTAACAAGGTGACTGCTCCTTTCCTATTTCTGACTTCAACCCATACTACCTCAATAGGCTGATACTCCTCGAACTGCCTTTCTGCAGCTGTTATACTATCTCTAATTAATAATGCCACCCCCCCACCTCTTTTACCACCCTCCCTAATCTTATTGAAGCATCGAAACCAGGGACCTCCAACAACCAATTCTGCCCCTCTTCTATCCAAGTTTCCGTGATGGCCACCACATCGTAGTCCCAAGTACCGATCCATGCCTTAAGTTCACCAACCTTATTCCTGATGCTTCTTGCGCTGAAGTATACACACTTCAACCCATCTCCGTGCCTGCAAGTACTCTCCTTTGTCAGTGTTCCCTTCCCCACTGCCTCACTACACGCTTTTGCGTCCTGAATATCGGCTACCTTAGTTGCTGGACTACAAATCCGGTTCCCATTCCCCAGCCAAATTAGTTTAAACCCTCCCGAAGAGTACTAGAAAACCTCCCTCCTAGGATATTGGTGCCCCTCTGGTTCAGATGCAACCCGTCCTGCTTGTACAGGTCCCACCTTCCCCAGAATGCGCTCCAATTATCCAAATACCTGAAGCCCTCCCTCCTACACCATTCCTGCAGCCACGTGTTCAGCTGCACTCTCTCCCTATTCCTAGCCTCGCTATCACGTGGCACCGGCAACAAACCAGAGATGACAACTCTGTCTGTCCTGGCTTTTAACTTCCAGCCTAACTCCCTAAACTTGTTTATTACCTCCACACCCCTTTTCCTACCTATGTCGTTGGTACCAATGTGCACCACGACTTCTGGCTGCTCCCCCTCCCCCTTAAGGATCCTGAAGACACGATCCGAGACATCCCTGGCCCTGGCACCCGGGCGGCATCATACCTTCCGGGAGTCTCGCTCGCGACCACAGAATCTCCTATCTATTCCCCTAACCATTGAATCTCCTACAACTATTGCTTTTCTATTCTCCCCTCTTCCCTTCTGAGCCCCAGAGCCAGACTTAGTGCCAGAGACCTGGCCGCTAGGGCCTTCCCCCGGTAGGTCATCCCCCCCAACAGCATCCAAAAGGGTATACTTGTTTTGAAGGGGAACGGAAACGAGGGGTCCCTGCACTGTCTGCCTGTTTGTTTTTTTCCCCCTGACTGTAACCCAGCTATTCTTGTCCTGTGCCTTGGGTGTGGTTACCTCCCTGTAACTCTTCTCAATCACCCCCTCTGCCTCCCGGATGATCCGAAGTTCATCCAGCTTCAGCTCCAGTTCCCTAACACGGTCTTTGAGGAGCTGAAGTTGGGTGCACTTCCCGCAGGTATAGTCAGCGGGGATACCGGTGGTATCCCTCACCACCCACATCCTACAGGAGGAGCATGTAACTGGCCTAGCCTCCATCCCCTCTTACCTGACAGAATATAGCTGCCCTGTGGACTAACGAGATCTCCGCCCTCCGACTCTGCTCCCAGTCAGCTACACTTTCTGTAAACTCCTGGCACTCTTCTCACTCTTTGCGGAAATGTCGGAAACAAAATGAAAGGAGCACCTTACTCCCTCCTCACCTAACTCCCTCGGTCACCAAACTCTCACTATCGCACTCAAATGCATCAAATTCAGCACTCAGTGCAAACAAAGTCTGCACTGTAGGGGATCACTTTTATACTCTGTCAGTATAGCTTAGAGAGCACAGGGTAATATGTCAGTATAGGTTAGAGAGCACAGGGTAATATGTCAGTATAGGTTAAAGCACAGGGGTAATATGTCAAGAGAGGTCAGCGAGCACAAGGTGATATGTCAGTATAGGTTAGAGAGCACAGGGTAATATGTCAGTATAGGTTAGAGAGCACAGGGTACTATGTCAGTATAGGTTAGAGAGCACAGCGGTAATATGTCAGTATAGGTTAGAGAGCACAGCGGTAATATGTCAGTATTGGTTAGAGAGCACAGGGATAATATGTCAATATAGAGAGCACAGCGGTAATATGTCAGTAGAGGTTAGAGCGCACAGGGTAATATGTCAGTAGAGGTTAATGAGCACAGGGTAATATGTCAGTATAGGTAAGAGAGCACAGCGGTAATATGTCAGTATAGGTTAATGAGCACAGGGTAATATGTCAGTATAGGTTAGAGAGCACAGCGGTAATATGTCAGTATAGGTTAGAGAGCACAGGGTAATATTTCAGCATAGGTTCGAGAGCACAGGGTAATATGTCAGTATAGGTTAGAGAGCACAGGGTAATATGTCAGTATAAGTTGGAGAGCACAGAGGTAATATGTCAGTATAGGTTAGAGAGCACAGGGTGATATGTCAGTATAGATCAGCGAGCACAGGGTAATATGTCAGTATAGGTTAGAGTGCACAGGGGCAATATATCAGTGTAGGTTAGAGAGTACAGGGTAATATGTCAGTACAGGTCAGTGGGCACAGGATAATATGTCAGTATAGGTTAGAGAGCACAGGGTAATATGTCAGTATAGGTTAGAGAGCACAGGGTGATATGTCAGTATAGATCAGCGAGCACAGGGTAATATGTCAGTATAGGTTAGAGAGCACAGCGGTAATATGTCAGTATAGGTTAGAGAGCACAGCGTAATTTGTCAGTATAGGTTAGAGAGCACAGCGTAATTTGTCAGTATAGTTTAGAGAGCACAGGTAATATGTCAGTATAGGTTAGCGGGCACAGGGGTAATATGTCAGTATAGGCTAGAGAGCACAGCGGTAATATGTCAGTATAGGTTAGAGAGTACAGGGTAATATGTCAGTAGAGGGTAGAGAGCACTGGATAATATGTCAGTATACGTTAGAGTGCACAGGGGCAATATGTCAGTGTAGGTTAGAGAGTACAGGGTAATATGTCAGTACAGGTCAGCGGGTACAGGGTAATATGTCAGTATAGGTTAGAGAGCACAGGGTGATATGTAAGTATAGGTTAGAGAGTACAGGGTAATATGTCAGTACAGGTCAGCGGGCACAGGGTAATATGTCAGTATAGGTTAGAGAGCACAGCGGTAATATGTCAGTCTAGGTTAGAGAGCACAGGGTAATATGACAGTATAGGTTAGAGAGCACAGGGTAATATGTCAGTATAGATCAGCGAGCACAGGGTAATATGTCAGTATAGGTTAGAGAGCACAGGGTAATATGTCAGTGTATGTTAGAGAGAACAGGGTAATATGTCAGGAGAGGTTAGAGAGCACAGGTTAATATGCCAGTACAGGTTAGAGAGCACAGGGTGATATGTCAGTATAGGTTAGAGAGCACAGGTTAATATGCCAGTATAGGTTAGAGAACACAGGGTGATATGTCAGTATAGGTTAGAGAGCGCGGGGTAATATGTCAGTATAGGTCAGCGAGCACAGGGTAATATGTCAGTATAGGTTAGAGAGCACAGGGTAATATGTCAATGTAGGTTAGAGAGCACAGGGTAATATGTCAGTCTAGGTTAGAGAGCACAGGGTAATATGTCAATGTAGGTTAGAGAGCACAGGGTAATATGTCAGTATAGGTTAGAGAGTACAGGGTAACACGTCAGTATAGGTTAGAGAGCACAGGGTAATATGTCAGTCTAGGTCAGCGAGCACAGGGTAATATGTCAATGTAGGTTAGAGAGCACAGGGTAATATGTCAGTATAGGTTAGAGAGCACAGGGTTATATGTCAGTATAGGTTAGAGAGCACAGGGTAATATGTCAGTCTAGGTTAGAGAGCACAGGGTAATATGTCAATGTAGGTTAGAGAGCACAGGGTAATATGTCAGTATAGGTTAGAGAGTACAGGGTAACATGTCAGTATAGGTTAGAGAGCACAGGGTAATATGTCAGTATAGTTTAGAGAGCACAGGGTAATATGTCAGTATAGGTTAATGAGCACAGCGGTAATATGTCAGTATAGGTTAGAGAGCACAACGGTAATATGTCAATGTAGGTTAGAGAGCACAGGGTAATATGTCAGGAGAGGTTAGAGAGCACAGGGTAATATGTCAGTATAGGTTAGAGAGCACAGGGTAATATGTCAGTCTAGGTCAGCGAGCACAGGGTAATATGTCAATGTAGGTTAGAGAGCACAGGGTAATATGTCAGTATAGGTTAGAGAGCACAGGGTTATATGTCAGTATAGGTTAGAGAGCACAGGGTAATATGTCAGTCTAGGTTAGAGAGCACAGGGTAATATGTCAATGTAGGTTAGAGAGCACAGGGTAATATGTCAGTATAGGTTAGAGAGTACAGGGTAACATGTCAGTATAGGTTAGAGAGCACAGGGTAATATGTCAGTATAGTTTAGAGAGCACAGGGTAATATGTCAGTATAGGTTAATGAGCACAGCGGTAATATGTCAGTATAGGTTAGAGAGCACAACGGTAATATGTCAATGTAGGTTAGAGAGCACAGGGTAATATGTCAGGAGAGGTTAGAGAGCACAGGGTAATATGTCAGTATAGGTTAGAGAGCACAGCGGTAATATGTCAATGTAGGTTAGAGAGCACAGGGGTAATATGTCAGTGTAGGTCAGCGAGCACAGGGGTAATATGTCAGTATAGGTTAGAGAGCACAGGGTAATATGTCAGTATAGGTTAGAGAGCACAGCGTAATATGTCAGTATAGGTTAGAGAGCACAGGGTAACATGTCAGTATAGGTTAGAGAGCACAGGGTAATATGTCAGTATAGGTTAGAGAGCACAGTGGTAATATGTCAGTATAGGTCAGCGAGCACAGGGTAATATGTCAGTATAGGTTAATGAGCACAGCGGTAATATGTCAGTATAGGTTAGAGAGTGCAGGGTAATATGTCAGTATAGGTTAGAGAGCGCAGGGTAATATGTCAGTATAGGTTAGAGAGCACAGCGGTAATATGTCAGTCTAGGTCAGCGAGCACAGGGTAATGTGTCAGTATAGGTTAATGAGCACAGCGGTAATATGTCAGTATAGGTTAGAGAGTGCAGGGTAATATGTCAGTATAGGTTAATGAGCACAGCGGTAATATGTCAGTATAGGTTAGAGAGTGCAGGGTAATATGTCAGTATAGGTTAGAGAGCGCAGGGTAATATGTCAGTATAGGTTAGAGAGCACAGCGGTAATATGTCAGTCTAGGTCAGCGAGCACAGGGTAATGTGTCAGTATAGGTTAGAGAGCACAGGCTAATATGTCAGTATAGGTTAGAGAGTACAGGGTAATATGTCAGTATAGGTTAGAGAGTACAGGGTAATATGTCAGTATAGGTTAGAGAGTACAGGGTAATATGTCAGTATAGGTTAGAGAGTACAGGGTAATATGTCAGTCTAGGTCAGCGAGCACAGGGTAATATGTCAGTATAGGTTAGAGAGGACAGCTGTAAAATGTTAGTCTTGGTTAGAGAGCACAGGGTAATATGTCAGTAGAGGTTAGAGAGCACAGGGTAATATGTCAGTCTAGGTTAGAGAGCACAGGGTAATATGTCAGTCTAGGTTAGAGAGCACAGGGTAATATGTCAATGTAGGTTAGAGAGCACAGGGTAATATGTCAGTCTAGGTTAGAGAGCACAGGGTAATATGCCAGTATAGGGAGAGAGCACAGGGTAATATGTCAGTATAGGTCAGCGGGCACAGGGTAATATGTCAGTATAGGTTAGGGAGCACAGGGTAATATGTCAGTATAGGTTAGAGAGCACAGGGTAATATGTCAGTGTAGGTCAGCGGGCACAAGGTAATATGAATGAAAAATGAAAATCGCTTATTGTCACAAGTAGGCTTCAAATGACGTTACTGTGAAAAGCCTCTAGTCGCCAGATTCCGGAGCCTGTTTGGGGAGGCTGGTGTGAGAATTGAACCGTGCTGCTGGCTTGTCTTGGTCTGCTTTCAAAGCCAGCAATTTAGCCCTGTGCGAAACAGCCCCAGTATACGTTAGAGAGCACTGGGTAATATGTCAGTATAGGTTAGAGAGCACAGGGTAATATGTCAGTATAGGTTAATGAGCACAGCGGTAATATGTCAGTATAGGTTAGAGAGCACAACGGTAATATGTCAATGTAGGTTAGAGAGCACAGGGTAATATGTCAGGAGAGGTTAGAGAGCACAGGGTAATATGTCAGTATAGGTTAGAGAGCACAGCAGTAATATGTCAATGTAGGTTAGAGAGCACAGGGTAATATGTCAGTATAGGTTAGAGAGCACAGCGTAATATGTCAGTATAGGTTAGAGAGCACAGGGTAACATGTCAGTATAGGTTAGAGAGCACAGGGTAATATGTCAGTATAGGTTAGAGAGCACAGCGGTAATATGTCAGTATAGGTCAGCGAGCACAGGGTAATATGTCAGTATAGGTTAATGAGCACAGCGGTAATATGTCAGTATAGGTTAGAGAGTGCAGGGTAATATGTCAGTATAGGTTAGAGAGCGCAGGGTAATATGTCAGTATAGGTTAGAGAGCACAGCGGTAATATGTCAGTCTAGGTCAGCGAGCACAGGGTAATGTGTCAGTATAGGTTAGAGAGCACAGGCTAATATGTCAGTATAGGTTAGAGAGTACAGGGTAATATATCAGTATAGGTTAGAGAGTACAGGGTAATATGTCAGTATAGGTTAGAGAGTACAGGGTAATATGTCAGTATAGGTTAGAGAGTACAGGGTAATATGTCAGTATAGGTTAGAGAGCACAGGGTAATATGACAGTATAGGTTAGAGAGGACAGCTGTAAAATGTTAGTCTTGGTTAGAGAGCACAGGGTAATATGTCAGTAGAGGTTAGAGAGCACAGGGTAATATGTCAGTCTAGGTTAGAGAGTACAGGGTAATATGTCAGTCAAGGTTAGAGAGCACAGGGTAATATGGCAATGTAGGTTAGAGAGCACAGGGTAATATGTCAGTCTAGGTTAGAGAGCACAGGGTAATATGCCAGTATAGGGAGAAAGCACAGGGTAATATGTCAGTATAGGTTAGAGAGCACACGTTGATATGTCAGTATAGGTTAGAGAGTACAGGGTAATATGTCAGTACAGGTCAGCGGGCACAGGGTAATATGTCAGTATAGGTTAGAGAGCACAGCGGTAATATGTCAGTATAGCTTAGACAGCACAGGGTAATATGTCAGTATAGGTTAGAGAGCACAGGGTAATATGTCAGTATAGGTTAAAGCACAGGGGTAATATGTCAAGAGAGGTCAGCGAGCACAAGGTGATATGTCAGTATAGGTTAGAGAGCACAGGGTAATATGTCAGTATAGGTTAGAGAGCACAGGGTACTATGTCAGTATAGGTTAGAGAGCACAGCGGTAATATGTCAGTATAGGTTAGAGAGCACGGCGGTAATATGTCAGTATTGGTTAGAGAGCACAGGGATAATATGTCAATATAGAGAGCACAGCGGTAATATGTCAGTAGAGGTTAGAGCGCACAGGGTAATATGTCAGTAGAGGTTAATGAGCACAGGGTAATATGTCAGTATAGGTTAGAGAGCACAGCGGTAATATGTCAGTATAGGTTAATGAGCACAGGGTAATATGTCAGTATAGGTTAGAGAGCACAGCGGTAATATGTCAGTATAGGTTAGAGAGCACAGGGTAATATTTCAGCATAGGTTCGAGAGCACAGGGTAATATGTCAGTATAGGTTAGAGAGCACAGGGTAATATGTCAGTATAAGTTGGAGAGCACAGAGGTAATATGTCAGTATAGGTTAGAGAGCACAGGGTGATATGTCAGTATAGATCAGCGAGCACAGGGTAATATGTCAGTATAGGTTAGAGTGCACAGGGGCAATATATCAGTGTAGGTTAGAGAGTACAGGGTAATATGTCAGTACAGGTCAGCGGGCACAGGGTAATATGTCAGTATAGGTTAGAGAGCACAGGGTAATATGTCAGTATAGGTTAGAGAGCACAGGGTGATATGTCAGTATAGATCAGCGAGCACAGGGTAATATGTCAGTATAGGTTAGAGAGCACAGCGGTAATATGTCAGTATAGGTTAGAGAGCACAGCGTAATTTGTCAGTATAGGTTAGAGAGCACAGCGTAATTTGTCAGTATAGTTTAGAGAGCACAGGTAATATGTCAGTATAGGTTAGCGGGCACAGGGGTAATATGTCAGTATAGGCTAGAGAGCACAGCGGTAATATGTCAGTATAGGTTAGAGAGTACAGGGTAATATGTCAGTAGAGGGTAGAGAGCACTGGATAATATGTCAGTCTAGGTCAGCGAGCACAGGGTAATGTGTCAGTATAGGTTAGAGAGCACAGGCTAATATGTCAGTATAGGTTAGAGAGTACAGGGTAATATGTCAGTATAGGTTAGAGAGTACAGGGTAATATGTCAGTATAGGTTAGAGAGTACAGGGTAATATGTCAGTATAGGTTAGAGAGTACAGGGTAATATGTCAGTCTAGGTCAGCGAGCACAGGGTAATATGTCAGTATAGGTTAGAGAGGACAGCTGTAAAATGTTAGTCTTGGTTAGAGAGCACAGGGTAATATGTCAGTAGAGGTTAGAGAGCACAGGGTAATATGTCAGTCTAGGTTAGAGAGCACAGGGTAATATGTCAGTCTAGGTTAGAGAGCACAGGGTAATATGTCAATGTAGGTTAGAGAGCACAGGGTAATATGTCAGTCTAGGTTAGAGAGCACAGGGTAATATGCCAGTATAGGGAGAGAGCACAGGGTAATGTGTCAGTATAGGTCAGCGGGCACAGGGTAATATGTCAGTATAGGTTAGGGAGCACAGGGTAATATGTCAGTATAGGTTAGAGAGCACAGGGTAATATGTCAGTGTAGGTCAGCGGGCACAAGGTAATATGAATGAAAAATGAAAATCGCTTATTGTCACAAGTAGGCTTCAAATGACGTTACTGTGAAAAGCCTCTAGTCGCCAGATTCCGGAGCCTGTTTGGGGAGGCTGGTGTGAGAATTGAACCGTGCTGCTGGCTTGTCTTGGTCTGCTTTCAAAGCCAGCAATTTAGCCCTGTGCGAAACAGCCCCAGTATACGTTAGAGAGCACTGGGTAATATGTCAGTATAGGTTAGAGAGCACAGGGTAATATGTCAGTATAGGTTAATGAGCACAGCGGTAATATGTCAGTATAGGTTAGAGAGCACAACGGTAATATGTCAATGTAGGTTAGAGAGCACACGGTAATATGTCAGGAGAGGTTAGAGAGCACAGGGTAATATGTCAGTATAGGTTAGAGAGCACAGCAGTAATATGTCAATGTAGGTTAGAGAGCACAGGGTAATATGTCAGTATAGGTTAGAGAGCACAGCGTAATATGTCAGTATAGGTTAGAGAGCACAGGGTAACATGTCAGTATAGGTTAGAGAGCACAGGGTAATATGTCAGTATAGGTTAGAGAGCACAGCGGTAATATGTCAGTATAGGTCAGCGAGCACAGGGTAATATGTCAGTATAGGTTAATGAGCACAGCGGTAATATGTCAGTATAGGTTAGAGAGTGCAGGGTAATATGTCAGTATAGGTTAGAGAGCGCAGGGTAATATGTCAGTATAGGTTAGAGAGCACAGCGGTAATATGTCAGTCTAGGTCAGCGAGCACAGGGTAATGTGTCAGTATAGGTTAGAGAGCACAGGCTAATATGTCAGTATAGGTTAGAGAGTACAGGGTAATATATCAGTATAGGTTAGAGAGTACAGGGTAATATGTCAGTATAGGTTAGAGAGTACAGGGTAATATGTCAGTATAGGTTAGAGAGTACAGGGTAATATGTCAGTATAGGTTAGAGAGCACAGGGTAATATGACAGTATAGGTTAGAGAGGACAGCTGTAAAATGTTAGTCTTGGTTAGAGAGCACAGGGTAATATGTCAGTAGAGGTTAGAGAGCACAGGGTAATATGTCAGTCTAGGTTAGAGAGTACAGGGTAATATGTCAGTCAAGGTTAGAGAGCACAGGGTAATATGGCAATGTAGGTTAGAGAGCACAGGGTAATATGTCAGTCTAGGTTAGAGAGCACAGGGTAATATGCCAGTATAGGGAGAAAGCACAGGGTAATATGTCAGTATAGGTTAGAGAGCACACGTTGATATGTCAGTATAGGTTAGAGAGTACAGGGTAATATGTCAGTACAGGTCAGCGGGCACAGGGTAATATGTCAGTATAGGTTAGAGAGCACAGCGGTAATATGTCAGTATAGCTTAGAGAGCACAGGGTAATATGTCAGTATAGGTTAGAGAGCACAGGGTAATATGTCAGTATAGGTTAAAGCACAGGGGTAATATGTCAAGAGAGGTCAGCGAGCACAAGGTGATATGTCAGTATAGGTTAGAGAGCACAGGGTAATATGTCAGTATAGGTTAGAGAGCACAGGGTACTATGTCAGTATCGGTTAGAGAGCACAGCGGTAATATGTCAGTATAGGTTAGAGAGCACAGCGGTAATATGTCAGTATTGGTTAGAGAGCACAGGGATAATATGTAAATATAGAGAGCACAGCGGTAATATGTCAGTAGAGGTTAGAGCGCATAGGGTAATATGTCAGTAGAGGTTAATGAGCACAGGGTAATATGTCAGTATAGGTTAGAGAGCACAGCGGTAATATGTCAGTATAGGTTAATG
Source organism: Scyliorhinus torazame (assembly GCF_047496885.1). Classification (NCBI taxonomy): domain Eukaryota; kingdom Metazoa; phylum Chordata; class Chondrichthyes; order Carcharhiniformes; family Scyliorhinidae; genus Scyliorhinus; species Scyliorhinus torazame. The sequence goes on along the minus strand of NC_092721.1, from coordinate 210,111,655 downwards.
AGCACAGGGTAATATGTCAGTATAGGTTAGAGAGCACAGCGGTAATATGTCAGTATAGGTTAGAGAGCACAGGGTAATATTTCAGCATAGGTTCGAGAGCACAGGGTAATATGTCAGTATAGGTTAGAGAGCACAGGGTAATATGTCAGTATAAGTTGGAGAGCACAGAGGTAATATGTCAGTATAGGTTAGAGAGCACAGGGTGATATGTCAGTATAGATCAGCGAGCACAGGGTAATATGTCAGTATAGGTTAGAGTGCACAGGGGCAATATATCAGTGTAGGTTAGAGAGTACAGGGTAATATGTCAGTACAGGTCAGCGGGCACAGGGTAATATGTCAGTATAGGTTAGAGAGCACAGGGTAATATGTCAGTATAGGTTAGAGAGCACAGGGTGATATGTCAGTATAGATCAGCGAGCACAGGGTAATATGTCAGTATAGGTTAGAGAGCACAGCGGTAATATGTCAGTATAGGTTAGAGAGCACAGCGTAATTTGTCAGTATAGGTTAGAGAGCACAGCGTAATTTGTCAGTATAGTTTAGAGAGCACAGGTAATATGTCAGTATAGGTTAGCGGGCACAGGGGTAATATGTCAGTATAGGCTAGAGAGCACAGCGGTAATATGTCAGTATAGGTTAGAGAGTACAGGGTAATATGTCAGTAGAGGGTAGAGAGCACTGGATAATATGTCAGTATACGTTAGAGTGCACAGGGGCAATATGTCAGTGTAGGTTAGAGAGTACAGGGTAATATGTCAGTACAGGTCAGCGGGTACAGGGTAATATGTCAGTATAGGTTAGAGAGCACAGGGTGATATGTAAGTATAGGTTAGAGAGTACAGGGTAATATGTCAGTACAGGTCAGCGGGCACAGGGTAATATGTCAGTATAGGTTAGAGAGCACAGCGGTAATATGTCAGTCTAGGTTAGAGAGCACAGGGTAATATGACAGTATAGGTTAGAGAGCACAGGGTAATATGTCAGTATAGATCAGCGAGCACAGGGTAATATGTCAGTATAGGTTAGAGAGCACAGGGTAATATGTCAGTGTATGTTAGAGAGAACAGGGTAATATGTCAGGAGAGGTTAGAGAGCACAGGTTAATATGCCAGTACAGGTTAGAGAGCACAGGGTGATATGTCAGTATAGGTTAGAGAGCACAGGTTAATATGCCAGTATAGGTTAGAGAACACAGGGTGATATGTCAGTATAGGTTAGAGAGCGCGGGGTAATATGTCAGTATAGGTCAGCGAGCACAGGGTAATATGTCAGTATAGGTTAGAGAGCACAGGGTAATATGTCAATGTAGGTTAGAGAGCACAGGGTAATATGTCAGTCTAGGTTAGAGAGCACAGGGTAATATGTCAATGTAGGTTAGAGAGCACAGGGTAATATGTCAGTATAGGTTAGAGAGTACAGGGTAACACGTCAGTATAGGTTAGAGAGCACAGGGTAATATGTCAGTCTAGGTCAGCGAGCACAGGGTAATATGTCAATGTAGGTTAGAGAGCACAGGGTAATATGTCAGTATAGGTTAGAGAGCACAGGGTTATATGTCAGTATAGGTTAGAGAGCACAGGGTAATATGTCAGTCTAGGTTAGAGAGCACAGGGTAATATGTCAGTATAGGTTAGAGAGTACAGGGTAACATGTCAGTATAGGTTAGAGAGCACAGGGTAATATGTCAGTATAGTTTAGAGAGCACAGGGTAATATGTCAGTATAGGTTAATGAGCACAGCGGTAATATGTCAGTATAGGTTAGAGAGCACAACGGTAATATGTCAATGTAGGTTAGAGAGCACAGGGTAATATGTCAGGAGAGGTTAGAGAGCACAGGGTAATATGTCAGTATAGGTTAGAGAGCACAGGGTAATATGTCAGTCTAGGTCAGCGAGCACAGGGTAATATGTCAATGTAGCTTAGAGAGCACAGGGTAATATGTCAGTATAGGTTAGAGAGCACAGGGTTATATGTCAGTATAGGTTAGAGAGCACAGGGTAATATGTCAGTCTAGGTTAGAGAGCACAGGGTAATATGTCAATGTAGGTTAGAGAGCACAGGGTAATATGTCAGTATAGGTTAGAGAGTACAGGGTAACATGTCAGTATAGGTTAGAGAGCACAGGGTAATATGTCAGTATAGTTTAGAGAGCACAGGGTAATATGTCAGTATAGGTTAATGAGCACAGCGGTAATATGTCAGTATAGGTTAGAGAGCACAACGGTAATATGTCAATGTAGGTTAGAGAGCACAGGGTAATATGTCAGGAGAGGTTAGAGAGCACAGGGTAATATGTCAGTATAGGTTAGAGAGCACAGCGGTAATATGTCAATGTAGGTTAGAGAGCACAGGGGTAATATGTCAGTGTAGGTCAGCGAGCACAGGGGTAATATGTCAGTATAGGTTAGAGAGCACAGGGTAATATGTCAGTATAGGTTAGAGAGCACAGCGTAATATGTCAGTATAGGTTAGAGAGCACAGGGTAACATGTCAGTATAGGTTAGAGAGCACAGGGTAATATGTCAGTATAGGTTAGAGAGCACAGTGGTAATATGTCAGTATAGGTCAGCGAGCACAGGGTAATATGTCAGTATAGGTTAATGAGCACAGCGGTAATATGTCAGTATAGGTTAGAGAGTGCAGGGTAATATGTCAGTATAGGTTAGAGAGCGCAGGGTAATATGTCAGTATAGGTTAGAGAGCACAGCGGTAATATGTCAGTCTAGGTCAGCGAGCACAGGGTAATGTGTCAGTATAGGTTAATGAGCACAGCGGTAATATGTCAGTATAGGTTAGAGAGTGCAGGGTAATATGTCAGTATAGGTTAATGAGCACAGCGGTAATATGTCAGTATAGGTTAGAGAGTGCAGGGTAATATGTCAGTATAGGTTAGAGAGCACAGGGTAATATGTCAGTATAGGTTAAAGCACAGGGGTAATATGTCAAGAGAGGTCAGCGAGCACAAGGTGATATGTCAGTATAGGTTAGAGAGCACAGGGTAATATGTCAGTATAGGTTAGAGAGCACAGGGTACTATGTCAGTATAGGTTAGAGAGCACAGCGGTAATATGTCAGTATAGGTTAGAGAGCACAGCGGTAATATGTCAGTATTGGTTAGAGAGCACAGGGATAATATGTCAATATAGAGAGCACAGCGGTAATATGTCAGTAGAGGTTAGAGCGCACAGGGTAATATGTCAGTAGAGGTTAATGAGCACAGGGTAATATGTCAGTATAGGTTAGAGAGCACAGCGGTAATATGTCAGTATAGGTTAATGAGCACAGGGTAATATGTCAGTATAGGTTAGAGAGCACAGCGGTAATATGTCAGTATAGGTTAGAGAGCACAGGGTAATATTTCAGCATAGGTTCGAGAGCACAGGGTAATATGTCAGTATAGGTTAGAGAGCACAGGGTAATATGTCAGTATAGGTTGGAGAGCACAGAGGTAATATGTCAGTATAGGTTAGAGAGCACAGGGTGATATGTCAGTATAGATCAGCGAGCACAGGGTAATATGTCAGTATAGGTTAGAGTGCACAGGGGCAATATATCAGTGTAGGTTAGAGAGTACAGGGTAATATGTCAGTACAGGTCAGCGGGCACAGGGTAATATGTCAGTGGAGGTGAGAGAGCACAGGGTAGTATGTCAGTATAGGTTAGAAAGCACAGGGTAATATGTCAGTATAGGTTAGAGAGCACAGCGGTAATATGTCAGTCTAGGTCAGCGAGCACAGGGTAATGTGTCAGTATAGGTTAGAGAGCACAGGCTAATATGTCAGTATAGGTTAGAGAGTACAGGGTAATATATCAGTATAGGTTAGAGAGTACAGGGTAATATGTCAGTATAGGTTAGAGAGTACAGGGTAATATGTCAGTATAGGTTAGAGAGTACAGGGTAATATGTCAGTCTAGGTCAGCGAGCACAGGGTAATATGTCAGTATAGGTTAGAGAGGACAGCTGTAAAATGTTAGTCTTGGTTAGAGAGCACAGGGTAATATGTCAGTAGAGGTTAGAGAGCACAGGGTAATATGTCAGTCTAGGTTAGAGAGTACAGGGTAATATGTCAGTCAAGGTTAGAGAGCACAGGGTAATATGTCAATGTAGGTTAGAGAGCACAGGGTAATATGTCAGTCTAGGTTAGAGAGCACAGGGTAATATGCCAGTATAGGGAGAGAGCACAGGGTAATATGTCAGTATAGGTTAGAGAGCATAGGGTGATATGTCAGTATAGGTTAGAGAGTACAGGGTAATATGTCAGTACAGGTCAGCGGGCACAGGGTAATATGTCAGTATAGGTTAGAGAGCACAGCGGTAATATGTCAGTCTAGGTTAGAGAGCACAGGGTAATATGACAGTATAGGTTAGGGAGCACAGGGTAATATGTCAGTGTAGATCAGCGAGCACAGGGTAATATGTCAGTATAGGTTAGAGAGCACAGGGTAATATGTCAGTGTATGTTAGAGAGAACAGGGTAATATGTCAGGAGAGGTTAGAGAGCACAGGTTAATATGCCAGTACAGGTTAGAGAGCACAGGGTGATATGTCAGTATAGTTTAGAGAGCACAGGCTAATATGCCAGTATAGGTTAGAGAACACAGGGTGATATGTCAGTATAGGTTAGAGAGCGCGGGGTAATATGTCAGTATAGGTCAGCGAGCACAGGGTAATATGTCAGTATAGGTTAGAGAGCACAGGGTAATATGTCAATGTAGGTTAGAGAGCACAGGGTAATATGTCAGTCTAGGTTAGAGAGCACAGGGTAATATGTCAATGTCGGTTAGAGAGCACAGGGTAATATGTCAGAATAGGTTAGAGAGTACAGGGTAACACGTCAGTATAGTTTAGAGAGCACAGGGTAATATGTCAGTCTAGGTCAGCGAGCACAGGGTAATATGTCAATGTAGGTTAGAGAGCACAGGGTAATATGTCAGTATAGGTTAGAGAGCACAGGGTTATATGTCAGTATAGGTTAGAGAGCACAGGGTAATATGTCAGTATAGGTTAGAGAGCACAGGGTAATATGTCAATGTAGGTTAGAGAGCACAGGGTAATATGTCAGTATAGGTTAGAGAGTACAGGGTAACATGTCAGTATAGGTTAGAGAGCACAGGGTAATATGTCAGTATAGTTTAGAGAGCACAGGGTAATATGTCAGTATAGGTTAATGAGCACAGCGGTAATATGTCAGTATAGGTTAGAGAGCACAACGGTAATATGTCAATGTAGGTTAGAGAGCACAGGGTAATATGTCAGGAGAGGTTAGAGAGCACAGGGTAATATGTCAGTATAGGTTAGAGAGCACAGCGGTAATATGTCAATGTAGGTTAGAGAGCACAGGGGTAATATGTCAGTGTAGGTCAGCGAGCACAGGGGTAATATGTCAGTATAGGTTAGAGAGCACAGGGTAATATGTCAGTATAGGTTAGAGAGCACAGCGTAATATGTCAGTATAGGTTAGAGTGCACAGGGTAACATGTCAGTATAGGTTAGAGAGCACAGGGTAATATGTCAGTATAGGTTAGAGAGCACAGCGGTAATATGTCAGTATAGGTCAGCGAGCACAGGGTAATATGTCAGTATAGGTTAATGAGCACAGCGGTAATATGTCAGTATAGGTTAGAGAGTGCAGGGTAATATGTCAGTATAGGTTAGAGAGCGCAGGGTAATATGTCAGTATAGGTTAGAGAGCACAGCGGTAATATGTCAGTCTAGGTCAGCGAGCACAGGGTAATGTGTCAGTATAGGTTAGAGAGCACAGGCTAATATGTCAGTATAGGTTAGAGAGTAAAGGGTAATATGTCAGTATAGGTTAGAGAGTACAGGGTAATATGTCAGTATAGGTTAGAGAGTACAGGGTAATATGTCAGTATAGGTTAGAGAGTACAGGGTAATATGTCAGTCTAGGTCAGCGAGCACAGGGTAATATGTCAGTATAGGTTAGAGAGGACAGCTGTAAAATGTTAGTCTTGGTTAGAGAGCACAGGGTAATATGTCAGTAGAGGTTAGAGAGCACAGGGTAATATGTCAGTCTAGGTTAGAGAGCACAGGGTAATATGTCAGTCTAGGTTAGAGAGCACAGGGTAATATGTCAATGTAGGTTAGAGAGCACAGGGTAATATGTCAGTCTAGGTTAGAGAGCACAGGGTAATATGCCAGTATAGGGAGAGAGCACAGGGTAATATGTCAGTATAGGTCAGCGGGCACAGGGTAATATGTCAGTATAGGTTAGGGAGCACAGGGTAATATGTCAGTATAGGTTAGAGAGCACAGGGTAATATGTCAGTGTAGGTCAGCGGGCACAAGGTAATATGAATGAAAAATGAAAATCGCTTATTGTCACAAGTAGGCTTCAAATGACGTTACTGTGAAAAGCCCCTAGTCGCCAGATTCCGGCGCCTGTTTGGGGAGGCTTGTGTGAGAATTGAACCGTGCTGCTGGCTTGTCTTGGTCTGCTTTCAAAGCCAGCAATTTAGCCCTGTGCAAAACAGCCCCAGTATAGGTTAGAGAGCACTGGGTAATATGTCAGTATAGGTTAGAGAGCACAGGGTAATATGTCAGTATAGGTTAATGAGCACAGCGGCAATATGTCAGTATAGGTTAGAGAGCACAACGGTAATATGTCAATGTAGGTTAGAGAGCACAGGGTAATATGTCAGGAGAGGTTAGAGAGCACAGGGTAATATGTCAGTATAGGTTAGAGAGCACAGCGGTAATATGTCAATGTAGGTTAGAGAGCACAGGGGTAATATGTCAGTGTAGGTCAGCGAGCACAGGGGTAATATGTCAGTATAGGTTAGAGAGCACAGGGTAATATGTCAGTATAGGTTAGAGAGCACAGCGTAATATGTCAGTATAGGTTAGAGAGCACAGGGTAACATGTCAGTATAGGTTAGAGAGCACAGGGTAATATGTCAGTATAGGTTAGAGAGCACAGCGCTAATATGTCAGTATAGGTCAGCGAGCACAGGGTAATATGTCAGTATAGGTTAATGAGCACAGCGGTAATATGTCAGTATAGGTTAGAGAGTGCAGGGTAATATGTCAGTATAGGTTAGAGAGCGCAGGGTAATATGTCAGTATAGGTTAGAGAGCACAGCGGTAATATGTCAGTCTAGGTCAGCGAGCACAGGGTAATGTGTCAGTATAGGTTAGAGAGCACAGGCTAATATGTCAGTATAGGTTAGAGAGTACAGGGTAATATGTCAGTATAGGTTAGAGAGTACAGGGTAATATGTCAGTATAGGTTAGAGAGTACAGGGTAATATGTCAGTATAGGTTAGAGAGTACAGGGTAATATGTCAGTCTAGGTCAGCGAGCACAGGGTAATATGTCAGTATAGGTTAGAGAGGACAGCTGTAAAATGTTAGTCTTGGTTAGAGAGCACAGGGTAATATGTCAGTAGAGGTTAGAGAGCACAGGGTAATATGTCAGTCTAGGTTAGAGAGCACAGGGTAATATGTCAGTCTAGGTTAGAGAGCACAGGGTAATATGTCAATGTAGGTTAGAGAGCACAGGGTAACATGTCAGTCTAGGTTAGAGAGCACAGGGTAATATGCCAGTATAGGGAGAGAGCACAGGGTAATATGTCAGTATAGGTCAGCGGGCACAGGGTAATATGTCAGTATAGGTTAGGGAGCACAGGGTAATATGTCAGTATAGGTTAGAGAGCACAGGGTAATATGTCAGTGTAGGTCAGCGGGCACAAGGTAATATGAATGAAAAATGAAAATCGCTTATTGTCACAAGTAGGCTTCAAATGACGTTACTGTGAAAAGCCCCTAGTCGCCAGATTCCGGCGCCTGTTTGGGGAGGCTGGTGTGAGAATTGAACCGTGCTGCTGGCTTGTCTTGGTGTGCTTTCAAAGCCAGCAATTTAGCCCTGTGCGAAACAGCCCCAGTATAGGTTAGAGAGCACTGGGTAATATGTCAGTATAGGTTAGAGAGCACAGGGTAATATGTCAGTATAGGTTAATGAGCACAGCGGTAATATGTCAGTATAGGTTAGAGAGCACAACGGTAATATGTCAATGTAGGTTAGAGAGCACAGGGTAATATGTCAGGAGAGGTTAGGGAGCACAGGGTAATATGTCAGTATAGGTTAGAGAGCACAGCGGTAATATGTCAATGTAGGTTAGAGAGCACAGGGGTAATATGTCAGTGTAGGTCAGCGAGCACAGGGGTAATATGTCAGTATAGGTTAGAGAGCACAGGGTAATATGTCAGTATAGGTTAGAGAGCACAGCGTAATATGTCAGTATAGGTTAGAGAGCACAGGATAACATGTCAGTATAGGTTAGAGAGCACAGGGTAATATGTCAGTATAGGTTAGAGAGCACTGCGGTAATATGTCAGTATAGGTCAGCGAGCACAGGGTAATATGTCAGTATAGGTTAATGAGCACAGCGGTAATATGTCAGTATAGGTTAGAGAGTGCAGGGTAATATGTCAGTATAGGTTAGAGAGCGCAGGGTAATATGTCAGTATAGGTTAGAGAGCACAGGGTAATATGTCAGTATAGGTTAGAGAGCACAGCGTAATATGTCAGTATAGGTTAGAGAGCACAGGATAACATGTCAGTATAGGTTAGAGAGCACAGGGTAATATGTCAGTATAGGTTAGAGAGCACTGCGGTAATATGTCAGTATAGGTCAGCGAGCACAGGGTAATATGTCAGTATAGGTTAATGAGCACAGCGGTAATATGTCAGTATAGGTTAGAGAGTGCAGGGTAATATGTCAGTATAGGTTAGAGAGCGCAGGGTAATATGTCAGTATAGGTTAGAGAGCACAGCGGTAATATGTCAGTCTAGGTCAGCGAGCACAGGGTAATGTGTCAGTATAGGTTAGAGAGCACAGGCTAATATGTCAGTATAGGTTAGAGAGTACAGGGTAATATATCAGTATAGGTTAGAGAGTACAGGGTAATATGTCAGTATAGGTTAGAGAGCACAGGGTGATATGTCAGTATAGGTTAGAGAGCACAGGGACAATATGTCAGCATGGGTTAGAGAGCACAGCGGTAATATGTCAATGTAGGTTAGAGAGCACAGGGGTAATATGTCAGTGTAGGTCAGCGAGCACAGGGGTAATATGTCAGTATAGGTTAGAGAGCACAGGGTAATATGTCAGTATAGGTTAGAGAGCACAGCGTAATATGTCAGTATAGGTTAGAGAGCACAGGGTAACATGTCAGTATAGGTTAGAGAGCACAGGGTAAAATGTCAGTATAGGTTAGAGAGCACAGCGGTAATATGTCAGTATAGGTCAGCGAGCACAGGGTAATATGTCAGTATAGGTTAATGAGCACAGCGGTAATATGTCAGTATAGGTTAGAGAGTGCAGGGTAATATGTCAGAATAGGTTAGAGAGCGCAGGGTAATATGTCAGTATAGGTTAATGAGCACAGCGGTAATATGTCAGTATAGGTTAGAGAGCACAACGGTAATATGTCAATGTAGGTTAGAGAGCACAGGGTAATATGTCAGGAGAGGTTAGGGAGCACAGGGTAATATGTCAGTATAGGTTAGAGAGCACAGCGGTAATATGTCAATGTAGGTTAGAGAGCACAGGGGTAATATGTCAGTGTAGGTCAGCGAGCACAGGGGTAATATGTCAGTATAGGTTAGAGAGCACAGGGTAATATGTCAGTATAGGTTAGAGAGCACAGCGTAATATGTCAGTATAGGTTAGAGAGCACAGGGTAACATGTCAGTATAGGTTAGAGAGCACAGGGTAATATGTCAGTATAGGTTAGAGAGCTCTGCGGTAATATGTCAGTATAGGTCAGCGAGCACAGGGTAATATGTCAGTATAGGTTAATGAGCACAGCGGTAATATGTCAGTATAGGTTAGAGAGTGCAGGGTAATATGTCAGTATAGGTTAGAGAGCGCAGGGTAATATGTCAGTATAGGTTAGAGAGCACAGCGGTAATATGTCAGTCTAGGTCAGCGAGCACAGGGTAATGTGTCAGTATAGGTTAGAGAGCACAGGCTAATATGTCAGTATATGTTAGAGAGTACAGGGTAATATGTCAGTATAGGTTAGAGAGTACAGGGTAATATGTCAGTATAGGTTAGAGAGTACAGGGTTATATGTCAGTATAGGTTAGAGAGTACAGGGTAATATGTCAGTCTAGGTCAGCGAGCACAGGGTAATATGTCAGTATAGGTTAGAGAGGACAGCTGTAAAATGTTAGTCTTGGTTAGAGAGCACAGGGTAATATGTCAGTAGAGGTTAGAGAGCACAGGGTAATATGTCAGTCTAGGTTAGAGAGCACAGGGTAATATGTCAGTCTAGGTTAGAGAGCACAGGGTAATATGTCAATGTAGGTTAGAGAGCACAGGGTAATATGTCAGTCTAGGTTAGAGAGCACAGGGTAATATGCCAGTATAGGGAGAGAGCACAGGGTAATATGTCAGTATAGGTCAGCGGGCAGAGGGTAATATGTCAGTATAGGTTAGGGAGCACAGGGTAATATGTCAGTATAGGTTAGAGAGCACAGGGTAATATGTCAGTGTAGGTCAGCGGGCACAAGGTAATATGAATGAAAAATGAAAATCGCTTATTGTCACAAGTAGGCTTCAAATGACGTTACTGTGAAAAGCCCCTAGTCGCCAGATTCCGGCGCCTGTTTGGGGAGGCTGGTGTGACAATTGAACCGTGCTGCTGGCTTGTCTTGGTCTGCTTTCAAAGCCAGCAATTTAGCCCTGTGCGAAACAGTCCCAGTATAGGTTAGAGAGCACTGGGTAATATGTCAGTATAGGTTAGAGAGCACAGGGTAATATGTCAGTATAGGTTAGAGAGCACAGGGTAATATGTCAGTAAAGGTTAGAGAACACAGGGTGATATGTCAGTATAGGTTAGAGAGCACAGGGACAATATGTCAGCATAGGTTAGAGAGCACAGGGTAATATGTCAGTATAGGTTAGAGAGCAGAGGGTAATATGTCAGGAGAGGTCAGCGGGCACAGGGTAATATGCCAGTATAGGGAGAGAGCACAGGGTAATATGTCAATGTAGGTTAGAGAGCACAGGGTAATATGTCAGTATAGGTTAGAGAGTACAGGGTAATATGTCAGTATAGGTTAGAGAGCACAGGTTAGTATGTCAGTATAGGGAGAGAGCACAGGGTAATATGTCAATGTAGGTTAGAGTGCACAGGGTAATATGTCAGTATAGGTCAGCGAGCACAGGGTAATATGTCAGTATAGGTTAGAGAGCGCAGGGTAATATGTCACTATAGGTCAGCGGGCACAGGGTAATATGCCAGTATAGGGAGAGAGCACAGGGTAATATGTCAGTATAGGTTAGAGAGCACAGGGTAATATGACAGTATAGATTAGAGAGCACAGGGTAATATGTCAGTATAGGTTAGAGAGTACAGGGTAATATGTCAGTATAGGTTAGAGAGTAGAGGGTAATATGACAGTATAGGTTAGAGAGCACAGGGTAATATGTCAGTATAGGTTAGAGAGCACAGGGTAATATGTCAGTATAGGTTAGAGAGTACAGGGTAATATGTCAGTATAGGTTAGAGAGTAGAGGGTAATATATCAATATAGGTTAGAGAGCACAGGGTAGTATGTCAGTATAGGTTAGAAAGCACAGGGTAATATGTCAGTATAGGTTAGAGAGTACAGGATAATATGTCAGTACAGGTTAGAGAGCACAGGATAATATGTCAGTATAGGTTAGAGTGCACAGGGTAATATATCAGTATAGTTTGGGAGCAGAGGGTAATATGTCAGTATAGGTCAGCGAGCACAAGGATACATGTCAGTATAGGTTAGAGAGCACAGGGTAATATGTCAGTATAGGTAAGCGAGCACAGGGTAATATGTCAGTATAGGTTAATGAGCACAGCGGTAATATGTCAGTATAGTTTAGAGAGCACAGGGTAATATGTCATTATAGGTCAGCGGGCACAGGGTAATATGTCAGTATAGGTTAGAGAGCACAGGGTAATATATCAGTAAAGTTTAGAGAGCACAGGGTAGTATGTCAGTATAGATCAGCAGGCACAGGGTAATATGTCAGAATAGGTTAGAGAGCACAGGGTAATATGTCAGTATAGGTTAGAGAGCACAGGGTGATATGTCAGTATAGGTTAATGAGCACAGGGTAATATATCAGTATAGTTTAGAGAGCACAGGGTAGTATGTCAGTATAGGTCAGCGGGCACAGGGTAATATGTCAGAATAGGTTAGAGAGCACAGGGTAATATGTCAGTATAGGTTAGAGAGCACAGAGTAATATGTCAGTATAGGTTAGAGAGCACAGGGTAATATGTCAATATAGGTCAGCGAGCACAGTGGTAATATGTCAGTATAGGTCAGCGGGCACAGGGTAATATGTCAGTATAGGTCAGCGAGCACAGGGTAATATGTCAGTATAGGTTAGAGAGCACAGGGTAATATGTCAGTATAGGTCAGCGGGCACCGGGTAATATGTCAGTATAGGTTAGAGAGCACAGGGTAATATGTCAGTATAGGTTAGAGAGCACAGGGCAATATGTCAGTATAGGTTAGAGAGCACAGGGTAATATGTCAGTATAGGTTAGAGAGCACAGGGTAATATGTCAGTGTAGATCAGCGGGCATAGGGTAATATGTCAGTATAGGTTAATGAGCACAGCGGTAATATGTCAGTATAGGTTAGAGAGTGCAGGGTAATATGTCAGAATAGGTTAGAGAGCGCAGGGTAATATGTCAGTATAGGTTAGAGAGCACAGCGGTAATATGTCAGTCTAGGTCAGCGAGCACAGGGTAATGTGTCAGTATAGGTTAGAGAGCACAGGCTAATATGTCAGTATAGGTTAGAGAGTACAGGGTAATATGTCAGTATAGGTTAGAGAGTACAGGGTAATATGTCAGTATAGGTTAGAGAGTACAGGGTAATATGTCAGTATAGGTTAGAGAGTACAGGGTAATATGTCAGTCTAGGTCAGCGAGCACAGGGTAATATGTCAGTATAGGTTAGAGAGGACAGCTGTAAAATGTTAGTCTTGGTTAGAGAGCACAGGGTAATATGTCAGTAGAGGTTAGAGAGCACAGGGTAATATGTCAGTCTAGGTTAGAGAGCACAGGGTAATATGTCAGTCTAGGTTAGAGAGCACAGGGTAATATGTCAATGTAGGTTAGAGAGCACAGGGTAATATGTCAGTCTAGGTTAGAGAGCACAGGGTAATATGCCAGTATAGGGAGAGAGCACAGGGTAATATGTCAGTATAGGTCAGCGGGCACAGTGTAATATGTCAGTATAGGTTAGGGAGCACAGGGTAATATGTCAGTATAGGTTAGAGAGCACAGGGTAATATGTCAGTGCAGGTCAGCGGGCACAAGGTAATATGAATGAAAAATGAAAATCGCTTATTGTCACAAGTAGGCTTCAAATGACGTTACTGTGAAAAGCCCCTAGTCGCCAGATTCCGGCGCCTGTTTGGGGAGGCTGGTGTGACAATTGAACCGTGCTGCTGGCTTGTCTTGGTCTGCTTTCAAAGCCAGCAATTTATCCCTGTGCGAAACAGCCCCAGTATAGGTTAGAGAGCACTGGGTAATATGTCAGTATAGGTTAGAGAGCACAGGGTAATATGTCAGTATAGGTTAGAGAGCACAGGGTAATATGTCAGTATAGGTTAGAGAACACAGGGTGATATGTCAGTATAGGTTAGAGAGCACAGGGACAATATGTCAGCATAGGTTAGAGAGCACAGGGTAATATGTCAGTATAGGTTAGAGAGCACAGCGGTAATATGTCAATGTAGGTTAGAGAGCACAGGGTAATATGTCAGTATAGGTTAGAGAGCACAGGATAATATGTCGTTATAGGTTGGAGAGCACAGGGGTAATATGTCAGTATAGGTTAGAGAGCAGGGGATAATATGTCAGTATAGGTTAGAGAGCACAGGGTAATGTGTCAGCATAGGTTAGAGAGCACAGGGTAATATGCCAGTATAGGGAGAGAGCACAGGGTAATATGTCAATGTAGGTTAGAGAGCACAGGGTAATATGTCAGTATAGGTTAGAGAGTACAGGGTAATATGCCAGTATAGGTTAGAGAGCACAGGTTAGTATGTCAGTATAGGGAGAGAGCACAGGGTAATATGTCAATGTAGGTTAGAGTGCACAGGGTAATATGTCAGTATAGGTCAGCGAGCACAGGGTAATATGTCAGTATAGGTTAGAGAGCGCAGGGTAATATGTCACTATAGGTCAGCGGGCACAGGGTAATATGCCAGTATAGGGAGAGAGCACAGGGTAATATGTCAGTATAGGTTAGAGAGCACAGGGTAATATGACAGTATAGGTTAGAGAGCACAGGGTAATATGTCAGTATAGGTTAGAGAGTACAGGGTAATATGTCAGTATAGGTTAGAGAGTAGAGGGTAATATGACAGTATAGGTTAGAGAGCACAGGGTAATATGTCAGTATAGGTTAGAGAGCACAGGGTAATATGTCAGTATACGTTAGAGAGTACAGGGTAATATGTCAGTATAGGTTAGAGAGTAGAGGGTAATATATCAGTATAGGTTAGAGAGCACAGGGTAGTATGTCAGTATAGGTTAGAATGCACAGGGTAATATGTCAGTATAGGTTAGAGAGTACAGGATAATATGTCAGTACAGGTTAGAGAGCACAGGATAATATATCAGTATAGGTTAGAGTGCACAGGGTAATATATCAGTATAGTTTGGGAGCAGAGGGTAATATGTCAGTATAGGTCAGCGAGCACAAGGTAACATGTCAGTATAGGTTAGAGAGCACAGGGTAATATGTCAGTATAGGTAAGCGAGCACAGGGTAATATGTCAGTATAGGTTAATGAGCACAGCGGTAATATGTCAGTATAGTTTAGAGAGCACAGGGTAATATGGCAGTATAGGTCAGCGGGCACAGGGTAATATGTCAGTATAGGTTAGAGAGCACAGGGTAGTATGTCAGTATAGGTCAGCAGGCACAGGGTAATATGTCAGAATAGGTTAGAGAGCACAGGGTAATAAGTCAGTATAGGTTAGAGAGCACAGGGTGATATGTCAGTATAGGTTAATGAGCACAGGGTAATATATCAGTATAGTTTAGAGAGCACAGGGTAGTATGTCAGTATAGGTCAGCGGGCACAGGGTAATATGTCAGACTAGGATAGAGAGCACAGGGTAATATGTCAGTATAGGTTAGAGAGCACAGAGTAATATGTCAGTATAGGTTAGAGAGCACAGAGTAATATGTCAATATAGGTCAGCGAGCACAGTGGTAATATGTCAGTATAGGTCAGCGGGCACAGGGTAATATGTCAGTATAGGTCAGCGAGCACAGGGTAATATGTCAGTATAGGTTAGAGAGCACAGGGTAATATGTCAGTATAGGTTAGAGAGTACAGGGTAATATGTCAGTATAGGTTAGAGAGTAGAGGGTAATATATCAGTATAGGTTAGAGAGCACAGGGTAGTATGTCAGTATAGGTTAGAATGCACAGGGTAATATGTCAGTATAGGTTAGAGAGTACAGGATAATATGTCAGTACAGGTTAGAGAGCACAGGATAATATATCAGTATAGGTTAGAGTGCACAGGGTAATATATCAGTATAGTTTGGGAGCAGAGGGTAATATGTCAGTATAGGTCAGCGAGCACAAGGTAACATGTCAGTATAGGTTAGAGAGCACAGGGTAATATGTCAGTATAGGTAAGCGAGCACAGGGTAATATGTCAGTATAGGTTAATGAGCACAGCGGTAATATGTCAGTATAGTTTAGAGAGCACAGGGTAATATGTCAGTATAGGTCAGCGGGCACAGGGTAATAAGTCAGTATAGGTTAGAGAGCACAGGGTGATATGTCAGTATAGGTTAATGAGCACAGGGTAATATATCAGTATAGTTTAGAGAGCACAGGGTAGTATGTCAGTATAGGTCAGCGGGCACAGGGTAATATGTCAGACTAGGTTAGAGAGCACAGGGTAATATGTCAGTATAGGTTAGAGAGCACAGGGTGATATGTCAGTATAGGTTAATGAGCACAGGGTAATATATCAGTATAGTTTAGAGAGCACAGGGTAGTATGTCAGTATAGGTCAGCGGGCACAGGGTAATATGTCAGACTAGGTTAGAGAGCACAGGGTAATATGTCAGTATAGGTTAGAGAGCACAGAGTAATATGTCAGTATAGGTTAGAGAGCACAGAGTAATATGTCAATATAGGTCAGCGAGCACAGTGGTAATATGTCAGTATAGGTCAGCGGGCACAGGGTAATATGTCAGTATAGGTCAGCGAGCACAGGGTAATATGTCAGTATAGGTTAGAGAGAACAGGGTAATATGTCAGTATAGGTCAGCGGGCACCGGGTAATATGTCAGTATAGGTTAGAGAGCACAGGGTAATATGTCAGTATAGGTTAGAGAGCACAGGGCAATATGTCAGTATAGGTTAGAGAGCACAGGGTAATATGTCAGTATAGGTTAGAGAGCATAGGGTAATATGCCAGTGTAGATCAGCGGGCACAGGGTAATATGTCAGTATAGGTCAGCGGGCCCAGGGTAATATGTCAGTATCGGTAAGCGAGCACAGGGTAATATGTCAGTATAGGTTAAGGAGCACAGCGGTAATATGCCAGTATAGATTAGAGAGCACAGGGTAATATGTCAATGTAGGTTAAAGAGCACAGGGTAATGTGTCAGCATAGGTTAGAGAGCACAGTGTAATATGTCAGTATAGGTTAGAGAGCACAGTGTAATATGTCAGTATAGGTTAGAGAGCACAGTGTAATATGTCAGTATAGGTTAGAGAGCACAGTGTAATATGTCAGTATAGGTTAGAGAGCACAGGGTAATGTGTCAGCATAGGTTAGAGAGCACAGGGTAACATGCCAGTATAGGGAGAGAGCACAGGGTAATATGTCAGTATAGGTTAGAGAGCACAGGGTAATGTGTCAGCATAGGTTAGAGAGCACAGGGTAATATGCCAGTATAGGGAGAGAGCACAGGGTAATATGTCAGTACAGGTTAGAGAGCACAGGGTAATATGCCAGTATAGGGAGAGAGCACAGCGGTAATATGTCAGTATAGGTCAGCGAGCACAGGGTAATATGTCAGTGTACGTTAGCGGGCACAGGGGTAATATGTCAGTATAGGTCAGCGGGCACAGGGTAATATGTCAGTATAGGTTAATGAGCACAGCGGTAATATGTCAGTATAGGTCAGTGGGCACAGGGTAATATGTCAGTATAGGTCAGCGGGCACAGGGGTAATATGTCAGTATAGGTTAGCGGGCACAGGGGTAATATGTCAGTATAGGTCAGCGGGCACAGGGTAATATGTCAGTATAGGTCAGCGGGCACAGGGTAATATGTCAGTATAGGTTAGCGGGCACAGGGTAATATGTCAGTATAGGTTAGAGAGCACAGGGTGATATGTCAGTATAGGTTAGAGAGCACAGGGTAATATGTCAGTATAGGTTAGAGAGCACAGGGTAATATGCCAGTATAGGGAGAGAGCACAGGGTAATATGTCAGTATAGGTTAGAGAGCACAGGGCAATATGTCAGTATAGGTTAGAGAGCACAGGGTAATATGTCAGTATAGGTTAGAGAGCACAGGGTAATATGTCAGTGTAGATCAGCGGGCACAGGGTAATATGTCAGTATAGGTTAATGAGCACAGCGGTAATATGTCAGTATAGGTTAGAGAGTGCAGGGTAATATGTCAGAATAGGTTAGAGAGCGCAGGGTAATATGTCAGTATAGGTTAGAGAGCACAGCGGTAATATGTCAGTCTAGGTCAGCGAGCACAGGGTAATGTGTCAGTATAGGTTAGAGAGCACAGGCTAATATGTCAGTATAGGTTAGAGAGTACAGGGTAATATGTCAGTATAGGTTAGAGAGTACAGGGTAATATGTCAGTATAGGTTAGAGAGTACAGGGTAATATGTCAGTATAGGTTAGAGAGTACAGGGTAATATGTCAGTCTAGGTCAGCGAGCACAGGGTAATATGTCAGTATAGGTTAGAGAGGACAGCTGTAAAATGTTAGTCTTGGTTAGAGAGCACAGGGTAATATGTCAGTAGAGGTTAGAGAGCACAGGGTAATATGTCAGTCTAGGTTAGAGAGCACAGGGTAATATGTCAGTCTAGGTTAGAGAGCACAGGGTAATATGTCAATGTAGGTTAGAGAGCACAGGGTAATATGTCAGTCTAGGTTAGAGAGCACAGGGTAATATGCCAGTATAGGGAGAGAGCACAGGGTAATATGTCAGTATAGGT
Organism: Scyliorhinus torazame; assembly: GCF_047496885.1. Lineage (NCBI taxonomy): Eukaryota > Metazoa > Chordata > Chondrichthyes > Carcharhiniformes > Scyliorhinidae > Scyliorhinus > Scyliorhinus torazame. Next base: position 210,093,402 of record NC_092721.1, on the reverse strand, counting down.
CAGCGGGCACAGTGTAATATGTCAGTATAGGTTAGGGAGCACAGGGTAATATGTCAGTATAGGTTAGAGAGCACAGGGTAATATGTCAGTGCAGGTCAGCGGGCACAAGGTAATATGAATGAAAAATGAAAATCGCTTATTGTCACAAGTAGGCTTCAAATGACGTTACTGTGAAAAGCCCCTAGTCGCCAGATTCCGGCGCCTGTTTGGGGAGGCTGGTGTGAGAATTGAACCGTGCTGCTGGCTTGTCTTGGTCTGCTTTCAAAGCCAGCAATTTATCCCTGTGCGAAACAGCCCCAGTATAGGTTAGAGAGCACTGGGTAATATGTCAGTATAGGTTAGAGAGCACAGGGTAATATGTCAGTATAGGTTAGAGAGCACAGGGTAATATGTCAGTATAGGTTAGAGAACACAGGGTGATATGTCAGTATAGGTTAGAGAGCACAGGGACAATATGTCAGCATAGGTTAGAGAGCACAGGGTAATATGTCAGTATAGGTTAGAGAGCACAGCGGTAATATGTCAATGTAGGTTAGAGAGCACAGGGTAATATGTCAGTATAGGTTAGAGAGCACAGGATAATATGTCAGTATAGGTTGGAGAGCACAGGGTAATATGCCAGTATAGGGAGAGAGCACAGGGTAATATGTCAATGTAGGTTAGAGAGCACAGGGTAATATGTCAGTATAGGTTAGAGAGTACAGGGTAATATGCCAGTATAGGTTAGAGAGCACAGGTTAGTATGTCAGTATAGGGAGAGAGCACAGGGTAATATGTCAATGTAGGTTAGAGTGCACAGGGTAATATGTCAGTATAGGTCAGCGAGCACAGGGTAATATGTCAGTATAGGTTAGAGAGCGCAGGGTAATATGTCACTATAGGTCAGCGGGCACAGGGTAATATGCCAGTATAGGGAGAGAGCACAGGGTAATATGTCAGTATAAGTTAGAGAGCACAGGGTAATATGACAGAATAGGTTAGAGAGCACAGGGTAATATGTCAGTATAGGTTAGAGAGTACAGGGTAATATGTCAGTATAGGTTAGAGAGTAGAGGGTAATATGACAGTATAGGTTAGAGAGCACAGGGTAATATGTCAGTATAGGTTAGAGAGCACAGGGTAATATGACAGTATAGGTTAGAGAGCACAGGGTAATATGTCAGTATAGGTTAGAGAGCACAGGGTAATATGTCAGTATAGGTTAGAATGCACAGGGTAATATGTCAGTATAGGTTAGAGAGTACAGGATAATATGTCAGTACAGGTTAGAGAGCACAGGATAATATATCAGTATAGGTTAGAGTGCACAGGGTAATATATCAGTATAGTTTGGGAGCAGAGGGTAATATGTCAGTATAGGTCAGCGAGCACAAGGTAACATGTCAGTATAGGTTAGAGAGCACAGGGTAATATGTCAGTATAGGTAAGCGAGCACAGGGTAATATGTCAGTATAGGTTAATGAGCACAGCGGTAATATGTCAGTATAGTTTAGAGAGCACAGGGTAATATGTCAGTATAGGTCAGCGGGCACAGGGTAATATGTCAGTATAGGTTAGAGAGCACAGGGTAGTATGTCAGTATAGGTCAGCAGGCACAGGGTAATATGTCAGAATAGGTTAGAGAGCACAGGGTAATAAGTCAGTATAGGTTAGAGAGCACAGGGTGATATGTCAGTATAGGTTAATGAGCACAGGGTAATATATCAGTATAGTTTAGAGAGCACAGGGTAGTATGTCAGTATAGGTCAGCGGGCACAGGGTAATATGTCAGACTAGGTTATAGAGCACAGGGTAATATGTCAGTATAGGTTAGAGAGCACAGAGTAATATGTCAGTATAGGTTAGAGAGCACAGAGTAATATGTCAATATAGGTCAGCGAGCACAGTGGTAATATGTCAGTATAGGTCAGCGGGCACAGGGTAATATGTCAGTATAGGTCAGCGAGCACAGGGTAATATGTCAGTATAGGTTAGAGAGCACAGGGTAATATGTCAGTATAGGTTAGAGAGTACAGGGTAATATGTCAGTATAGGTTAGAGAGTAGAGGGTAATATATCAGTATAGGTTAGAGAGCACAGGGTAGTATGTCAGTATAGGTTAGAATGCACAGGGTAATATGTCAGTATAGGTTAGAGAGTACAGGATAATATGTCAGTACAGGTTAGAGAGCACAGGATAATATATCAGTATAGGTTAGAGTGCACAGGGTAATATATCAGTATAGTTTGGGAGCAGAGGGTAATATGTCAGTATAGGTCAGCGAGCACAAGGTAACATGTCAGTATAGGTTAGAGAGCACAGGGTAATATGTCAGTATAGGTAAGCGAGCACAGGGTAATATGTCAGTATAGGTTAATGAGCACAGCGGTAATATGTCAGTATAGTTTAGAGAGCACAGGGTAATATGTCAGTATAGGTCAGCGGGCACAGGGTAATATGTCAGTATAGGTAAGAGAGCACAGGGTAGTATGTCAGTATAGGTCAGCAGGCACAGGGTAATATGTCAGAATAGGTTAGAGAGCACAGGGTAATAAGTCAGTATAGGTTAGAGAGCACAGGGTGATATGTCAGTATAGGTTAATGAGCACAGGGTAATATATCAGTATAGTTTAGAGAGCACAGGGTAGTATGTCAGTATAGGTCAGCGGGCACAGGGTAATATGTCAGACTAGGTTAGAGAGCACAGGGTAATATGTCAGTATAGGTTAGAGAGCACAGAGTAATATGTCAGTATAGGTTAGAGAGCACAGAGTAATATGTCAATATAGGTCAGCGAGCACAGTGGTAATATGTCAGTATAGGTCAGCGGGCACAGGGTAATATGTCAGTATAGGTCAGCGAGCACAGGGTAATATGTCAGTATAGGTTAGAGAGCACAGGGTAATATGTCAGTATAGGTCAGCGGGCACCGGGTAATATGTCAGTATAGGTTAGAGAGCACAGGGTAATATGTCAGTATAGGTTAGAGAGCACAGGGCAATATGTCAGTATAGGTTAGAGAGCACAGGGTAATATGTCAGTATAGGTTAGAGAGCATAGGGTAATATGCCAGTGTAGATCAGCGGGCACAGGGTAATATGTCAGTATAGGTCAGCGGGCCCAGGGTAATATGTCAGTATCGGTAAGCGAGCACAGGGTAATATGTCAATATAGGTTAGAGAGCGCAGGGTAATATGTCAATATAGGTCAGCGAGCACAGCGGTAATATGTCAGTATAGGTCAGCGGGCACAGGGTAATATGTCAGTATAGGTTAGAGAGCACAGGGTAATATGTCAATATAGGTCAGCGAGCACAGCGGTAATATGTCAGTATAGGTCAGCGGGCACAGGGTAATATGTCAGTATAGGTTAGAGAGCACAGGGTAATATGTCAGTATAGGTCAGCGGGCACAGGGTAATATGTCAGTATAGGTCAGCGAGCACAGGGTAATATGTCAGTATAGGTAAGAGAGCACAGGGTAATATGTCAGTATAGGTCAGCGGGCACAGGGTAATATGTCAGTATAGGTTAGAGAGCACAGGGTAATATGTCAGTATAGGTTAGAGAGCACAGTGTAATATGTCAGTATAGGTTAGAGAGCACAGGGCAATATGTCAGTATAGGTTAGAGAGCACAGGGTAATATGTCAGTATAGGTTAGAGAGCACAGGGTAATATGTCAGTGTAGATCAGCGGGCACAGGGTAATATGTCAGTATAGGTCAGCGGGCCCAGGGTAATATGTCAGTATAGGTAAGCGAGCACAGGGTAATATGTCAGTTTCGGTTCATGAGCACAGCGGTAATATGCCAGTATAGCTTAGAGAGCACAGGGTAATATGTCAATGTAGGTTAAAGAGCACAGGGTAATGTGTCAGCATAGGTTAGAGAGCACAGTGTAATATGTCAGTATAGGTTAGAGAGCACAGTGTAATATGTCAGTATAGGTTAGAGAGCACAGTGTAATATGTCAGTATAGGTTAGAGAGCACAGTGTAATATGTCAGTATAGGTTAGAGAGCACAGGGTAATGTGTCAGCATAGGTTAGAGAGCACAGGGTAATATGCCAGTATAGGGAGAGAGCACAGGGTAATATGTCAGTATAGGTTAGAGAGCACAGGGTAATGTGTCAGCATAGGTTAGAGAGCACAGGGTAATATGCCAGTATAGGGAGAGAGCACAGGGTAATATGTCAGTATAGGTTAGAGAGCACAGGGTAATATGCCAGTATAGGGAGAGAGCACAGCGGTAATATGTCAGTATAGGATGGAGAGTACAGGGTAATATGTCAGTATAGGTTAATGAGCACAGCGGTAATATGTCAGTATAGGTCAGCGAGCACAGGGTAATATGTCAGTGTACGTTAGCGGGCACAGGGGTAATATGTCAGTATAGGTCAGTGGGCACAGGGTAATATGTCAGTATAGGTCAGCGGGCACAGGGGTAATATGTCAGTATAGGTTAGCGTGCATGGGGTAATATGTCAGTATAGGTCAGCGGGCACAGGGTAATATGTCAGTATAGGTTAGCGGGCACAGGGGTAATATGTCAGTATAGGTCAACGGGCACAGGGTAATATGTCAGTATAGGTTAATGAGCAGAGCGGTAATATGTCAGTATAGGTAAGCGAGCACAGGGTAATATGTCAGTATAGGTTAACAAGCACAGCGGTAATATGTCAGTATAAGTCAGCGGGCATAGGGTAATATGTCAGTATACGTAAGCGAGCACAGGGTAATATGTCAGTATAGGTTAATGAGCACAGCGATAATATGTCAGTATAGGTTAGAGAGCACAGGGTAATATGTCAGTATAGGTCAGCGGGCAGAGGGGTAATATGTCAGTATAGGTTAATGAGCACAGCGGTAATATGTCAGTATAGGTCAGCGAGCACAGGGTAATATGTCAGTATAGGTTAATGAGCACAGCGATAATATGTCAGTATAGGTCAGCGGGCACAGGGGTTATATGTCAGTATAGGTCAGCGGGCACAGGTAATATGTCAGTATAGGTTAGCGGGCACAGGGCTAATATGTCAGTATAGGTCAGCGGGCACAGGGTAATATGTCAGTATAGGTTAGAGAGCACAGGGTAATATGTCAGTGTAGGTTAGAGAGCACAGGGTAATATGTCAGTATAGGTTAGAGAGCACAGGGTAATATGTCAGTATAGGTAAGCGAGCACGGGGTAATATGTCAGTATAGGTTAATGAGCACAGCGGTAATATGTCAGTATAGGTCAGCGGGCACAGGGTAATATGTCAGTATAGGTAAGCGAGCACAGGGTAATATGTCAGTATAGGTTAATGAGCAGAGCGATAATATGTCAGTATAGGTTAGAGAGCACAGGGTAATATGTCAGTATAGGTCAGCGAGCACAGGGTAATATGTCAGTATAGGTTAGCGAGCACAGGGTAATATGTCAGCAAAGGTTAGAGAGTACAGGGTAATATGTCAGTATAGGTTAGAGAGCACAGGGTAATATGACAGTATAGGTTAGAGAGCACAGGGTAATATGTCAGTATATGTTAGAGAGTACAGGGTAATATGTCAGTATAGGTTAGAGATTACAGGGTAATATGTCAGTATAGGCTGGAGAGCACAGGGTAATATGACAGTATAGGTTAGAGAGTACAGGGTAAAATGTCTGTATAGGTTAGAGAGCACAGGGTAATATGACAGTATAGATTAGAGAGCACAGGGTAATATGTCAGTATAGGTTAGAGTGCACAGGGGCAATATGTCAGTGTAGGTTAGAGAGTACAGGGTAATATGTCTGTATAGGTTAGAGAGCACAGGGTAATATGACAGTATAGGTTAGAGAGCACAGGGTAATATGTCAGTATAGGTTAGAGTGCACAGGGGCAATATGTCAGTATAGGTTAGAGAGTAGAGGGTAATATATCAGTGTAGGTTAGAGAGCACAGGGTAGTATGTCAGGATAGGTTAGAAAGCACAGGGTAATATGTCAGTATAGGTTAGAAAGCACAGGGTAATATGTCAGTATAGGTTAGAGAGTACAGGGTAATATGTCAGTACAAGTTAGAGAGCACAGGATAATATGTCAGTACAGGTTAGAGAGCACAGGATAATATATCAGTATAGTTTAGCGAGCACAGGGTAATATGTCAGTTTAGGTCAGCGAGCACAAGGTAATATGTCAGTATAGGTTAGAGAGCACAGGATAATATGTCAGTATAGGTTAGAGAGTACAGGGTAATATGTCAGTATGGGTCAGCGGGCACAGGGTAATATGTCAGTATAGGTTAGAGAGCACAGGGTAATATGTCAGTATAGGTCAGCGAGCACAGGGTAATATGTCAGTATAGGTTAATGAGCACAGCGGTAATATGTCAGTATAGGTTAATGAGCACAGCGGTAATATGTCAGTATAGGTTAGAGAGCACAGGGTAATATGTCAGTATAGGTCAGCGGGCACAGGGTAATATGTCAGTATAGGTTAATGAGCACAGCTTTAATATGTCAGTATAGGTTAGAGAGCACAGGGTAATATGTCACTATAGGTCAGCGGGCACAGGGGTAATATGTCAGTATAGGTTAGAGAGCACAGGGTAATATGTCAGTATAGGTCAGCGAGCACAGGGTAATATGTCAGTATAGGTTAGAGAGTACAGGGTAATATGTCAGTATGGGTCAGCGGGCACAGGGTAATATGTCAGTATAGGCTGGAGAGCACAGGGTCATATGATAGTATAGGTTAGAGAGTACAGGGTAGTGTGTCAGTATTGGTTAGAGAGCACAGGGGTAATATGTCAGTTTTGGTAAGAGAGCACAGGGTAATATGTCAGTATAGGTTAGAGAGCACAGGATAATATGTCAGTATAGGTTGGAGAGCACAGGGGTAATATGTCAGTATTGGTTAGAGAGCACAGGATAATATGTCAGTATAGGTTGGAGAGCACAGGGGTAATATGTCAGTATAGGTTAGAGAGCAGGGGATAATATGTCAGTATAGGTTAGAGAGCACAGGGTAATGTGTCAGCATAGGTTAGAGAGCACAGGGTAATATGCCAGTATAGGGAGAGAGCACAGGGTAATATGTCAATGTAGGTTAGAGAGCACAGGATAATATGTCAGTCTTGGTTAGAGAGTACAGGGTAATATGTCAGTATAGGTTAGAGAGCACAGGTTAGTATGTCAGTATAGGGAGAGAGCACAGGTTAATATGTCAATGTAGGTTAGAGTGCACAGGGTAATATGTCAGTATAGGTCAGCGAGCACAGGGTAATATGTCAGTATAGGTTAGAGTGCACAGGGGCAATATGTCAGTGTAGGTTAGAGAGTACAGGGTAATATGTCAGTGTAGGTTAGAGAGCACAGGGTAGTATGTCAGTATAGGTTAGAAAGCACAGGGTAATATGTCAGTGTAGGTTAGCGAGCACAGGGTAATATGTCAATGGAGGATTGAGCGTACAGGATAATATGTCAGTACAGGTTAGAGAGGACAGGATAATATGTCAGTATAGGTTAGAGTGCACAGGGTAATATATCAGTATAGGTTAGAGAGCACAGGGTAATATGTCAGTATAGGTAAGCGAGCACAGGGTAATATGTCAGAATAGGTTCATGAGCACAGCGGTAATATGTCAGTATAGGTTAGAGAGCCCAGGGTAATATGTCAGTATAGGTCAGCGGGCACAGGGTAATATGTCAGTATAGGTTAATGAGCACTGCGGTAATATGTCAGTATAGGTTAGAGAGCACAGGGTAATATGTCACTATAGGTCAGCGGGCACAGGGGTAATATGTCAGTATAGGTTAGAGAGCACAGGGTAATATGTCAGTATAGGTCAGCGAGCACAGGGAAATATGTCAGTATAGGTTAGAGAGTACAGGGTAATATGTCAGTATGGGTCAGCGGGCACAGGGTAGTGTGTCAGTATTGGTTAGAGAGCACAGGGGTAATATGTCAGTTTCGGTAAGAGAGCACAGGGTAATATGTCAGTATAGGTTAGAGAGTACAGGGTAATATGTCTGTATAGGTTAGAGAGCACAGGGTAATATGTCAGTATAGGTTGGAGAGCAAAGGGGTAATATGTCAGTATAGGTTAGAGAGCAGGGGATAATATGTCCGTATAGGTTATAGAGTACAGGGTAGTGTGTCAGTATTGGTTAGAGAGCACAGGGGTAATATGTCAGTTTCGGTAAGAGAGCACAGGGTAATATGTCAGTATAGGTTAGAGAGCACAGGATAATATGTCAGTATAGGTTGGAGAGCACAGGGGTAATATGTCAGAATTGGTTAGAGAGCACAGGATAATATGTCAGTATAGGTTGGAGAGCACAGGGGTAATATGTCAGTATAGGTTAGAGAGCAGGGGATAATATGTCAGTATAGGTTAGAGAGCACAGGGTAATGTGTCAGCATAGGTTAGAGAGCACAGGGTAATATGCCAGTATAGGGAGAGAGCACAGGGTAATATGTCAATGTAGGTTAGAGAGCACAGGATAATATGTCAGTCTTGGTTAGAGAGTACAGGGTAATATGTCAGTATAGGTTAGAGAGCACAGGTTAGTATGTCAGTATAGGGAGAGAGCACAGGTTAATATGTCAATGTAGGTTAGAGTGCACAGGGTAATATGTCAGTATAGGTCAGCGAGCACAGGGTAATATGTCAGTATAGGTTAGAGTGCACAGGGGCAATATGTCAGTGTAGGTTAGAGAGTACAGGGTAATATGTCAGTGTAGGTTAGAGAGCACAGGGTAGTATGTCAGTATAGGTTAGAAAGCACAGGGTAATATGTCAGTGTAGGTTAGCGAGCACAGGGTAATATGTCAATGGAGGATTGAGCGTACAGGATAATATGTCAGTACAGGTTAGAGAGGACAGGATAATATGTCAGTATAGGTTAGAGTGCACAGGGTAATATATCAGTATAGTTTAGGGAGCACAGGGTAATATGTCAGTATAGGTCAGCGAGCACAAGGTAACATGTCAGTATAGGTTAGAGAGCACAGGGTAATATGTCAGTATAGGTAAGCGAGCACAGGGTAATATGTCAGAATAGGTTCATGAGCACAGCGGTAATATGTCAGTATAGGTTAGAGAGCACAGGGTAATATGTCAGTATAGGTCAGCGGGCACAGGGTAATATGTCAGTATAGGTTAATGAGCACAGCGGTAATATGTCAGTATAGGTTAGAGAGCACAGGGTAATATGTCACTATAGGTCAGCGGGCACAGGGGTAATATGTCAGTATAGGTTAGAGAGCACAGGGTAATATGTCAGTATAGGTCAGCGAGCACAGGGAAATATGTCAGTATAGGTTAGAGAGTACAGGGTAATATGTCAGTATGGGTCAGCGGGCACAGGGTAGTGTGTCAGTATTGGTTAGAGAGCACAGGGGTAATATGTCAGTTTCGGTAAGAGAGCACAGGGAAATATGTCAGTATAGGTTAGAGAGTACAGGGTAATATGTCTGTATAGGTTAGAGAGCACAGGGTAATATGTCAGTATAGGTTGGTGAGCAAAGGGGTAATATGTCAGTATAGGTTAGAGAGCAGGGGATAATATGTCCGTATAGGTTAGAAAGCACAGGGTAGTGTGTCAGCATAGGTTAGAGAGCACAGGGTAATATGCCAGTATAGGCAGAGAGCACAGGGTAATATGTCAATGTAGGTTAGAGAGCACAGGATAATATGTCAGTATAGGTTAGAGAGTACAGGATAATATGTCAGTACAAGTTAGAGAGCACAGGATAATATGTCAGTACAGGTTAGAGAGCACAGGATAATATATCAGTATAGTTTAGGGAGCACAGGGTAATATGTCAGTTTAGGTCAGCGAGCACAAGGTAATATGTCAGTATAGGTTAGAGAGCACAGGATAATATGTCAGTATAGGTTAGAGAGTACAGGGTAATATGTCAGTATGGGTCAGCGGGCACAGGGTAATATGTCAGTATAGGTTAGAGAGCACAGGGTAATATGTCAGTATAGGTCAGCGAGCACAGGGTAATATGTCAGTATAGGTTAATGAGCACAGCGGTAATATGTCAGTATAGGTTAATGAGCACAGCGGTAATATGTCAGTATAGGTTAGAGAGCACAGGGTAATATGTCAGTATAGGTCAGCGGGCACAGGGTAATATGTCAGTATAGGTTAATGAGCACAGCGGTAATATGTCAGTATAGGTTAGAGAGCACAGGGTAATATGTCACTATAGGTCAGCGGGCACAGGGGTAATATGTCAGTATAGGTTAGAGAGCACAGGGTAATATGTCAGTATAGGTCAGCGAGCACAGGGAAATATGTCAGTATAGGTTAGAGAGTACAGGGTAATATGTCAGTATGGGTCAGCGGGCACAGGGTAGTGTGTCAGTATTGGTTAGAGAGCACAGGGGTAATATGTCAGTTTCGGTAAGAGAGCACAGGGTAATATGTCAGTATAGGTTAGAGAGTACAGGGTAATATGTCTGTATAGGTTAGAGAGCACAGGATAATATGTCAGTATAGGTTGGAGAGCACAGGGGTAATATGTCAGTATAGGTTACAGAGCAGGGGATAATATGTCAGTATAGGTTAGAGAGCACAGGGTAATGTGTCAGCATAGGTTAGAGAGCACAGGGTAATATGCCAGTATAGGGAGAGAGCACAGGGTAATATGTCAATGTAGGTTAGAGAGCACAGGATAATATGTCAGTATAGGTTAGAGAGTACAGGATAATATGTCAGTACAGGTTAGAGAGCACAGGATAATATATCAGTATAGGTTAGAGTGCACAGGGTAATATATCAGTATAGTTTGGGAGCAGAGGGTAATATGTCAGTATAGGTCAGCGAGCACAAGGTAACATGTCAGTATAGGTTAGAGAGCACAGGGTAATATGTCAGTATAGGTAAGCGAGCACAGGGTAATATGTCAGTATAGGTTAATGAGCACAGCGGTAATATGTCAGTATAGTTTAGAGAGCACAGGGTAATATGTCAGTATAGGTCAGCGGGCACAGGGTAATATGTCAGTATAGGTAAGAGAGCACAGGGTAGTATGTCAGTATAGGTCAGCAGGCACAGGGTAATATGTCAGAATAGGTTAGAGAGCACAGGGTAATAAGTCAGTATAGGTTAGAGAGCACAGGGTGATATGTCAGTATAGGTTAATGAGCACAGGGTAATATATCAGTATAGTTTAGAGAGCACAGGGTAGTATGTCAGTATAGGTCAGCGGGCACAGGGTAATATGTCAGACTAGGTTAGAGAGCACAGGGTAATATGTCAGTATAGGTTAGAGAGCACAGAGTAATATGTCAGTATAGGTTAGAGAGCACAGAGTAATATGTCAATATAGGTCAGCGAGCACAGTGGTAATATGTCAGTATAGGTCAGCGGGCACAGGGTAATATGTCAGTATAGGTCAGCGAGCACAGGGTAATATGTCAGTATAGGTTAGAGAGCACAGGGTAATATGTCAGTATAGGTCAGCGGGCACCGGGTAATATGTCAGTATAGGTTAGAGAGCACAGGGTAATATGTCAGTATAGGTTAGAGAGCACAGGGCAATATGTCAGTATAGGTTAGAGAGCACAGGGTAATATGTCAGTATAGGTTAGAGAGCATAGGGTAATATGCCAGTGTAGATCAGCGGGCACAGGGTAATATGTCAGTATAGGTCAGCGGGCCCAGGGTAATATGTCAGTATCGGTAAGCGAGCACAGGGTAATATGTCAATATAGGTTAGAGAGCGCAGGGTAATATGTCAATATAGGTCAGCGAGCACAGCGGTAATATGTCAGTATAGGTCAGCGGGCACAGGGTAATATGTCAGTATAGGTTAGAGAGCACAGGGTAATATGTCAATATAGGTCAGCGAGCACAGCGGTAATATGTCAGTATAGGTCAGCGGGCACAGGGTAATATGTCAGTATAGGTTAGAGAGCACAGGGTAATATGTCAGTATAGGTCAGCGGGCACAGGGTAATATGTCAGTATAGGTCAGCGAGCACAGGGTAATATGTCAGTATAGGTAAGAGAGCAAAGGGTAATATGTCAGTATAGGTCAGCGGGCACAGGGTAATATGTCAGTATAGGTTAGAGAGCACAGGGTAATATGTCAGTATAGGTTAGAGAGCACAGTGTAATATGTCAGTATAGGTTAGAGAGCACAGGGCAATATGTCAGTATAGGTTAGAGAGCACAGGGTAATATGTCAGTATAGGTTAGAGAGCACAGGGTAATATGTCAGTGTAGATCAGCGGGCACAGGGTAATATGTCAGTATAGGTCAGCGGGCCCAGGGTAATATGTCAGTATAGGTAAGCGAGCACAGGGTAATATGTCAGTTTCGGTTCATGAGCACAGCGGTAATATGCCAGTATAGCTTAGAGAGCACAGGGTAATATGTCAATGTAGGTTAAAGAGCACAGGGTAATGTGTCAGCATAGGTTAGAGAGCACAGTGTAATATGTCAGTATAGGTTAGAGAGCACAGTGTAATATGTCAGTATAGGTTAGAGAGCACAGTGTAATATGTCAGTATAGGTTAGAGAGCACAGTGTAATATGTCAGTATAGGTTAGAGAGCACAGGGTAATGTGTCAGCATAGGTTAGAGAGCACAGGGTAATATGCCAGTATAGGGAGAGAGCACAGGGTAATATGTCAGTATAGGTTAGAGAGCACAGGGTAATGTGTCAGCATAGGTTAGAGAGCACAGGGTAATATGCCAGTATAGGGAGAGAGCACAGGGTAATATGTCAGTATAGGTTAGAGAGCACAGTGTAATATGTCAGTATAGGTTAGAGAGCACAGGGTAATGTGTCAGCATAGGTTAGAGAGCACAGGGTAATATGCCAGTATAGGGAGAGAGCACAGGGTAATATGTCAGTATAGGTTAGAGAGCACAGGGTAATGTGTCAGCATAGGTTAGAGAGCACAGGGTAATATGCCAGTATAGGGAGAGAGCACAGGGTAATATGTCAGTATAGGTTAGAGAGCACAGGGTAATATGCCAGTATAGGGAGAGAGCACAGCGGTAATATGTCAGTATAGGATGGAGAGTACAGGGTAATATGTCAGTATAGGTTAATGAGCACAGCGGTAATATGTCAGTATAGGTCAGCGAGCACAGGGTAATATGTCAGTGTACGTTAGCGGGCACAGGGGTAATATGTCAGTATAGGTCAGTGGGCACAGGGTAATATGTCAGTATAGGTCAGCGGGCACAGGGGTAATATGTCAGTATAGGTTAGCGTGCATGGGGTAATATGTCAGTATAGGTCAGCGGGCACAGGGTAATATGTCAGTATAGGTTAGCGGGCACAGGGGTAATATGTCAGTATAGGTCAGCGGGCACAGGGTAATATGTCAGTATAGGTTAATGAGCAGAGCGGTAATATGTCAGTATAGGTAAGCGAGCACAGGGTAATATGTCAGTATAGGTTAACAAGCACAGCGGTAATATGTCAGTATAAGTCAGCGGGCATAGGGTAATATGTCAGTATACGTAAGCGAGCACAGGGTAATATGTCAGTATAGGTTAATGAGCACAGCGATAATATGTCAGTATAGGTTAGAGAGCACAGGGTAATATGTCAGTATAGGTCAGCGGGCCCAGGGTAATATGTCAGTATAGGTAAGCGAGCACAGGGTAATATGTCAGTTTCGGTTCATGAGCACAGCGGTAATATGCCAGTATAGCTTAGAGAGCACAGGGTAATATGTCAATGTAGGTTAAAGAGCACAGGGTAATGTGTCAGCATAGGTTAGAGAGCACAGTGTAATATGTCAGTATAGGTTAGAGAGCACAGTGTAATATGTCAGTATAGGTTAGAGAGCACAGTGTAATATGTCAGTATAGGTTAGAGAGCACAGTGTAATATGTCAGTATAGGTTAGAGAGCACAGGGTAATGTGTCAGCATAGGTTAGAGAGCACAGGGTAATATGCCAGTATAGGGAGAGAGCACAGGGTAATATGTCAGTATAGGTTAGAGAGCACAGGGTAATGTGTCAGCATAGGTTAGAGAGCACAGGGTAATATGCCAGTATAGGGAGAGAGCACAGGGTAATATGTCAGTATAGGTTAGAGAGCACAGGGTAATATGCCAGTATAGGGAGAGAGCACAGCGGTAATATGTCAGTATAGGATGGAGAGTACAGGGTAATATGTCAGTATAGGTTAATGAGCACAGCGGTAATATGTCAGTATAGGTCAGCGAGCACAGGGTAATATGTCAGTGTACGTTAGCGGGCACAGGGGTAATATGTCAGTATAGGTCAGTGGGCACAGGGTAATATGTCAGTATAGGTCAGCGGGCACAGGGGTAATATGTCAGTATAGGTTAGCGTGCATGGGGTAATATGTCAGTATAGGTCAGCGGGCACAGGGTAATATGTCAGTATAGGTTAGCGGGCACAGGGGTAATATGTCAGTATAGGTCAGCGGGCACAGGGTAATATGTCAGTATAGGTTAATGAGCAGAGCGGTAATATGTCAGTATAGGTAAGCGAGCACAGGGTAATATGTCAGTATAGGTTAACAAGCACAGCGGTAATATGTCAGTATAAGTCAGCGGGCATAGGGTAATATGTCAGTATACGTAAGCGAGCACAGGGTAATATGTCAGTATAGGTTAATGAGCACAGCGATAATATGTCAGTATAGGTTAGAGAGCACAGGGTAATATGTCAGTATAGGTCAGCGGGCAGAGGGGTAATATGTCAGTATAGGTTAATGAGCACAGCGGTAATATGTCAGTATAGGTCAGCGAGCACAGGGTAATATGTCAGTATTGGTTAATGAGCACATCGATAATATGTCAGTATAGGTCAGCGGGCACAGGGGTTATATGTCAGTATAGGTCAGCGGGCACAGGTAATATGTCAGTATAGGTTAGCGGGCACAGGGCTAATATGTCAGTATAGGTCAGCGGGCACAGGGTAATATGTCAGTATAGGTTAGAGAGCACAGGGTAATATGTCAGTGTAGGTTAGAGAGCACAGGGTAATATGTCAGTATAGGTTAGAGAGCACAGGGTAATATGTCAGTATAGGTAAGCGAGCACGGGGTAATATGTCAGTATAGGTTAATGAGCACAGCGGTAATATGTCAGTATAGGTCAGCGGGCACAGGGTAATATGTCAGTATAGGTAAGCGAGCACAGGGTAATATGTCAGTATAGGTTAATGAGCACAGCGATAATATGTCAGTATAGGTTAGAGAGCACAGGGTAATATGTCAGTATAGGTCAGCGAGCACAGGGTAATATGTCAGTATAGGTTAGCGAGCACAGGGTAATATGTCAGCAAAGGTTAGAGAGTACAGGGTAATATGTCAGTATAGGTTAGAGAGCACAGGGTAATATGACAGTATAGGTTAGAGAGCACAGGGTAATATGTCAGTATATGTTAGAGAGTACAGGGTAATATGTCAGTATAGGTTAGAGATTACAGGGTAATATGTCAGTATAGGCTGGAGAGCACAGGGTAATATGACAGTATAGGTTAGAGAGTACAGGGTAAAATGTCTGTATAGGTTAGAGAGCACAGGGTAATATGACAGTATAGATTAGAGAGCACAGGGTAATATGTCAGTATAGGTTAGAGTGCACAGGGGCAATATGTCAGTGTAGGTTAGAGAGTACAGGGTAATATGTCTGTATAGGTTAGAGAGCACAGGGTAATATGACAGTATAGGTTAGAGAGCACAGGGTAATATGTCAGTATAGGTTAGAGTGCACAGGGGCAATATGTCAGTATAGGTTAGAGAGTAGAGGGTAATATATCAGTGTAGGTTAGAGAGCACAGGGTAGTATGTCAGGATAGGTTAGAAAGCACAGGGTAATATGTCAGTATAGGTTAGAAAGCACAGGGTAATATGTCAGTATAGGTTAGAGAGTACAGGGTAATATGTCAGTACAAGTTAGAGAGCACAGGATAATATGTCAGTACAGGTTAGAGAGCACAGGATAATATATCAGTATAGTTTAGCGAGCACAGGGTAATATGTCAGTTTAGGTCAGCGAGCACAAGGTAATATGTCAGTATAGGTTAGAGAGCACAGGATAATATGTCAGTATAGGTTAGAGAGTACAGGGTAATATGTCAGTATGGGTCAGCGGGCACAGGGTAATATGTCAGTATAGGTTAGAGAGCACAGGGTAATATGTCAGTATAGGTCAGCGAGCACAGGGTAATATGTCAGTATAGGTTAATGAGCACAGCGGTAATATGTCAGTATAGGTTAATGAGCACAGCGGTAATATGTTAGTATAGGTTAGAGAGCACAGGGTAATATGTCAGTATAGGTCAGCGGGCACAGGGTAATATGTCAGTATAGGTTAATGAGCACAGCTTTAATATGTCAGTATAGGTTAGAGAGCACAGGGTAATATGTCACTATAGGTCAGCGGGCACAGGGGTAATATGTCAGTATAGGTTAGAGAGCACAGGGTAATATGTCAGTATAGGTCAGCGAGCACAGGGTAATATGTCAGTATAGGTTAGAGAGTACAGGGTAATATGTCAGTATTGGTTAGAGAGCACAGGATAATATGTCAGTATAGGTTGGAGAGCACAGGGGTAATATGTCAGTATAGGTTAGAGAGCAGGGGATAATATGTCAGTATAGGTTAGAGAGCACAGGGTAATGTGTCAGCATAGGTTAGAGAGCACAGGGTAATATGCCAGTATAGGGAGAGAGCACAGGGTAATATGTCAATGTAGGTTAGAGAGCACAGGATAATATGTCAGTCTTGGTTAGAGAGTACAGGGTAATATGTCAGTATAGGTTAGAGAGCACAGGTTAGTATGTCAGTATAGGGAGAGAGCACAGGTTAATATGTCAATGTAGGTTAGAGTGCACAGGGTAATATGTCAGTATAGGTCAGCGAGCACAGGGTAATATGTCAGTATAGGTTAGAGTGCACAGGGGCAATATGTCAGTGTAGGTTAGAGAGTACAGGGTAATATGTCAGTGTAGGTTAGAGAGCACAGGGTAGTATGTCAGTATAGGTTAGAAAGCACAGGGTAATATGTCAGTGTAGGTTAGCGAGCACAGGGTAATATGTCAATGGAGGATTGAGCGTACAGGATAATATGTCAGTACAGGTTAGAGAGGACAGGATAATATGTCAGTATAGGTTAGAGTGCACAGGGTAATATATCAGTATAGGTTAGAGAGCACAGGGTAATATGTCAGTATAGGTAAGCGAGCACAGGGTAATATGTCAGAATAGGTTCATGAGCACAGCGGTAATATGTCAGTATAGGTTAGAGAGCCCATGGTAATATGTCAGTATAGGTCAGCGGGCACAGGGTAATATGTCAGTATAGGTTAATGAGCACTGCGGTAATATGTCAGTATAGGTTAGAGAGCACAGGGTAATATGTCACTATAGGTCAGCGGGCACAGGGGTAATATGTCAGTATAGGTTAGAGAGCACAGGGTAATATGTCAGTATAGGTCAGCGAGCACAGGGAAATATGTCAGTATAGGTTAGAGAGTACAGGGTAATATGTCAGTATGGGTCAGCGGGCACAGGGTAGTGTGTCAGTATTGGTTAGAGAGCACAGGGGTAATATGTCAGTTTCGGTAAGAGAGCACAGGGTAATATGTCAGTATAGGTTAGAGAGTACAGGGTAATATGTCTGTATAGGTTAGAGAGCACAGGGTAATATGTCAGTATAGGTTGGAGAGCAAAGGGGTAATATGTCAGTATAGGTTAGAGAGCAGGGGATAATATGTCCGTATAGGTTATAGAGTACAGGGTAGTGTGTCAGTATTGGTTAGAGAGCACAGGGGTAATATGTCAGTTTCGGTAAGAGAGCACAGGGTAATATGTCAGTATAGGTTAGAGAGCACAGGATAATATGTCAGTATAGGTTGGAGAGCACAGGGGTAATATGTCAGAATTGGTTAGAGAGCACAGGATAATATGTCAGTATAGGTTGGAGAGCACAGGGGTAATATGTCAGTATAGGTTAGAGAGCAGGGGATAATATGTCAGTATAGGTTAGAGAGCACAGGGTAATGTGTCAGCATAGGTTAGAGAGCACAGGGTAATATGCCAGTATAGGGAGAGAGCACAGGGTAATATGTCAATGTAGGTTAGAGAGCACAGGATAATATGTCAGTCTTGGTTAGAGAGTACAGGGTAATATGTCAGTATAGGTTAGAGAGCACAGGTTAGTATGTCAGTATAGGGAGAGAGCACAGGTTAATATGTCAATGTAGGTTAGAGTGCACAGGGTAATATGTCAGTATAGGTCAGCGAGCACAGGGTAATATGTCAGTATAGGTTAGAGTGCACAGGGGCAATATGTCAGTGTAGGTTAGAGAGTACAGGGTAATATGTCAGTGTAGGTTAGAGAGCACAGGGTAGTATGTCAGTATAGGTTAGAAAGCACAGGGTAATATGTCAGTGTAGGTTAGCGAGCACAGGGTAATATGTCAATGGAGGATTGAGCGTACAGGATAATATGTCAGTACAGGTTAGAGAGGACAGGATAATATGTCAGTATAGGTTAGAGTGCACAGGGTAATATGTCAGTATAGGTCAGCGGGCACAGGGTAATATGTCAGTATAGGTTAATGAGCACAGCGGTAATATGTCAGTATAGGTTAGAGAGCACAGGGTAATATGTCACTATAGGTCAGCGGGCACAGGGGTAATATGTCAGTATAGGTTAGAGAGCACAGGGTAATATGTCAGTATAGGTCAGCGAGCACAGGGAAATATGTCAGTATAGGTTAGAGAGTACAGGGTAATATGTCAGTATGGGTCAGCGGGCACAGGGTAGTGTGTCAGTATTGGTTAGAGAGCACAGGGGTAATATGTCAGTTTCGGTAAGAGAGCACCGGGAAATATGTCAGTATAGGTTAGAGAGTACAGGGTAATATGTCTGTATAGGTTAGAGAGCACAGGGTAATATGTCAGTATAGGTTGGTGAGCAAAGGGGTAATATGTCAGTATAGGTTAGAGAGCAGGGGATAATATGTCCGTATAGGTTAGAAAGCACAGGGTAGTGTGTCAGCATAGGTTAGAGAGCACAGGGTAATATGCCAGTATAGGCAGAGAGCACAGGGTAATATGTCAATGTAGGTTAGAGAGCACAGGATAATATGTCAGTATAGGTTAGAGAGTACAGGATAATATGTCAGTACAAGTTAGAGAGCACAGGATAATATGTCAGTACAGGTTAGAGAGCACAGGATAATATATCAGTATAGTTTAGGGAGCACAGGGTAATATGTCAGTTTAGGTCAGCGAGCACAAGGTAATATGTCAGTATAGGTTAGAGAGCACAGGATAATATGTCAGTATAGGTTAGAGAGTACAGGGTAATATGTCAGTATGGGTCAGCGGGCACAGGGTAATATGTCAGTATAGGTTAGAGAGCACAGGGTAATATGTCAGTATAGGTCAGCGAGCACAGGGTAATATGTCAGTATAGGTTAATGAGCACAGCGGTAATATGTCAGTATAGGTTAATGAGCACAGCGGTAATATGTCAGTATAGGTTAGAGAGCACAGGGTAATATGTCAGTATAGGTCAGCGGGCACAGGGTAATATGTCAGTATAGGTTAATGAGCACAGCGGTAATATGTCAGTATAGGTTAGAGAGCACAGGGTAATATGTCACTATAGGTCAGCGGGCACAGGGGTAATATGTCAGTATAGGTTAGAGAGCACAGGGTAATATGTCAGTATAGGTCAGCGAGCACAGGGAAATATGTCAGTATAGGTTAGAGAGTACAGGGTAATATGTCAGTATGGGTCAGCGGGCACAGGGTAGTGTGTCAGTATTGGTTAGAGAGCACAGGGGTAATATGTCAGTTTCGGTAAGAGAGCACAGGGTAATATGTCAGTATAGGTTAGAGAGTACAGGGTAATATGTCTGTATAGGTTAGAGAGCACAGGATAATATGTCAGTATAGGTTGGAGAGCACAGGGGTAATATGTCAGTATAGGTTACAGAGCAGGGGATAATATGTCAGTATAGGTTAGAGAGCACAGGGTAATGTGTCAGCATAGGTTAGAGAGCACAGGGTAATATGCCAGTATAGGGAGAGAGCACAGGGTAATATGTCAATGTAGGTTAGAGAGCACAGGATAATATGTCAGTATAGGTAAGAGAGTACAGGGTAATATGTCAGTATAGGTTAGAGAGCACAGGTTAGTATGTCAGTATAGGGAGAGAGCTCAGGTTAATATGTCAATGTAGGTTAGAGTGCACAGGGTAATATGTCAGTATAGGTCAGCGAGCACAGGGTAATATGTCAGTATAGGTTAGAGTGCACAGGGGCAATATGTCAGTGTAGGTTAGAGAGTACAGGGTAATATGTCAGTGTAGGTTAGAGAGCACAGGGTAGTATGTCAGTATAGGTTAGAAAGCACAGGGTAATATGTCAGTGTAGGTTAGCGAGCACAGGGTAATATGTCAATGGAGGATTGAGCGTACAGGATAATATGTCAGTACAGGTTAGAGAGGACAGGATAATATGTCAGTATAGGTTAGAGTGCACAGGGTAATATATCAGTATAGTTTAGGGAGCACAGGGTAATATGTCAGTATAGGTCAGCGAGCACAAGGTAACATGTCAGTATAGGTTAGAGAGCACAGGGTAATATGTCAGTATAGGTAAGCGAGCACAGGGTAATATGTCAGAATAGGTTAATGAGCACAGCGGTAATATGTCAGTATAGGTCAGCGAGCACAGGGTAATATGTCAGTATAGGTTAGAGAGTACAGGGTAATATGTCTGTATAGGTTAGAGAGCACAGGGTAATATGTCAGTATAGGTTGGAGAGCACAGGGGTAATATGTCAGTATAGGTTAGAGAGCAGGGGATAATATGTCAGTATAGGTTAGAGAGCACAGGGTAGTGTGTCAGCATAGGTTAGAGAGCACAGGGTAATATGCCAGTATAGGCAGAGAGCACAGGGTAATATGTCAATGTAGGTTAGAGAGCACAGGATAATATGTCAGTATAGGTTAGAGAGTACAGGATAATATGTCAGTGCAAGTTAAAGAGCACAGGATAATATGTCAGTACAGGTTAGAGAGCACAGGATAATATATCAGTATAGTTTAGGGAGCACAGGGTAATATGTCAGTTTAGGTCAGCGAGCACAAGGTAACATGTCAGTATAGGTTAGAGAGCACAGGATAATATGTCAGTATAGGTTAGAGAGTACAGGGTAATATGTCAGTATGGGTCAGCGGGCACAGGGTAATGTGTCAGTATAGGTTAGAGAGCACAGGGTAATATGCCAGTATAGGGAGAGAGCACAGGGTAATATGTCAATGTAGGTTAGAGAGCACAGGATAATATGTCAGTATAGGTAAGAGAGTACAGGGTAATATGTCAGTATAGGTTAGAGAGCACAGGTTAGTATGTCAGTATAGGGAGAGAGCTCAGGTTAATATGTCAATGTAGGTTAGAGTGCACAGGGTAATATGTCAGTATAGGTCAGCGAGCACAGGGTAATATGTCAGTATAGGTTAGAGTGCACAGGGGCAATATGTCAGTGTAGGTTAGAGAGTACAGGGTAATATGTCAGTGTAGGTTAGAGAGCACAGGGTAGTATGTCAGTATAGGTTAGAAAGCACAGGGTAATATGTCAGTGTAGGTTAGCGAGCACAGGGTAATATGTCAATGGAGGATTGAGCGTACAGGATAATATGTCAGTACAGGTTAGAGAGGACAGGATAATATGTCAGTATAGGTTAGAGTGCACAGGGTAATATATCAGTATAGTTTAGGGAGCACAGGGTAATATGTCAGTATAGGTCAGCGAGCACAAGGTAACATGTCAGTATAGGTTAGAGAGCACAGGGTAATATGTCAGTATAGGTAAGCGAGCACAGGGTAATATGTCAGAATAGGTTAATGAGCACAGCGGTAATATGTCAGTATAGGTCAGCGAGCACAGGGTAATATGTCAGTATAGGTTAGAGAGTACAGGGTAATATGTCAGTATGGGTCAGCGGGCACAGGGTAGTTTGTCAGTATTGGTTAGAGAGCACAGGGGTAATATGTCAGTTTCGGTAAGAGAGCACAGGGTAATATGTCAGTATAGGTTAGAGAGTACAGGGTAATATGTCTGTATAGGTTAGAGAGCACAGGGTAATATGTCAGTATAGGTTGGAGAGCACAGGGGTAATATGTCAGTATAGGTTAGAGAGCAGGGGATAATATGTCAGTATAGGTTAGAGAGAACAGGGTAGTGTGTCAGCATAGGTTAGAGAGCACAGGGTAATATGCCAG
This sequence comes from Scyliorhinus torazame, assembly GCF_047496885.1. Classification (NCBI taxonomy): domain Eukaryota; kingdom Metazoa; phylum Chordata; class Chondrichthyes; order Carcharhiniformes; family Scyliorhinidae; genus Scyliorhinus; species Scyliorhinus torazame. Next base: position 210,071,196 of record NC_092721.1, on the reverse strand, counting down.
TATAGGCAGAGAGCACAGGGTAATATGTCAATGTAGGTTAGAGAGCACAGGATAATATGTCAGTATAGGTTAGAGAGTACAGGATAATATGTCAGTGCAAGTTAAAGAGCACAGGATAATATGTCAGTACAGGTTAGAGAGCACAGGATAATATATCAGTATAGTTTAGGGAGCACAGGGTAATATGTCAGTTTAGGTCAGCGAGCACAAGGTAACATGTCAGTATAGGTTAGAGAGCACAGGATAATATGTCAGTATAGGTTAGAGAGTACAGGGTAATATGTCAGTATGGGTCAGCGGGCACAGGGTAATGTGTCAGTATAGGTTAGAGAGCACAGGGTAATATGTCAGTATAGGTCAGCGAGCACAGGGTAATATGTCAGTATAGGTTAATGAGCACAGCAGTAATATGTCAGTATAGGTTAATGAGCACAGCGGTAATATGTCAGTTTAGGTTAGAGAGCACAGGGTAATATGTCAGTATAGGTCAGCGGGCACAGGGTAATATGTCAGTATAGGTTAATGAGCACAGCGGTAATATGTCAGTATAGGTTAGAGAGCACAGGGTAATATGTCACTATAGGTCAGCGGGCACAGGGGTAATATGTCAGTATAGGTTAGAGAGCACAGGGTAATATGTCAGTATAGGTAAGCGAGCACAGGGTAATATGTCAGAATAGGTTAATGAGCACATTGGTAATATGTCAGTATAGGTCAGCGAGCACAGGGTAATATGTCAGTATAGGTTAGAGAGTACAGGGTAATATGTCAGTATGGGTCAGCGGGCACAGGGTAGTTTGTCAGTATTGGTTAGAGAGCACAGGGGTAATATGTCAGTTTCGGTAAGAGAGCACAGGGTAATATGTCAGTATAGGTTAGAGAGTACAGGGTAATATGTCTGTATAGGTTAGAGAGCACAGGGTAATATGTCAGTATAGGTTGGAGAGCACAGGGGTAATATGTCAGTATAGGTTAGAGAGCAGGGGATAATATGTCAGTATAGGTTAGAGAGCACAGGGTAGTGTGTCAGCATAGGTTAGAGAGCACAGGGTAATATGCCAGTATAGGCAGAGAGCACAGGGTAATATGTCAATGTAGGTTAGAGAGCACAGGATAATATGTCAGTATAGGTTAGAGAGTACAGGATAATATGTCAGTGCAAGTTAAAGAGCACAGGATAATATGTCAGTACAGGTTAGAGAGCACAGGATAATATATCAGTATAGTGTAGGGAGCACAGGGTAATATGTCAGTTTAGGTCAGCGAGCACAAGGTAACATGTCAGTATAGGTTAGAGAGCACAGGATAATATGTCAGTATAGGTTAGAGAGTACAGGGTAATATGTCAGTATGGGTCAGCGGGCACAGGGTAATGTGTCAGTATAGGTTAGAGAGCACAGGGTAATATGCCAGTATGGGGAGAGAGCACAGGGTAATATGTCAATGTAGGTTAGAGAGCACAGGATAATATGTCAGTATAGGTAAGAGAGTACAGGGTAATATGTCAGTATAGGTTAGAGAGCACAGGTTAGTATGTCAGTATAGGGAGAGAGCTCAGGTTAATATGTCAATGTAGGTTAGAGTGCACAGGGTAATATGTCAGTATAGGTCAGCGAGCACAGGGTAATATGTCAGTATAGGTTAGAGTGCACAGGGGCAATATGTCAGTGTAGGTTAGAGAGTACAGGGTAATATGTCAGTGTAGGTTAGAGAGCACAGGGTAGTATGTCAGTATAGGTTAGAAAGCACAGGGTAATATGTCAGTGTAGGTTAGCGAGCACAGGGTAATATGTCAATGGAGGATTGAGCGTACAGGATAATATGTCAGTACAGGTTAGAGAGGACAGGATAATATGTCAGTATAGGTTAGAGTGCACAGGGTAATATATCAGTATAGTTTAGGGAGCACAGGGTAATATGTCAGTATAGGTCAGCGAGCACAAGGTAACATGTCAGTATAGGTTAGAGAGCACAGGGTAATATGTCAGTATAGGTAAGCGAGCACAGGGTAATATGTCAGAATAGGTTAATGAGCACAGCGGTAATATGTCAGTATAGGTCAGCGAGCACAGGGTAATATGTCAGTATAGGTTAGAGAGTACAGGGTAATATGTCAGTATGGGTCAGCGGGCACAGGGTAGTTTGTCAGTATTGGTTAGAGAGCACAGGGGTAATATGTCAGTTTCGGTAAGAGAGCACAGGGCAATATGTCAGTATAGGTTAGAGAGTACAGGGTAATATGTCTGTATAGGTTAGAGAGCACAGGGTAATATGTCAGTATAGGTTGGAGAGCACAGGGGTAATATGTCAGTATAGGTTAGAGAGCAGGGGATAATATGTCAGTATAGGTTAGAGAGCACAGGGTAGTGTGTCAGCATAGGTTAGAGAGCACAGGGTAATATGCCAGTATAGGCAGAGAGCACAGGGTAATATGTCAATGTAGGTTAGAGAGCACAGGATAATATGTCAGTATAGGTTAGAGAGTACAGGATAATATGTCAGTGCAAGTTAAAGAGCACAGGATAATATGTCAGTACAGGTTAGAGAGCACAGGATAATATATCAGTATAGTTTAGGGAGCACAGGGTAATATGTCAGTTTAGGTCAGCGAGCACAAGGTAACATGTCAGTATAGGTTAGAGAGCACAGGATAATATGTCAGTATAGGTTAGAGAGTACAGGGTAATATGTCAGTATGGGTCAGCGGGCACAGGGTAATGTGTCAGTATAGGTTAGAGAGCACAGGGTAATATGTCAGTATAGGTCAGCGAGCACAGGGTAATATGTCAGTATAGGTTAATGAGCACAGCAGTAATATGTCAGTATAGGTTAATGAGCACAGCGGTAATATGTCAGTTTAGGTTAGAGAGCACAGGGTAATATGTCAGTATAGGTCAGCGGGCACAGGGTAATATGTCAGTATAGGTTAATGAGCACAGCGGTAATATGTCAGTATAGGTTAGAGAGCACAGGGTAATATGTCACTATAGGTCAGCGGGCACAGGGGTAATATGTCAGTATAGGTTAGAGAGCACAGGGTAATATGTCAGTATAGGTCAGCGAGCACAGGGTAATATGTCAGTATAGGTTAGAGAGTACAGGGTAATATGTCAGTATGGGTCAGCGGGCACAGGGTAGTGTGTCAGTATTGGTTAGAGAGCACAGGGGTAATATGTCAGTTTCGGTAAGAGAGCACAGGGTAATATGTCAGTATAGGTTAGAGAGCACAGGGTAATATGTCAGTATAGGTTAGAGAGCACAGGATAATATGTCAGTATAGGTTGGAGAGCACAGGGGTAATATGTCAGTATAGGTTAGAGAGCAGGGGATAATATGTCAGTATAGGTTAGGGAGCACAGGGTAATATGTCAGTTTAGGTCAGCGAGCACAAGGTAACATGTCAGTATAGGTTAGAGAGCACAGGATAATATGTCAGTATAGGTTAGAGAGTACAGGGTAATATGTCAGTATGGGTCAGCGGGCACAGGGTAATGTGTCAGTATAGGTTAGAGAGCACAGGGTAATATGTCAGTATAGGTCAGCGAGCACAGGGTAATATGTCAGTATAGGTTAATGAGCACAGCAGTAATATGTCAGTATAGGTTAATGAGCACAGCGGTAATATGTCAGTTTAGGTTAGAGAGCACAGGGTAATATGTCGGTATAGGTCAGCGGGCACAGGGTAATATGTCAGTATAGGTTAATGAGCACAGTGGTAATATGTCAGTATAGGTTAGAGAGCACAGGGTAATATGTCATTATAGGTCAGCGGGCACAGGGGTAATATGTCAGTATAGGTTAGAGAGCACAGGGTAATATGTCAGTATAGGTCAGCGAGCACAGGGTAATATGTCAGTATAGGTTAGAGAGTACAGGGTAATATGTCAGTATGGGTCAGCGGGCACAGGGTAGTGTGTCAGTATTGGTTAGAGAGCACAGGGGTAATATGTCAGTTTCGGTAAGAGAGCACAGGGTAATATGTCAGTATAGGTTAGAGAGCACAGGGTAATATGTCAGTATAGGTTAGAGAGCACAGGATAATATGTCAGTATAGGTTGGAGAGCACAGGGGTAATATGTCAGTATAGGTTAGAGAGCAGGGGATAATATGTCAGTATAGGTTAGAGAGCACAGGGTAATGTGTCAGCATAGGTTAGAGAGCACAGGGTAATATGCCAGTATAGGGAGACAGCACAGGGTAATATGTCAATGTAGGTTAGAGAGCACAGGATAATATGTCAGTATAGGTAAGAGAGTACAGGGTAATATATCAGTATAGGTTAGAGAGCACAGGTTAGTATGTCAGTATAGGGAGAGAGCACAGGTTAATATGTCAATGTAGGTTAGAGTGCACAGGGTAATATGTCAGTATAGGTCAGCGAGCACAGGGTAATATGTCAGTATAGGTTAGAGTGCACAGGGGCAATATGTCAGTGTAGGTTAGAGAGTACAGGGTAATATGTCAGTGTAGGTTAGAGAGCACAGGGTAGTATGTCAGTATAGGTTAGAAAGCACAGGGTAATATGTCAGTGTAGGTTAGCGAGCACAGGGTAATATGTCAATGGAGGTTTGAGCGTACAGGATAATATGTCAGTACAGGTTAGAGAGGACAGTATAATATGTCAGTATAGGTCAGCGGGCACAGGGTAATATGTCAGTATAGGTTAGCGGGCACAGGGGTAATATGTCAGTATAGGTTAGAGAGCACAGGGTAATATGTCAGTATAGGTTAGAGAGTACAGGGTAATATGTCAGTATAGGTTAGAGAGTACAGGGTAATATGTCAGTATAGGTTAGAGTGCACAGGGTAATATGACAGTTTAGGTTAGAGAGTACAGGGTAATATGTCAGTATAGGTTAATGAGCACAGGGTAATATGACAGTATAGGTTAGAGAGCACAGCGGTAATATGTCAGTATAGGTTAGAGTGCACAGGGGCAATATGTCAGTGTAGGTTAGAGAGTACAGGGTAATATGACAGTATAGGTTAGAGAGTACAGGGTAATATGTCAGTATAGGTTAGAGTGCACAGGGGCAATATGTCAGTGTAGGTAAGAGAGTACAGGGTAATATGTCAGTGGAGGTGAGAGAGCACAGGGTAGTATGTCAGTATAGGTTAGAAAGCACAGGGTAATATGTCAGTATAGGTTAGAAAGCACAGGGTAATATGTCAGTATAGGTTAGAGAGTACAGGGTAATATGTCAGTATAGGTTAGAGTGCACAGGGGCAATATGTCAGTGTAGGTTAGAGAGTACAGGGTAATATGTCAGTGGAGGTGAGAGAGCACAGGGTAGTATGTCAGTATAGGTTAGAAAGCACAGGGTAATATGTCAGTATAGGTTAGAAAGCACAGGGTAATATGTCAGTATAGGTTAGAGAGTACAGGATAATATGTCAGTACAGGTTAGAGAGCACAGGATAATATGTCAGTACAGGTCAGCGGGCACAGGGTAATATGTCAGTATAGGTTAGCGGGCACAGGGGTAATATGTCAGTATAGGTTAGAGAGCACAGGGTAATATGTCAGTATAGGTCAGCGGGCACAGGGTAATATGTCAGTATAGGTTAGCGGGCACAGGGGTAATATGTCAGTAAAGGTCAGCGGGCACAGGGTAATATGTCAGTATAGGTCAGCGGGCACAGGGTAATATGTCAGTATAGGTAAGCGAGCACAGGGTAATATGTCAGTATAGGTTAATGAGCACAGCGGTAATATGTCAGTATAGCTTAGAGAGCACAGGGCAATATGTCAGCATAGATTAGAGAGCACAGGGTAATATGCCAGTATAGGGAGAGAGCACAGGGTAATATGTCAGGATAGGTTAGAGAGCACAGGGTAATATGTCAATGTAGGTTAGAGAGCACAGGGTAATGTGTCAGCATAGATTAGAGAGCACAGTGTAATATGTCAGTATAGGTTAGCGAGCACAGGGTAATGTGTCAGCATAGGTTAGAGAGCACAGGGTAATATGCCAGTATAGGGAGAGAGCACAGGGTAATATGTCAGGATAGGTTAGAGAGCACAGGGTAATATGTCAATGTAGGTTAGAGAGCACAGGGTAATGTGTCAGCATAGATTACAGAGCACAGTGTAATATGTCAGTATAGGTTAGAGAGCACAGGGTAATGTGTCAGCATAGGTTAGAGAGCACAGGGTAATATGTCACTATAGGTCAGCGAGTACAGGGTAATATGTCAGTATAGGTTAGAGAGCACAGGGTAAAATGTCAGTATAGGTTAGAGAGTACAGGGTAATATGTCAGTATAGGTTAGAGAGCACAGGGTAATATGACAGTATAGGTTAGAGAGCACAGGGTAATATGTCAGTATAGGTTAGAGAGCACAGGGTAATATGACAGTATAGGTTAGAGAGCACAGGGTAATATGTCAGTATAGGCTAGAGAGCACAGGGTAATATGTCAGTATAGGTTAGCAGGCACCGGGGTAATATGTCAGTTTGGGTCAGCGGGCACAGGGTAATATGTCAGTATAGGCCAGCGGGCACAGGGTAATATGTCAGTATAGGTTAATGAGCACAGCGGTAATATGTCAGTATAGGTTAGAGAGCACAGGGTAATATGTCAGTATAGGTCAGCGGGCACAGGGTAATATGTCAGTATAGGTCAGCGGGCACAGGGTAATATGTCAGTATAGGTCAGCGGGCACAGGGTAATATGTCAGTATAGGTTAATGAGCACAGCGGTAATATGTCAGTATAGGTTAGCGGGCACAGGGGTAATATATCAGTATAGGTCAGCGGGCACAGGGTAATATGTCAGTATAGGTTAGCGGGCACATGGGTAATATGTCAGTATAGGTCAGCGGGCACAGGGTAATATGTCAGTATAGGTAAGCGAGCACAGGGTAATATGTCAGTATAGGTTAGAGAGCACAGTGTAATATGTCAGTATAGGTTAGCGAGCACAGGGTAATATGTCAGTATAGGTTAATGAGCACAGCGGTAATATGTCAGTATAGGTCAGCGGGCACAGGGTAATATGTCAGTATAGGTTAGAGAGCACATGGTAATATGTCAGTATAGGTTAGCGAGCTCAGGGTAATATGTCAGTATAGGTTAGAGAGCACAGTGTAATATGTCAGTATATGTTAGAGAGCACAGGGTAATGTGTCAGCATAGGTTAGAGAGCACAGGGTAATATGTCAATGTAGGTTAGAGAGCACAGGGTAATATGACAGTATAGGTTAAAGAGCACAGGGTAATATGCCAGTATAGGTTAGAGAGTACAGGGTAATATGTCAGTATAGGTTAGAGAGCACAGGGTAATATGACAGTATAGGTTAAAGAGCACAGGGTAATATGCCAGTATAGGTTAGAGAGTACAGGGTAATATGTCAGTATAGGTTAGAGAGTACAGGGTAATATGTCAGTATAGGTTAGAGAGCACAGGGTAATATGACAGTTTAGGTTAGAGAGTACAGGGTAATATGTCAGTATAGGTTCATGAGCACAGGGTAATATGTCAGTATAGGTTAGAGAGCACAGGGTAATATGACAGTATAGGTTAAAGAGCACAGGGTAATATGCCAGTATAGGTTAGAGAGTACAGGGTAATATGTCAGTATAGGTTAGAGAGTACAGGGTAATATGTCAGTATAGGTTAGAGAGCACAGGGTAATATGACAGTTTAGGTTAGAGAGTACAGGGTAATATGTCAGTATAGGTTAATGAGCACAGGGTAATATGACAGTATAGGTTAGAGAGCACAGGGTAATATGTCAGTATAGGTTAGAGTGCACAGGGGCAATATGTCAGTGTAGGTTAGAGAGTACAGGGTAATATGACAGTATAGGTTAGAGAGTACAGGGTAATATGTCAGTATAGGTTAGAGTGCACAGGGGCAATATGTCAGTGTAGGTAAGAGAGTACAGGGTAATATGTCAGTGGAGGTGAGAGAGCACAGGGTAGTATGTCAGTATAGGTTAGAAAGCACAGGGTAATATGTCAGTATAGGTTAGAAAGCACAGGGTAATATGTCAGTATAGGTTAGAAAGCACAGGGTAATATGTCAGTATAGGTTAGAGAGTACAGGATAATATGTCAGTACAGGTGAGCGGGCACAGGGTAATATGTCAGTATAGGTTAGCGGGCACAGGGGTAATATGTCAGTATATGTTAGAGAGCACAGGGTAATATGTCAGTATAGGTCAGCGGGCACAGGGTAATATGTCAGTATAGGTTAGCGGGCACAGGGGTAATATGTCAGTAAAGGTCAGCGGGCACAGGGTAATATGTCAGTATAGGTCAGCGGGCACAGGGTAATATGTCAGTATAGGTAAGCGAGCACAGGGTAATATGTCAGTATAGGTTAATGAGCACAGCGGTAATATGTCAGTATAGCTTAGAGAGCACAGGGCAATATGTCAGCATAGGTTAGAGAGCACAGGGTAATATGCCAGTATAGGGAGAGAGCACAGGGTAATATGTCAGGATAGGTTAGAGAGCACAGGGTAATATGTCAATGTAGGTTAGAGAGCACAGGGTAATGTGTCAGCATAGATTAGAGAGCACAGTGTAATATGTCAGTATAGGTTAGCGAGCACAGGGTAATGTGTCAGCATAGGTTAGAGAGCACAGGGTAATATGCCAGTATAGGGAGAGAGCACAGGGTAATATGTCAGGATAGGTTAGAGAGCACAGGGTAATATGACAGTATAGGTTAGAGAGCACAGGGTAATATGTCAGTATAGGTTAGAGAGCACAGGGTAATATGACAGTATAGGTTAGAGAGCACAGGGTAATATGTCAGTATAGGCTAGAGAGCACAGGGTAATATGTCAGTATAGGTTAGCGGGCACCGGGGTAATATGTCAGTATAGGTCAGCGGGCACAGGGTAATATGTCAGTATAGGCCAGCGGGCACAGGGTAATATGTCAGTATAGGTTAATGAGCACAGCGGTAATATGTCAGTATAGGTTAGAGAGTACAGGGTAATATGTCAGTATAGGTCAGCGGGCACAGGGTAATATGTCAGTATAGGTCAGCGGGCACAGGGTAATATGTCAGTATAGGTCAGCGGGCACAGGGTAATATGTCAGTATAGGTTAATGAGCACAGCGGTAATATGTCAGTGTAGGTTAGAGTGCACAGGGTAATATGTCAGTGGAGGTGAGAGAGCACAGGGTAGTATGTCAGTATAGGTTAGAAAGCACAGGGTAATATGTCAGTATAGGTTAGAAAGCACAGGGTAATATGTCAGTATAGGTTAGAGAGTACAGGATAATATGTCAGTACAGGTTAGAGAGCACAGGATAATATGTCAGTACAGGTTAGAGAGCACAGGATAATATGTCAGTACAGGTCAGCGGGCACAGGGTAATATGTCAGTATAGGTTAGCGGGCACAGGGGTAATATGTCAGTATAGGTTAGAGAGCACAGGGTAATATGTCAGTATAGGTCAGCGGGCACAGGGTAATATGTCAGTATAGGTTAGCGGGCACAGGGGTAATATGTCAGTAAAGGTCAGCGGGCACAGGGTAATATGTCAGTATAGGTCAGCGGGCACAGGGTAATATGTCAGTATAGGTAAGCGAGCACAGGGTAATATGTCAGTATAGGTTAATGAGCACAGCGGTAATATGTCAGTATAGCTTAGAGAGCACAGGGCAATATGTCAGCATAGGTTAGAGAGCACAGGGTAATATGCCAGTATAGGGAGAGAGCACAGGGTAATATGTCAGGATAGGTTAGAGAGCACAGGGTAATATGTCAATGTAGGTTAGAGAGCACAGGGTAATGTGTCAGCATAGATTAGAGAGCACAGTGTAATATGTCAGTATAGGTTAGCGAGCACAGGGTAATGTGTCAGCATAGGTTAGAGAGCACAGGGTAATATGCCAGTATAGGGAGAGAGCACAGGGTAATATGTCAGGATAGGTTAGAGAGCACAGGGTAATATGACAGTATAGGTTAGAGAGCACAGGGTAATATGTCAGTATAGGTTAGAGAGCACAGGGTAATATGACAGTATAGGTTAGAGAGCACAGGGTAATATGTCAGTATAGGCTAGAGAGCACAGGGTAATATGTCAGTATAGGTTAGCGGGCACCGGGGTAATATGTCAGTATAGGCCAGCGGGCACAGGGTAATATGTCAGTATAGGTTAATGAGCACAGCGGTAATATGTCAGTATAGGTTAGAGAGCACAGGGTAATATGTCAGTATAGGTCAGCGGGTACAGGGTAATATGTCAGTATAGGTTAATGAGCACAGCGGTAATATGTCAGTATAGGTTAGAGAGCACAGGGTAATATGTCAGTATAGGTCAGCGGGCACAGGGTAATATGTCAGTATAGGTCAGCGGGCACAGGGTAATATGTCAGTATAGGTGAGCGGGCACAGGGTAATATGTCAGTATAGGTTAATGAGCACAGCGGTAATATGTCAGTGTAGGTTAGAGTGCACAGGGTAATATGTCAGTATAGGTCAGCGAGCACAAGGTAATATGTCAGGATAGGTTAGCGGGCACAGGGGTAATATGTCAGTATAGGTCAGCGGGCACAGGGTAATATGTCAGTATAGGTTAATGAGCACAGCGGTAATATGTCAGTATAGGTTAGCGGGCACAGGGGTAATATGTCAGTATAGGTCAGCGGGCACAGGGTAATATGTCAGTATAGGTTAGCGGGCACAGGGGTAATATGTCAGTATAGGTCAGCGGGCACAGGGTAATATGTCAGTATAGGTAAGCGAGCACAGGGTAATATGTCAGTATAGGTTAGAGAGCACAGTGTAATATGTCAGTATAGGTTAGCGAGCACAGGGTAATATGTCAGTATAGGTTAATGAGCACAGCGGTAATATGTCAGTATAGGTCAGCGGGCACAGGGTAATATGTCAGTATAGGTTAGAGAGCACATGGTAATATGTCAGTATAGGTTAGCGAGCTCAGGGTAATATGTCAGTATAGGTTAGAGAGCACAGTGTAATATGTCAGTATATGTTAGAGAGCACAGGGTAATGTGTCAGCATAGGTTAGAGAGCACAGGGTAATATGTCAATGTAGGTTAGAGAGCACAGGGTAATATGACAGTATAGGTTAAAGAGCACAGGGTAATATGCCAGTATAGGTTAGAGAGTACAGGGTAATATGTCAGTATAGGTTAGAGAGCACAGGGTAATATGACAGTATAGGTTAAAGAGCACAGGGTAATATGCCAGTATAGGTTAGAGAGTACAGGGTAATATGTCAGTATAGGTTAGAGAGTACAGGGTAATATGTCAGTATAGATTAGAGAGCACAGGGTAATATGACAGTTTAGGTTAGAGAGTACAGGGTAATATGTCAGTGTAGGTTAATGAGCACAGGGTAATATGTCAGTATAGGTTAGAGAGCACAGGGTAATATGACAGTATAGGTTAAAGAGCACAGGGTAATATGCCAGTATAGGTTAGAGAGTACAGGGTAATATGTCAGTATAGGTTAGAGAGTACAGGGTAATATGTCAGTATAGGTTAGAGAGCACAGGGTAATATGACAGTTTAGGTTAGAGAGTACAGGGTAATATGTCAGTATAGGTTAATGAGCACAGGGTAATATGACAGTATAGGTTAGAGAGCACAGGGTAATATGTCAGTATAGGTTAGAGTGCACAGGGGCAATATGTCAGTGTAGGTTAGAGAGTACAGGGTAATATGACAGTATAGGTTAGAGAGTACAGGATAATATGTCAGTATAGGTTAGAGTGCACAGGGGCAATATGTCAGTGTAGGTAAGAGAGTACAGGGTAATATGTCAGTGGAGGTGAGAGAGCACAGGGTAATATGTCAGTATAGGTTAGAGAGCACAGGGTAATATGTCAGTATAGGTTAGAAAGCACAGGGTAATATGTCAGTATAGGTTAGAGAGTACAGGGTAATATGTCAGTATAGGTTAGAGTGCACAGGGGCAATATGTCAGTGTAGGTTAGAGAGTACAGGGTAATATGTCAGTGGAGGTGAGAGAGCACAGGGTAGTATGTCAGTATAGGTTAGAAAGCACAGGGTAATATGTCAGTATAGGTTAGAAAGCACAGGGTAATATGTCAGTATAGGTTAGAGAGTACAGGATAATATGTCAGTACAGGTTAGAGAGCACAGGATAATATGTCAGTACAGGTTAGAGAGCACAGGATAATATATCAGTATAGCTTAGGGAGCACAGGGTAATATGTCAGTATAGGTCAGCGGGCACAGGGTAATATGTCAGTATAGGTTAGAGAGCACATGGTAATATATCAGTATAGGTCAGCGAGCACAGGGTAATATGTCAGTATAGGTTAATGAGCACAGCGGTAATATGTCAGTATAGGTTAGAGAGCACAGGGTAATATGTCAGTATAGGTCAGCGGGCACAGGGGTAAAAAGTCAGTATAGGTTAGAGAGCACAGGGTAATATGTCAGTATAGGTCAGCGGGCACAGGGGTAATATGTCAGTATAGGTTAGAGAGCACAGGGTAATCTGTCAGTATAGGTTAGAGAGCACAGGGTAATATGTCAGGAGAGGTTAGAGAGCACAGGGTAATCTGTCAGTATATGTTAGAGACCACTGGGGTAATATGTCTGTATAGGTTAGAGAGCAGAGCGGTAATATTTCAGTATAAGTTAGAGAGCACAGGGTAATTTGTCAGTATAGGTTAGCGAGCACAGGGTAATATGTCAGTATAGGTTAGAGAGCACAGTGTAATATGTCAGGAGAGGTTAGAGAGCACAGGGTAATATGTCAGTATAGGTTAGAGAGTACAGAGTAATATGTCAGTATAGGTTAGAGAGTACAGGGTAATATGTCAGAATAGGTTAGAGAGTAGAGGGTAATATGTCAGAATTGATTAGAGAGCACAGTGGTAATATGTCAGTATAGGTTAGAGAGTACAGGGTAATATGTCAGTATAGGTTAGAGAGTAGAGGGTAATATGTCAGTATTGATTAGAGAGCACAGTGGTAATATGTCAGTATAGGTTAGAGAGCACAGGGTAATATGTCAGTATAGTTTAGAGAGCACAGGGTAATATGCCAGTATAGGGAGAAAGCACAGGGTAATATGTCAATCTAGGTTAGACAGCACAGGGTAATATGTCAGTATAGGTTAGAGAGCACAGGGTACTATGTCAGTCTAGGTTAGAGAGCACAGGGTAATATGTCAGTCTAGGTCAGCGAGCACAGGGTAATATATCAGTTTAGGTTAGAGAGCACAGGGTAGTATGTCAGTATAGGTTAGAAAGCACAGGGTAATGTGTCAGTATAGGTTAGAGAGTACAGGACAATATGTCAGAACAGTTTAGAGAGCACAGGATAATATGTCAGTATAGGTTAGAGTGCACAGTGGCAATATGTCAGTGTAGGTTAGAGAGTACAGGGTAATATGTCAGTGTAGGTTAGAGAGCACAGGGTAGTATGTCAGTATAGGTTAGAAAGCACAGGGTAATATGTCAGTATAGGTTAGAGAGTACAGGATAATATGTCAGTACAGGCTAGAGAGCACAGGATAATATGTCAGTATAGGTTAAAGTGCACAAGGTAATATATCAGTATAGTTTAGGGAGCACAGGGTAATATGTCAGTATAGGTCAGCGAGCACAAGGTAATATGTCAGTATAGGTTAGAGAGCACAGGGTAATATATCAGTATAAGTTAGAGAGCACAGGGTAATATGTCAGTATAGGTTAGAGAGCACAGGGTAATATATCAGGATAGTTTAGAGAGCACAGGGTAATATGTCAGTATAGGTCAGCGGGCACAGGGTAATATGTCAGTATAGGTTAGAGAGAACAGGGTAATATATCAGTATTGTTTAGAGAGCACAGGGTAGTATGTCAGTATAGGTCAGCGGGCACAGGGTAATATGTCAGTGTAGGTTAGAGAGCACAGGGTAATATATCAGTATAGGTTAGAGAGCACAGGGTAGTATGTCAGTATAGGTCAGCGGGCACAGGGTAATATGTCAGTATAGGTTAGAGAGCACAGGGTAATATATCAGTATAGTTTAGAGAGCACAGGGTAATATGTCAGTATAGGTCAGCGGGCACAGGGTAATATGTCAGTATAGGTTAGAGAGCACAGGGTAATATATCAGTATTGTTTAGAGAGCACAGGGTAGTATGTCAGTATAGTTTAGAGAGCACAGGGTAATATGTCAGTATAGGTTAATGAGCACAGCGGTAATATGTCAGTATAGGTTAGAGAGCACAGGGTAATATGTCAGTATAGTTTAGAGTGCACAGGGTAATATGTCAGTATAGGTTAATGAGCACAGCGGTAATATGTCAGTATAGGTCAGCGGGCACAGGGTAATATGTCAGTATAGGTTAGAGAGCACAGGGTAATATGTCAGTATAGGTCAGCGAGCACAGGGTAATATGTCAGTATAGGTTAATGAGCACAGCGGTAATATGTCAGTATAGGTTAGAGAGCACAGGGTAATATGTCAGTATAAGTTAATGAGCACAGTGGTAATATGTCAGTATAGGTTAATGAGCACAGCGGTAATATGTCTGTATAGGTTAGAGAGCACAGGGTAATATGTCAGTATAGGTCAGCGGGCACAGCGGTAATATGTCAGTATAGGTTAGAGAGCACAGGGTGATATGTCAGTATAGGTTAGAGTGCACAGGGTAATATATCAATATAGGTTAGCAAGCACGGGGTAATATGTCAGTATAAGTTAATGAGCACAGTGGTAATATGTCAGTATAGGTTAATGAGCACAGCGGTAATATGTCAGTATAGGTTAGAGAGCACAGGGTAATATGTCAGTATAGGTCAGCGGGCACAGGGTAATATGTCAGTATAGGTTAGAGAGCACAGGGTAATATATAAGTATTGTTTAGAGAGCAGAGGTTAGTATGTCAGTATTGGTCAGCGGGCACAGGGTAATATGTCAGTATAGGTTAGAGAGCACAGGGTAATATGTCAGTATAGGTCAGCGAGCACAGGGTAATATGTCAGTATAGGTTAATGAGCACAGCGGTAATATGTCAGTATAGGTTAGAGAGCACAGGGTAATATGTCAGTATAAGTTAATGAGCACAGTGGTAATATGTCAGTATAGGTTAATGAGCACATCGGTAATATGTCAGTATAGGTTAGAGAGCACAGGGTAATATGTCAGTATAGGTCAGCGGGCACAGCGGTAATATGTCAGTATAGGTTAGAGAGCACAGGGTAATATGTCAGTATAGGTTAGAGAGCACAGGGTAATATGTCAGTATAGGTTAGAGAGCACAGGGTAATATGTCAGTATAGGTCAGCGAGCACAGGGTAATATGTCAGTGTAGGTTAGAGAGCACAGGGTAATATGTCAGTATAGGTCAGCGAGCACAGGGTAATATGTCAGTATAGGTTAGAGAGCACAGGGTAATATGTCAGTATAGGTTAGAGAGCACAGGGTAATATGTCACTATAGGTCAGCGAGTACAGGGTAATATGTCAGTATAGGTTAGAGAGCACAGGGTAATATGTCAGTATAGGTCAGCGAGCACAGGGTAATATGTCAGTGTAGGTTAGAGAGCACAGGGTAATATGTCAGTATAGGTCAGCGAGCACAGGGTAATATGTCAGTATAGGTTAATGAGCACAGCGGTAATATGTCAGTATAGGTTAGAGAGTACAGGGTAATATGTAAGTATAGGTTAGAGAGCACACTGTAATATGTCAGGAGAGGTTAGAGAGCACAGGGTAATCTGTCAGTATAGGTTAGAGACCACTGGGGTAATATGTCAGTATATGTTAGAGAGCAGAGCGGTAATATGTCAGTATAAGTTAGAGAGCACAGGGTAATATGTCAGTATAGGTTAGCGAGCACAGGGTAATATGTCAGTATAGGTTAGAGAGCACAGTGTAATATGTCAGGAGAGGTTAGAGAGCACAGGGTAATATGTCAGTATAGGTTAGAGAGCACAGGGTAGTATGTCAGTATAGGTCAGCGGGCACAGGGTAATATGTCAGTATAGGTTAGAGAGCACATGGTAATATATCAGTATAGGTCAGCGAGCACAGGGTAATATGTCAGTATAGGTTAATGAGCACAGCGGTAATATGTCAGTATAGGTTAGAGAGCACAGGGTAATATGTCAGTATAGGTCAGCGGGCACAGGGATAAAAAGTCAGTATAGGTTAGAGAGCACAGGGTAATATGTCAGTATAGGTCAGCGGGCACAGGGGTAATATGTCAGTATAGG
Organism: Scyliorhinus torazame; assembly: GCF_047496885.1. NCBI lineage: Eukaryota > Metazoa > Chordata > Chondrichthyes > Carcharhiniformes > Scyliorhinidae > Scyliorhinus > Scyliorhinus torazame. The sequence continues at coordinate 210,055,021 of NC_092721.1, read as the reverse complement.
TTAGAGAGCACAGGGTAATCTGTCAGTATAGGTTAGAGAGCACAGGGTAATATGTCAGGAGAGGTTAGAGAGCACAGGGTAATCTGTCAGTATAGGTTAGAGACCACTGGGGTAATATGTCTGTATAGGTTAGAGAGCAGAGCGGTAATATTTCAGTATAAGTTAGAGAGCACAGGGTAATTTGTCAGTATAGGTTAGCGAGCACAGGGTAATATGTCAGTATAGGTTAGAGAGCACAGTGTAATATGTCAGGAGAGGTTAGAGAGCACAGGGTAATATGTCAGTATAGGTTAGAGAGTACAGAGTAATATGTCAGTATAGGTTAGAGAGTACAGGGTAATATGTCAAAATAGGTTAGAGAGTAGAGGGTAATATGTCAGTATTGATTAGAGAGCACAGTGGTAATATGTCAGTATAGGTTAGAGAGTACAGGGTAATATGTCAGTATAGGTTAGAGAGTAGAGGGTAATATGTCAGTATTGATTAGAGAGCACAGTGGTAATATGTCTGTATAGGTTAGAGAGCACAGGGTAATATGTCAGTATAGTTTAGAGAGCACAGGGTAATATGCCAGTATAGGGAGAAAGCACAGGGTAATATGTCAATCTAGGTTAGACAGCACAGGGTAATATGTCAGTATAGGTTAGAGAGCACAGGGTACTATGTCAGTCTAGGTTAGAGAGCACAGGGTAATATGTCAGTCTAGGTCAGCGAGCACAGGGTAATATATCAGTTTAGGTTAGAGAGCACAGGGTAGTATGTCAGTATAGGTTAGAAAGCACAGGGTAATGTGTCAGTATAGGTTAGAGAGTACAGGACAATATGTCAGAACAGTTTAGAGAGCACAGGATAATATGTCAGTATAGGTTAGAGTGCACAGTGGCAATATGTCAGTGTAGGTTAGAGAGTACAGGGTAATATGTCAGTGTAGGTTAGAGAGCACAGGGTAGTATGTCAGTATAGGTTAGAAAGCACAGGGTAATATGTCAGTATAGGTTAGAGAGTACAGGATAATATGTCAGTACAGGCTAGAGAGCACAGGATAATATGTCTGTATAGGTTAAAGTGCACAAGGTAATATATCAGTATAGTTTAGGGAGCACAGGGTAATATGTCAGTATAGGTCAGCGAGCACAAGGTAATATGTCAGTATAGGTTAGAGAGCACAGGGTAATATATCAGTATAAGTTAGAGAGCACAGGGTAATATGTCAGTATAGGTTAGAGAGCACAGGGTAATATATCAGGATAGTTTAGAGAGCACAGGGTAATATGTCAGTATAGGTCAGCGGGCACAGGGTAATATGTCAGTATAGGTTAGAGAGAACAGGGTAATATATCAGCATTGTTTAGAGAGCACAGGGTAGTATGTCAGTATAGGTCAGCGGGCACAGGGTAATATGTCAGTGTAGGTTAGAGAGCACAGGGTAATATATCAGTATAGGTTAGAGAGCACAGGGTAGTATGTCAGTATAGGTCAGCGGGCACAGGGTAATATGTCAGTATAGGTCAGCGGGCACAGCGGTAATATGTCAGTATAGGTTAGAGAGCACAGGGTGATATGTCAGTGTAGGTTAGAGTGCACAGGGTAATATATCAATATAGGTTATCAAGCACGGGGTAATATGTCAGTATAGGTTAGAGAGTACAGGGTAATATGTCAGTAGAGGTTAGAGAGCACAGGGGTAATATGTCAGTATTGGTTGGAGGGCACAGGGTAATATGTCAGTATAGGTTAGATAGAACAGTGTAATATGTCAGTATAGGTTAGAGAGTACAGGGTAATATGTCAGTATAGGTTAGAGAGTACAGGGTAATATGTCAGTATAGGTTAGAGAGCACAGGGTAATATGTCAGTATAGGTTAGAGAGCACAGGGTAATATATCAATATAGGTTAGCAAGCATGGGGTAATATGTCAGTATAGGTTAGAGAGCACAGGTAATGTGTCAGTTCAGGTTAGAGAGCACAGCGGTAAAATGTTAGTATAGGCTAGAGAGCACAGGGTAATATGTCAGTGTAGGTTAGAGAACACAGGGTAATATGTCAATGAAGGTTAGAGAGCACAGGGTAATATGTCAGTATAGGTTAGAGAGCACAGCGGTAATATGTCAGTATATGTTAGAGAGCACAGGGTAATATGTCAGTATAGGTCAGCTGGCACAGGGTAATATGTCAGTATAGGTTAGAGAGCACAGGGTAATATGTCAGTATAGGTTAGAGAGCACAGGGTAATATGTCAGTATAGGTCAGCGAGCACAGGGTAATATGTCAGTGTAGGTTAGAGAGCACAGGGTAATATGTCAGTATAGGTCAGCGAGCACAGGGTAATATGTCAGTATAGGTTAGAGAGCACAGGGTAATATGTCAGTATAGGTTAGAGAGCACAGGGTAATATGTCACTATAGGTCAGCGAGTACAGGGTAATATGTCAGTATAGGTTAGAGAGCACAGGGTAATATGTCAGTATAGGTCAGCGAGCACAGGGTAATATGTCAGTGTAGGTTAGAGAGCACAGGGTAATATGTCAGTATAGGTCAGCGAGCACAGGGTAATATGTCAGTATAGGTTAGAGAGCACAGGGTAATATGTCAGTATAGGTTAGAGAGCACAGGGTAATATGTCACTATAGGTCAGCGAGTACAGGGTAATATGTCAGTATAGGTTAGAGAGCACAGCGGTAATACGTCAGGATAGGTCAAATGTCACAGGGTAATATAATATGTCAATATAGGTCAGCTGGCACAGGGTAATATGTCTATAGTTTAGAGAGCACAGGGTAATATGCCAGTATAGGTGAGAGAGCACAGGGTGATATGTCAGTATAGGTTAGAGAGCACAGGGTAATATGCCAGTATAGGTCAGCGGGCACAGGGGTAATACGTCAGTCTAGGTTCGTGAGCAGGAGATAATATGTCAGTATAGGTCAAATGTCACAGGGTAATATGTCAGTATAGGTTAGAGAGCGCAGGGTAATATGTCAGTATAGGTCAGCGAGCACAGGATAATATGCCAGTATAGGTTAGAGAGCGCAGGGTAATATGTCAGTATAGGTCAGCGAGCACAGGATAATATGCCAGTATAGGTTAGAGAGCACAGGATAATATGCCAGTATAGGTTAGAGAGCACAGGGTAATATGTCAGTATAGGTTAGAGAGCACAGGATAATATGCCAGTATAGGTTAGAGAGCACAGTGTAATATATCAGTATAGTTTAGAGAGCACAGGGTGATATGTCAGTATAGATCGGCGAGCACAGGGTAATATGCCAGTGTAGGTTAGAGAGCACAGGGTAATATGTCAGCCTTGGTCAATGGGCACAGGGATAAAAGAGGAATGGGACTTGTTGTAAGTTATGACGCAGGCAGCACAATATTGGAAGACTTCATGTTTACAGAAGTCAGCAATGCCAGACCAGGCATGAGCATGTGGGGGTAACGAAGTCACGAGTGGAGGTTTGAGCAGCAGATGAGACAGGGCTGAGCCATGTTATAGAGGTGATACAAATGGTACATGCATGGAACATAGAACATAGAACATAGAACAATACAGCGCAGTACAGGCCCTTCGGCCCACGATGTTGCACCGAAACAAAAGCCATCTAACCTACACTATGCCATTATCATCCATATGTTTATCCAATAAACTTTTAAATGCCCTCAATGTTGGCGAGTTCACTACTGTAGCAGGTAGGGCATTCCACGGCCTCACTACTCTTTGCGTAAAGAACCTACCTCTGACCTCTGTCCTATATCTATTACCCCTCAGTTTAAAGTTATGTCCCCTCGTGCCAGCCATATCCATCCGCGGGAGAAGGCTCTCACTGTCCACCCTATCCAACCCCCTGATCATTTTGTATGCCTCTATTAAGTCTCCTCTTAACCTTCTTCTCTCCAATGAAAACAACCTCAAGTCCATCAGCCTTTCCTCATAAGATTTTCCCTCCATACCAGGCAACATCCTGGTAAATCTCCTCTGCACCCGCTCCAAAGCCTCCACGTCCTTCCTATAATGCGGTGACCAGAACTGTACGCAATACTCCAAATGCGGCCGTACCAGAGTTCTGTACAGCTCCAACATGACCTCCCGACTCCGGAACTCAATCCCTCTACCAATAAAGGCCAACACTCCATAGGCCTTCTTCACAACCCTATCAACCTGGATGGCAACTTTCAGGGATCTATGTACATGGACACCTAGATCCCTCTGCTCATCCACACTTTCAAGAACTTTACCATTAGCCAAATATTCCGCATTCCTGTTATTCCTTCCAAAGTGAATCACCTCACACTTCTCTACATTAAACTCCATTTGCCACCTCTCAGCCCAGCTCTGCAGCTTATCTATATCCCTCTGTAACCTGCTACATCCTTCCAACACTGTCGACAACACCACCGACTTTAGTGTCGTCTGCAAATTTACTCTCCCACCCTTCTGCGCCTTCCTCTAGGTCATTGATAAAAATGACAAACAGCAACGGCCCCAGAACAGATCCTTGTGGTACGCCACTTGTGACTGTACTCCATTCTGAACATATCCCATCAACCACCACCCTCTGTCTTCTTTCAGCTAGCCAATTTCTGATCCACATCTCTAAATCACCCTCAATCCCCAGCCTCCGTATTTTTTGCAATAGCCTACCGTGGGGAACCTTATCAAACGCTTTGCTGAAATCCATATACACCACATCAACTGCTCTACCCTCGTCTACCTGTTCAGTCACCTTCTCAAAGAACTCAATAAGGTTTGTGAGGCATGACCTACCCTTCACAAAGCCATGCTGACTATCCCTGATCATATTATTCCTATCTAGATGATTATAAATCTTGTCTCTTATAATCCCCTCCAAGACTTTACCCACTACAGACGTGAGGCTCACCGGTCTATAGTTGCCGGGGTTGTCTCTGCTCCCCTTTTTGAACAAAGGGACCACATTTGCTGTCCTCCAGTCCTCTGGCACTATTCCTGTAGCCAATGATGACATAAAAATCAAAGCCAAAGGTCCAGCAATCTCTTCCCTGGCCTCCCAGAGAATCCTAGGATAAATCCCATCAGGTCCCGGGGACTTATCTATTTTCAGCCTGTCCAGAATTGCCAACACCTCTTCCCTACGTACCTTAATGCCATCTATTCTATTAGCCTGGGGCTCAGCATTCTCCTTCACAACATTATCTTTTTCCTGAGTGAATACTGACGAAAAATATTCATTTAGTATCTCGCCTATCTCTTCAGACTCCACACACAATTTCCCATCCCTGTCCTTGACTGGTCCTACTCTTTCCCTAGTCATTCGCTTATTCCTGACATACCTATAGAAAGCTTTTGGGTTTTCCTTGATCCTTCCTGCCAAATACTTCTCATGTCCCCTCCTTGCTCGTCTTAGCTCTCTCTTTAGATCCTTCCTCGCTACCTTGTAACTATCCATCGCCCCAACCGAAACTTCACACTTCATCTTCACATAGGCCTCCTTCTTCCTCTTAACAAGAGATTCCACTTCCTTGGTAAACCACGGTTCCCTCGCTCGACGCCTTCCTCCCTGTCTGACCGGTACATACTTATCAAGAACACGCAGTAGCTGATCCTTGAACAAGCCCCACTTATCCAGTGTGTCCAACACTTGCAGCCTACTTCTCCACCTTATCCCCCCCAAGTCACGTCTAATGGCATCATAATTGCCCTTCCCCCAGCTATAACTCTTGCCCTGCGGTGTATACTTATCTCTTTCCATCATTAACGTAAACATCACCGAATTGTGGTCACTGTCCCCAAAGTGCTCTCCTACCTCCAAATCCAACACCTGGCCTGGTTCATTACCCAAAACCAAATCCAACGTGGCCTCGCCTCTTGTTGGCCTGTCAACATATTGTTTCAGGAAACCCTGCTGCACACACTGTACAAAAAACGACCCATCTATTGTACTCGAACTATATCTTTTCCAGTCAATATTTGGAAAGTTAAAGTCTCCCATAATAACTACCCTGTTACTTTCACTCATATCCAGAATCATCTTCGCCATCCTTTCCTCTACATCCCTAGAACTATTAGGAGGCCTATAAAAAACTCCCAACAGGGTGACCTCTCCTTTCCTGTTTCTAACTTCAGCCCATACTACCTCGGAAGAAGAGTCCCCATCTAGCATCCTCTCCGCCACCGTAATACTGCTCTTGACTAGCAGCGCCACACCTCCCCCTCTTTTGCCTCCTTCTCTGAGCTTACTAAAACACTTAAACCCCGGAACCTGCAACATCCATTCCTGTCCCTGCTCTATCCATGTCTCCGAAATGGCCACAACATCGAAGTCCCAGGTACCAACCCATGCTGCCAGTTCCCCTACCTTGTTTCTTATACTCCTGGCATTGAAGTAGACACACTTCAAACCACCTACCTGAACACTGGCCCCCTCCTGCGATGTCAAATCTGTGCTCCTGACCTCTATACTCTCATTCTCCCTTACCCTAAAACTACAATCCAGGTTCCCATGCCCCTGCTGCATTAGTTTAAACCCCCCCAAAGAGCACTAACAAATCTCCCCCCCAGGATATTTGTGCCCCTCAGGTTCAGATGTAGACCATCCTGTCTGTAGAGGTCCCACCTTCCCCAGAAAGAGCCCCAGTTATCCAAAAATCTGAATCCCTCCCGCCTGCACCATCCCTGTAGCCACGTGTTTAAATGCTCTCTCTCCCTATTCCTCATCTCACTATCACGTGGCACGGGCAACAACCCAGAGATAACAACTCTGTTTGTTCTAGTTCTGAGCTTCCATCCTAGCTCCCTGAAAGCCTGCCTGACATCCTTGTCCCCTTTCCTACCTATGTCGTTAGTGCCAATGTGGACCACGACTTGGGGCTGCTCCCCCTCCCCCTAAGGACCCGGAAAACACGATCCGAGACATCACGTACCCTTGCACCTGGGAGGCAACATACCAAACGTGAGTCTCTCACGCTCCCACAAAATCTCCTATCTGTGCCCCTGACTATCGAGTCCCCAATTACTAATGCTCTGCTCCTCTCCCCCCTTCCCTTCTGAGCAACAGGGACAGACTCTGGAAGATCAACTCAGGGTCAAATGTGTAACCAAGGTTGCGAGCAGATTGCAGAATGGCATTGGAAGAAAATGGTGTGGAAAACCATGCCAAAGCGTGCGGACAGGTCCATAGGATGAAAAGGGAAAGGATTACCTTTGTCACTGATACAGAGGATGCCCTTTGTGACTCTGATAAGAACCATTTTGTTACTGTGACAGGGGCAGAAACTGGATTGGGGGAACTTCGCCACAGTAACACTTTCAGATACTGGATACACTTTGGTGTAAGACTGATATAACTCATCACTGTAACACTGTCTGATATACACCTCTTGTGTTTCTGATTGTCTTTTAGATATGCAACACATACCTTGGCCTGCATGTAGTCCCTGTTCCCTATTTGGTAGATGCTGAACGCTATGATTTGCTGAATGTGCTCTTGGAACGATCAGAAAGTTTAGGGTCCCAACTACTTCGACGCAAGAGTTTCTTCCCCTTGGGGTCACTAAAAGAAATTGTGGCCAATATTAGCCAAGAAAACTTCGAAGTAATGGAGCAGAATATCCAAAGTACATCTCTAAGCCCAAATGAGTTTAATCATGAGGAAGTGGTTATTGATGAAGGAGTTTTAAAATCCATCAAGCTGGTTGTTAAAGATGTCAATAAGGCGGTCTCACTGTTCATTGTCAATCCTGGGACACTGAAACTCATGCACAATCTTCCCTGGATCTATTCTGTTCGGAATGTGTACATTATTTATGAAGTTTTCTACACCACTAACATTCAGCTCCTGGTGTCCGACAGTAAACAGACCCAGGAATTTAGATCCAAAAGCCGAATTCCAATTGGATTTCTATGTAAGAAGTTCAAGTTGAGCTCAGGAGGGATAATCGGATCTGAAGTGCCTTTGAAGAAATCTCTAGTCAAAGAAAATTTTGTGAACACGTCATCGTATATCTATGAGGCAGTGGTCGGCAAGCACTTCGTGACATCTGTTCATCAATTACCTCAGAGAAATTACAAATCCACCTCTTTGTTCCGATCTATTTTGCCAGGTAAATGATTTAGAGAGGATATAATGGGCTGTGAAAAGAGGAAGAAATTTATGTTGGTGGGGTTTTAAGGCTTTGTTTGGCAAGTTCAATGAATCAGTGCAGGTTTCATAACACATGCCAAATATTAAGTCCAATCAGCACCATGGTTTTCCATCTGTTGACTCTCTTGACGTCACTATTTCCTCTCATCATCATTGGATCTCCCATTATTCCTCCAACGCTTAAGCACAGATAAACAACAATCTGCTTTTGTCCCAAACTCTTCTGTCGCTATTCTTTACAAAGCCTAAATCCAATCCAGACACAAATTCTCCTCTCATATCAAGGGAGTTTCTGCTAGCTCCCCCTCTTACAAGCTTAAAGACATGATGTGGAGATGCCGGCATTGGACTGGGGTGAGCACAGTAAGAAGTCTTACAACACCAGGTTAAAGTCCAACAGGTTTGTTTCGATGTCACTAGCTTTCGGAGCGCTGCTCCTTCCTCAGGTGAATGAAGAGGTATGTTCCAGAAACATATAGAAAGACAGAGTCAAAGTTGCCAGACAATGCTTGGAATGCGAGCATTAGCAGGTGATTAAATCTTTACAGATCCAGAGATGGGGTAACCCCAGGTTAAAGAGGTGTGAATTATGTCAAGCCAGGACAGTTGGTAGGATTTTGCAGGCCAGATGGTGGGGGATGGTTGTAATGCGACATGAATCCCAGGTCCCGGTTGAGGCCGCACTCATGTGTGCGGAACTTGGCTATAAGTTTCTGCTCGGCGATTCTGCGTTGTCGCGTGCCCTGAAGGCCGCCTTGGAGAACACATACCTGGAGATCAGAGGCTGAATGCCCTTGACTGCTGAAGTGTTCCCCGACTGGAAGGGAACATTCCTGCCTGGTGATTGTTGCGCGATGTCCGTTCATTCGTTGTCGCAGCGTCTGCATGGTCTCGCCAATGTACCACGCTTCGGGACATCCTTTCCTGCAGCGTATGAGGTAGACAACGTTGGCCGAGTCGCACGAGTATGTACCGTGTACTTGGTGTTCTCACGTGTAATGGTGGTATCCATGTCGATGATCTGGCACGTCTTGCAGAGATTGCCATGGCAGGGTTGTGTGGTGTCGTGGTCACTGTTCTGAAGACTGGGTAGTTTGCTGCAAACAATGGTTTGTTTGAGGTTGCGCGGTTGTTTGAAGGCAAGTAGTAGGTGTGTGGGGATGTCCTTGGCAAGATGTTCATCTTCATCGATGACGTGTTGAAGGCTGTGAAGAAGATGACGTAGTTTCTCCGCTCCGGGGAAGTACTGGACGACGAAGGGTATTCTGTCGGTTGTGTCCCATGTTTGTCTTCTGAGGAGGTCGGTGCGGTTTTTCGCTGTGGCGCATTGGAACTGTCGATCGATGAGTCGAGCGCCATATCCCGTTCGTACGAGGGCATCTTTCAACGTCTGTAGATGTCTGTTACGCTCCTCCTCGTCTGGATCTGTAAAGATTTAATCGCCTGCTAATGCTCGCATTCCAAGCATTGTCTGGCATCTTTGAATCTGTCTGTATATGTGTTTCTGGAACATACCTCTTAATTCACCTGAGGAAGGAGCAGCGCTCCGAAAGCTAGTGACATCGAAACAAACCTGTTGGACTTTAACCTGGTGTTGTAAGACTTCGTACGAAGCTTAAAGACAGGATACAAGACAAAACATTACATTACATGCATGAATGATTTGGACTTAAATGTAGGGGTATGATCAAGAACTTCATGGATGACACGGAAATTGGTAAGGTGGAAAATAATGAGGTGGATAGTTTAGACTGTAGGAGGATATCATTGGACTGATCAGGTGGGTGGAGCAGTTGCAAATGGAATTCAACCCAGAAAAGTGAGATAATGCACATGGGAGGGCTGACAAAGAAAAGGATCAGACGATGAATGATGGAACCCTGGAGGGTACTGAAGATCAGAGGGACCTTACAGTTCATATCCATAGATCCCTGAAGGTGGCAGGGCAGGTAGATCAGGTGCTAAAGAAGACATATGATATACTTGTCTCTATTAGCTGAGGCATAGGACATGATCTAGCGGGTGTGCCTGACTCGGGATGTGATGCGGTGGATAAATCTCGCGAGAGAGCATTATAAAAATCTGGGTTCTGCCCGCGGTGGGCAGGATCCAGATCGCGATGACTCGCGAGATCCCGTTAAATCCCGTTAGATCTCATGAGGTGTGACGAACTGGACCCTGCCCACAATGGATGGGACCCAGATTTGCATATTCAAGAGAATTGTTAGCCACACTTGAATATGTCTATACCGGATCTACCAAAGCTCGGGATCAAATCACCACACCTTGGAGGCCGCGGCTGGGCGGTGTTTAGCACTAGTCTCCACAAATGTGGAGCAGGCAGAACTGCACTTGGGGTGGGGGGGGATCTCTCAGGCGATCGGAGGCCCCGGGTAGTTGGCCTCTGGGCAAGTTGGTACACTGGCACTGCTAATACCACCGTAGCACTTTCGCACTGCCATCCTGGCGCTGCCACCTGGGCACCCTGGCACTGTCAGGGTGCTCAGGTGGCATCTTGCCCATGTTGGGGGTCGGGCCCGGGGGTGCCCTGCCCTTATGAGGTGGGGTGAGGGGGGCTCGAGGACCCCTAAGTTGAGGCATTGCGGGGGTTGCACTGGGGGCGGGCGGTGGGGTTGAGAGGTCGGGGTGCACTGAGCATCTCAGTGCAGGAAATGAAGATAATTCCGGCCTTGGCATTGCCTTCCTCGCCAAGGCCCAATAAAATAACAGTCCCGTTGTGGTATTATCAGGTATTACAGTACCCAAGAGGCTGAAGACCATTGGTTAAACCTAGGAGTTTACCATTGGCTGTTGGTATGTAGCTCCGCCTTGACAGGCGGGGTATAAGAACCGGTGCCGTCCCAGCAGCCCTCATTTTCTGTACCGAAGCTGCTGGGGAACAGTCCTAGTCGATTAAAGTCTTCAGCTATGTTACAACCTCGTCTTTGATTGTAATTGATCGTGCATCAATTTAATCGACTAGACTTAAGCTGAAAGGATGGATCTCCGAATCAAGCCGGAGTGTCTACAACTCAGCCCCCACGCGGAGAACTCGGCGGCGATATTTAAGCACTGGCTGGCGTGCTTTAAAGGCTACCTCAAGACGGCCGGAGGTACCCCCTCAGGAGAACAGAAACTGCATCTCCTGCACTCGAGGGTAAGCCCTGGGATCTACACCCTCATCGACGAGGCGGAGGACTTCGATGCTGCGATACTGTTAAAAGGACATTATATCCACCCTATAAACCAGGTCTACGCACGTCACCTGCTTGCAACTAGACGGCAAAGCCCTGGGGAATCATTGGAGGAGATCTACTGTGCGCTACTGGTGCTGGGCAGAAACTGTGGCTGCCCGCAAGTTTCGGGGAGCGAGCACACGGAACCTCTAAACCGGGATGCCTTCATAGCAGGTATGAGCTCCTCAGAGATCCGCCAAAGACTTTTAGAAAAAGACACCCTGGGATTTAGAGAGGCACGGGCACTGGCAGGGTCCATGGATGTTGCCTCCAGAAACGCGCAGTCCTATGCGCCCGACGGCCCCCTGGGCTGCGTGGCATCCCCCAGCGGCAGCCCCACAGACCTTCTCCGTGTTCCCGCAGGCCTGCGCTGTAAGACGGCCCGCTAACTCCGTCGGGCCCGGTTTCTTCTGCGGGCAGGCGAAGCATCTCCGCACGCGCTGCCCGGGACGCACCTCCACCTGCAAAGGGTACGGCAAGAAGGGCCATTTTGTGGGGGTCTGCCAGGCACGAGCCATGGCCGCGGTCTCCAGCGACTCCGGAACGCCGCGGCAACCTTCCCTTCGGGCCCCAGGCGGCCAGCACTCACCGCCACCCCCCTATCCTAGGGCCACGTCCGACCCACGGGCGTGGCCACCTTGCCCCTCGGACACCACGCTGGACGGATGGGCACCGCCATTTTGTCCATCCCCGCCGCCATTTTGTCCATCCCCGACCACCATGTACGACCCATGGGAGACGCCATCTTGGATGGGGCCCCAGGCCCCCAGCACGGCCGACTACACTCTGCCCGATCATATCCCGCAACTGCTCCATCTGGCTTCGGTGACGCTGGACCAAAATCGACCTCGGACACTCGCAACAGCAACGACGATGGTCTTCATCAACGGCCACGAGACGTCTTGCCTGATCGACTCTGGGAGCACGGAAAGCTTTGTCCACCCCGACACGGTAAGGCGCTGTTCACTTGTTACCCACCCTGTAAACCAAAGAATCTCCCTGGCTCCGGGTCTCACTCGGGGTTCTGCCTAGCAAACCTCACTGTCCAAGGCAAATTCCGCAACAAGCTACCCACCACCATCCCGCAACAAGCAACCCACCATCATCCCGCAACACGCTACCCACCACCATCCCGCTACAAGCTACCCACCATCATCCCGCAACACGCTACCCACCACCATCCCGCAACAAGCTACCCACCATCATCCCGCAACACGCTACCCACCATCATCCCGCAACAAGCAACCCACCATCATCCCGCAACACGCTACCCACCATCATCCCGCAACAAGCAACCCACCATCATCCCGCAACACGCTACCCACCATCATCCCGCAACACGCTACCCACCATCATCCCGCAACAAGCAACCCACCATCATCCGGCAACACGCTACCCACCATCATCCCGCAACAAGCAACCCACCATCACCCCGCAACACGCTACCCACCATCATCCCGCAACACGCGACCCACCATCATCCCGCAACACGTTACCCACCATCATCCCGCAACAAGGAACCCACCATCATCCCGCAACACGCTACCCACCATCATCCCGCAACACACTCCCCACCATCATCCCGCAACAAGCTACCTACCATCATCCCGCAACACACTACCCACCATCATCCCGCAACAAGCAACCCACCATCATCCCGCAACACGCTACCCACCATCATCCCGCAACACGCTACCACCATCATCCCGCAACACACAACCCACCATCATCCAGCAACAAGCAACCCACCATCTTCCCGCAACACGCTACCCACCATCATCCCGCAACACGTTACCCACCACCATCCCGCAACACACTACCCACCATCATCCAGCAACAAGCAACCCACCATCATCCCGCAACACGCTACCCACCATCATCCCGCAACAAGCAACCCACCATCATCCCGCAACACGCTACCCACCACCACCCCGCAACACGCTACCCACCATCATCCCGCAACACGCTACCCACCATCATCCCGCAACACGCTACCCACCACCATCCCGCAACAAGCAACCCACCATCATCCCGCAACACGCTACCCACCATCATCCCGCAACACGTTACCCACCATCATCCCGCAACAAGCAACCCACCATCATCCCGCAACACGCTACCCACCATCATCCCGCAACACGCTACCCACCATCATCCCGCAACAAGCAACCCACCATCATCCCGCAACACGCTACCCACCATCATCCCGCAACAAGCAACCCACCATCATCCCGCAACACGCTACCCACCATCATCCCGCAACACGCAACCCACCATCATCCCGCAACACGCAACCCACCATCATCCCGCAACACGCAACCCACCATCATCCCGCAACAAGCAACCCACCATCATCCCGCAACACGCTACCCACCATCATCCCGCAACAAGCAACCCACCATCATCCCGCAACACGCTACCCCCCATCATCCCGCAACAAGCTACCCACCATCAACCCGCAACACGCTACACCCCATCATCCCGCAACATGCTACCCACCACCATCCCACAACACGCTACCCACCACCATCCTGCAACAAGCTACCCACCACCATCCCGCAACACGCTACCCACCATCATCACGCAACACGCTACCCACCACCATCCCACAACACGCTACCCACCACCATCCTGCAACAAGCTACCCACCACCATCCCGCAACACGCTACCCGCCATCATCCCGCAACACGCTACCCACCACCATCCCACAACATGCTTCCCACCACCATCCCGCAACACGCTACCCACGATCATCCCGCAACACGCTACCCACCACCATCCTGCAACAAGCTACTCACCACCATCCCGCAACACGCTACCCACCATCATCCCGCAACACGCTACCCACCATCATCCCGCAACACGCTACCCACCACCATCCCACAAAACGCTACCCACCACCATCCCGCAACACGCTACCCACCACCATCCCGCAACAATCTACCCACCATCATCCCGCAACAAGCAACCCACCATCACCCCGCAACACGCTACCCACCACCATCCCGCAACACGATACCCACCATCATCCCGCAACAAGCAACCCACCATCACCCCGCAACACGCTACCCACCACCATCCCGCAACACACTACCCACCATCATCCCGCAACAAGCAACCCACCATCATCCCGCAACACGCTACCCACCATCATCCCGCAACACGCTACCCACCACCATCCCGCAACACACTACCCACCATCACCCCGCAACACGCTACCCACCACCATCCCGCAACACGCTACCCACCATCACCCCGCAACACACTACCCACCATCATCCCGCAACAAGCAACCCACCATCATCCCGCAACACGCTACCCACCATCATCCCGCTACAAGCAACCCACCATCATCCCGCAAAACGCTACCCACCATCATCCCGCAACACGCTACCCACCACCATCCCGCAACAAGCAACCCACCACCATCCCGCAACACACTACCCACCATCATCCAGCAACACGCTACCCACCACCATCCCGCAACACGCTACCCACCACCATCCCGCAACACACTACCCACCATCATCCAGCAACAAGCAACCCACCACCATCCCGCAACACGCTACCCACCACCATCCCGCAACACACTACCCACCATCATCCCGCAACACGCAACCCACCATCATCCCGCAACACGCAACCCACCATCATCCCGCAACACGCTACCCACCATCATCCCGCAACAAGCAACCCACCATCATCCCGCAACACACTACCCACCATCATCCCGCAACACGCTACCCACCATCATCCCGCAACATGATACCCACCACCATCCCGCAACACGCTACCCACCACCATCCCGCAACAAGCTACCCACCATCATCCCGCAACAAGCAACCCACCATCACCCCGCAACACGCTACCCACCATCTCGCAACACACTACCCACCATCATCCCGCAACACGCTACCCACCACCATCCCGCAACACACTACCCACCATCATCCCGCAACAAGCAACCCACCACCATCCCGCAACACACTACCCACCATCATCCTGCAACACGCTACCCACCACCATCCCGCAACACACTACCCACCATCATACCGCAACACACTACCCACCACCATCCCGCAACACGTTACCCACCATCATCCCGCAACAAGCAACCCACCATCATCCCGCAACACGCTACCCACCATCATCCCGCAACACGCTACCCACCATCATCCCGCAACACGCTACCCACCATCATCCCGCAACACGCTACCCACCATCATCCCGCAACACGCAACCCACCATCATCCCGCAACACGCAACCCACCATCATCCCGCAACACGCAACCCACCATCATCCCGCAACAAGCAACCCACCATCATCCCGCAACACGCTACCCACCACCATCCCGCAACACACTACCCACCATCATCCCGCAACAAGCAACCCACCATCATCCAGCAACACGCTACCCCCCAGCATCCCGCAAGAAGCTACCCACCATCATCCCGCAACACGCTACACTCCATCATCCCGCAACACGCTACCCACCACCATCCCACAACACGCTACCCACCACCATCCTGCAACAAGCTACCCACCACCATCCCGCAACACGCTACCCACCATCATCCCACAACACGCTACCCACCACCATCCTGCAACAAGCTACCCACCACCATCGCGCAACACGCTACCCACCATCATCCCGCAACACGCTACCCACCACCATCCCACAACATGCTTCCCACCACCATCCCGCAACACGCTACCCACGATCATCCCGCAACACGATACCCATCACCATCCTGCAACAAGCTACTCACCACCATCCCGCAACACGCTACCCACCATCATCCTGCAACAAGCAACCCACCATCATCCCGCAACACGCTACCCACCATCATCCCGCAACACGCTACCCACCACCATCCCACAACACGCTACCCACCACCATCCCGCAAGACGCTACCCACCACCATCCCGCAACACGCTACCCACCACCATCCCGCAACACACTACCCACCACCATCCCGCTACAAGCTACCCACCATCATCCCGCAACACGCGACCCACCACCATCCCGCAACAAGCTACCCACCACCATCCCGCAACACGCGACCCACCACCATCCCGCAACACGCTACCCACCACCATCCCGCAACAAGCTACCCACCACCATCCCACAACAAGCAACCCACCATCATCCCGCAACACGCTACCCACCATCATCCAGCAACACGCTACCCACCACCATCCCGCAACACACTACCCACCACCATCCCGCAACACGCTACCCACCATCATCCCGCAACACGCTACCCACCATCATCCCGCTACAAGCAACCCACCATCATCCCGCAACAAGCAACCCACCATCACCCCGCAACACGCTACCCACCATCACCCCGCAACACACTACCCACCATCATCCCGCAACAAGCAACCCACCATCATCCCGCAACACGCTACCCACCATCATCCCGCAACACGCTACCCACCATCATCCCGCTACAAGCAACCCACCACCATCCCGCAACAAGCAACCAACCACCATCCCGCAACACACTACCCACCATCATCCCGCTACAAGCAACCCACCATCATCCCGCAACACACTACCCACCATCATCCCGCTACAAGCAACCCACCACCATCCCGCTACAAGCTACCCACCATCATCCCGCAACACACTACCCACCATCATCCAGCAACACGCTACCCACCACCATCCGGCAACACGCTACCCACCACCATCCCGCAACACACTACCCACCATCATCCAGCAACAAGCAACCCACCATCATCCCGCAACAAGCAACCCACCATCATCCCGCAACACACTACCCACCATCATCCCGCAACACGCTACCCACCATCATCCCGCAACACACTACCCACCATCATCCCGCAACACGCTACCCACCACCATCCCGCAACACACTACCCACCATCATCCCGCAACACGCTACCCACCATCATCCTGCAACACGCTACCCACCACCATCCCGCAACACGCAACCCACCATCATCCCGCAACACGCAACCCACCATCATCCCGCAACACGCAACCCACCATCATCCCGCAGCACGCAACCCACCATCATCCCGCAACACGCTACCCACCATCATCCCGCAACAAGCAACCCACCATCATCCCGCAACACACTACCCACCATCATCCCGCAACACGCTACCCAACATCATCCCGCAACATGATACCCACCACCATCCCGCAACACGCTACCCACCACCATCCTGCAACAAGCTACCCACCATCATCCCGCAACAAGCAACCCACCATCACCCCGCAACACGCTACCCACCATCTCGCAACACACTACCCACCATCATCCCGCAACACGCTACCCACCACCATCCCGCAACACACTACCCACCATCATCCCGCAACAAGCAACCCACCACCATCCCGGAACACACTACCCACCATCATCCCGCAACAAGCTACCCACCATCATCCCGCTACAAGCAACCCACCACCATCCCGCAACACACTACCCACCATCATCCCGCAACAAGTAACCCACCACCATCCCGCAACACACTACCCACCATCATCCCGCAACAAGCTACCCACCATCATCCCGCTACAAGCAACCCACCACCATCCCGCAACACGCTACCCACCACCATCCCGCAACACGCTACCCACCACCATCCCGCAACACACTACCCACCATCATCCTGCAACACGCTACCCACCACCATCCCGCAACACACTACCCACCACCATCCCGCAACACAATACCCACCATCATCCTGCAACACGCTACCCACCACCATCCCGCAACACACTACCCACCACCATCCCGCAACACGCTACCCACCATCATCCCGCAACCCGCTACCCACCACCATCCCGCAACACGCTACCCACCACCATCCCGCAACACACTACCCACCATCATCCCGCAACAAGCAACCCACCACCATCCCGCAACACACTACCCACCATCATCCTGCAACAAGCTACCCACCATCATCCCGCTACAAGCAACCCACCATCATCCCGCAACACGCAACCCACCACCATCCCGCAACACGCTACCCACCACCATCCCGCAACACACTACCCACCATCATCCTGCAACACGCTACCCACCACCATCCCGCAACACACTACCCACCACCATCCCGCAACACACTACCCACCACCATCCCGCAACACGCTAACCCCACCATCCTGCAACACACTACCCACCATCATCCTGCAACACGCTACCCACCACCATCCCGCAACACACTACCCACCACCATCCCGCAACACACTACCCACCATCATCCTGCAACACACTACCCACCACCATCCCGCAACACACTACCCACCATCATCCCGCAACACACTACCCACCATCATCCTGCAACACACTACCCACCACCATCCCGCAACACGCTACCCACCACCATCCTGCAACACGCTACCCCCACCATCCCGCAACAAGCAACCCACCACCATCCCGCAACACACTACCCACCATCATCCTGCAACAAGCTACCCACCATCATCCCGCAACACGCTACCCACCACCATCCCGCAACAAGCTACCCACCATCATCCCGCAACACGCTACCCACCATCATCCCGCAACAAGCAACCCACCATCACCCCGCAACACGCTACCCACCATCATCCCGCAACTCGCTACCCACCATCATCCCGCAACACGTTACCCACCATCATCCCGCAACAAGCAACCCACCATCATCCCGCAACACGCTACCCACCATCATCCCGCAACACACTCCCCTCCATCATCCCGCAACAAGCTACCTGCCATCATCCCGCAACAAGCAACCCACCATCATCCCGCAACACGCTACCCACCATCATCCCGCAACACGCTACCACCATCATCCCGCAACACACAACCCACCATCATCCAGCAACAAGCAACCCACCATCATCCCGCAACACGCTACCCACCATCATCCCGCAACACGTTACCCACCACCATCCCGCAACACGCTACCCACCACCATCCCGCAACAAGCAACCCACCACCATCCCACAACACGTTACCCACCATCATCCCGCAACAAGCAACCCACCATCATCCCGCAACACGCTACCCACCATCATCCCGCAACACGCTACCCACCACCATCCCGCAACAAGCAACCCACCATCATCCCGCAACACGCTACCCACCATCATCCCGCAACACGTTACCCACCATCATCCCGCAACAAGCAACCCACCATCATCCCGCAACACGCTACCCACCATCATCCCGCAACACGCTACCCACCATTATCCCGCAACAAGCAACCCACCATCATCCCGCAACACGCTACCCACCATCATCCCGCAACAAGCAACCCACCATCATCCCGCAACACGCTACCCACCATCATCCCGCAACACGCAACCCACCATCATCTCGCAACACGCAACCCACCATCATCCCGCAACACGCAACCCACCATCATCCCGCAACAAGCAACCCACCATCATCCCGCAACACGCTACCCACCATCATCCCGCAACAAGCAACCCACCATCATCCCGCAACACGCTACCCCCCATCATCCCGCAACAAGCTACCCACCATCAACCCGCAACACGCTACACCCCATCATCCCGCAACACGCTACCCACCACCATCCCACAACACGCTACCCACCACCATCCTGCAACAAGCTACCCGCCACCATCCCGCAACACGCTACCCACCATCATCACGCAACACGCTACCCACCACCATCCCACAACACGCTACCCACCACCATCCTGCAACAAGCTACCCACCACCATCCCGCAACACGCTACCCGCCATCATCCCGCAACACGCTACCCACCACCATCCCACAACATGCTTCCCACCACCATCCCGCAACACGCTACCCACGATCATCCCGCAACACGCTACTCACCACCATCCCGCAACACGCTACCCACCATCATCCCGCAACACGCTACCCACCATCATCCCGCAACACGCTACCCACCACCATCCCACAAAACGCTACCCACCACCATCCCGCAACAATCTACCCACCATCATCCCGCAACAAGCAACCCACCATCACCCCGCAACACGCTACCCACCACCATCCCGCAACACGATACCCACCATCATCCCGCAACAAGCAACCCACCATCACCCCGCAACACGCTACCCACCATCATCCCGCAACACACTACCCACCATCATCCCGCAACAAGCAACCCACCATCATCCCGCAACACGCTACCCACGATCATCCCGCAACACGCTACCCACCACCATCCTGCAACAAGCTACTCACCACCATCCCGCAACACGCTACCCACCATCATCCCGCAACACGCTACCCACCATCATCCCGCAACACGCTACCCACCACCATCCCACAAAACGCTACCCACCACCATCCCGCAACAATCTACCCACCATCATCCCGCAACAAGCAACCCACCATCACCCCGCAACACGCTACCCACCACCATCCCGCAACACGATACCCACCATCATCCCGAAACAAGCAACCCACCATCACCCCGCAACACGCTACCCACCACCATCACGCAACACACTACCCACCATCATCCCGCAACAAGCAACCCACCATCATCCCGCAACACGCTACCCACCATCATCCCGCAACACGCTACCCACCACCATCCCGCAACACACTACCCACCATCACCCCGCAACACGCTACCCACCACCATCCCGCAACACGCTACCCACCATCACCCCGCAACACACTACCCACCATCATCCTGCTACAAGCAACCGACCATCATCCCGCAAAACGCTACCCACCATCATCCCGCAACACGCTACCCACCACCATCCCGCAACAAGCAACCCACCACCATCCCGCAACACACTACCCACCATCATCCAGCAACACGCTACCCACCACCATCCCGCAACACGCTACCCACCACCATCCCGCAACACACTACCCACCATCATCCAGCAACAAGCAACCCACCACCATCCCGCAACACGCTACCCACCACCATCCCGCAACACACTACCCACCATCATCCCGCAACACGCAACCCACCATCATCCCGCAACACGCAACCCACCATCATCCGGCAACACGCCTGCCACCATCATCCCGCAACAAGCAACCCACCATCATCCCGCAACACACTACCCACCATCATCCCGCAACACGCTACCCACCATCATCCCGCAACATGATACCCACCACCATCCCGCAACAAGCAACCCACCACCATCCCGCAACACACTACCCACCATCATGCTGCAACACGCTACCCACCACCATCCCGCAACACACTACCCACCGTTATCCCGCAACACACTACCCACCACCATCCCGCAACACGTTACCCACCATCATCCCGCAACAAGCAACCCACCATCATCCCGCAACACGCTACCCACCATCATCCCGCAACACGCTACCCACCATCATCCCGCAACACGCTACCCACCATCATCCCGCAACAAGCAACCCACCATCATCCCGCAACACACTACCCACCATCATCCCGCAACAAGCAACCCACCATCATCCCGCAACAAGCAACCCACCATCACCCCGCAACACGCTACCCACCACCATCCCGCAACACACTACCCACCACCATCCCGCAACACACTACCCACCGTTATCCCGCAACACACTACCCACCACCATCCCGCAACACGTTACCCACCATCATCCCGCAACAAGCAACCCACCATCATCCCGCAACACGCTACCCACCATCATCCCGCAACACGCTACCCACCATCATCCCGCAACACGCTACCCACCATCATCCCGCAACACGCTACCCACCATCATCCCGCAACACGCAACCCACCATCATCCCGCAACACGCAACCCACCATCATCCCGCAACACGCAACCCACCATCATCCCGCAACAAGCAACCCACCATCAACCCGCAACACGCTACCCACCATCATCCCGCAACAAGCAACCCACCATCATCCCGCAACACACTACCCACCATCATCCCGCAACAAGCAACCCACCATCATCCCGCAACAAGCAACCCACCATCACCCCGCAACACGCTACCCACCACCATCCCGCAACACACTACCCACCATCATCCCGCAACAAGCAACCCACCATCATCCCGCAACACGCTACCCACCATCATCCCGCAACAAGCAACCCACCATCACCCCGCAACACGCTACCCACCACCATCCCGCAACACACTACCCACCATCATCCCGCAACAAGCAACCCACCATCATCCCGCAACACGCTACCCACCATCATCCCGCAACACGCTACCCACCATCATCCCGCAACACGCTACCCACCACCATCCCGCAACACACTACCCACCATCACCCCGCAACACGCTACCCACCACCATCCCGCAACACGCTACCCACCATCACCCCGCAACACACTACACACCATCATCCCGCAACAAGCAACCCACCATCATCCCGCAACACGCTACCCACCATCATCCCGCTACAAGCAACCCACCATCATCCCGCAAAACGCTACCCACCATCATCCCGCAACACGCTACCCACCACCATCCCGCAACAAGCAACCCACCACCATCCCGCAACACACTACCCACCATCATCCAGCAACACGCTACCCACCACCATCCCGCAACACGCTACCCACCACCATCCCGCAACACACTACCCACCATCATCCAGCAACAAGCAACCCACCACCATCCCGCAACACGCTACCCACCACCATCCCGCAACACACTACCCACCATCATCCCGCTACACGCAACCCACCATCATCCCGCAACACGCAACCCACCATCATCCCGCAACACGCTACCCACCATCATCCCGCAACAAGCAACCCACCATCATCCCGCAACACACTACCCACCATCATCCCGCAACAAGCAACCCACCATCATCCCGCAACACGCTACCCACCATCATCCCGCAACACGCTACCCACCATCATCCCGCAACAAGCAACCCACCATCATCCCGCAACACACTACCCACCATCATCCCGCAACACGCTACCCACCACCATCCCGCAACACGCTACCCACCACCATCCCGCAACACACTACCCACCATCATCCCGCTACACGCAACCCACCATCATCCCGCAACACGCAACCCACCATCATCCCGCAACACGCTACCCACCATCATCCCGCAACAAGCAACCCACCATCATCCCGCAACACACTACCCACCATCATCCCGCAACACGCTACCCACCATCATCCCGCAACAAGCAACCCACCATCATCCCGCAACACGCTACCCACCATCATCCCGCAACATGATACCCACCACCATCCCGCAACAAGCAACCCACCACCATCCCGCAACACACTACCCACCATCATGCTGCAACACGCTACCCACCACCATCCCGCAACACACTACCCACCGTCATCCCGCAACACACTACCCACCACCATCCCGCAACACGTTACCCACCATCATCCCGCAACAAGCAACCCACCATCATCCCACAACACGCTACCCACCATCATCCCGCAACACGCTACCCACCATCATCCCGCAACACGCTACCCACCATCATCCCGCAACACGCTACCCACCATCATCCCGCAACACGCAACCCACCATCATCCCGCAACACGCAACCCACCATCATCCCGCAACACGCAACCCACCATCATCCCGCAACAAGCAAGCCACCATCAACCCGCAACACGCTACCCACCATCATCCCGCAACAAGCAACCCACCATCATCCCGCAACACACTACCCACCATCATCCCGCAACAAGCAACCCACCATCATCCAGCAACACGCTACACTCCATCATCCCGCAACACGCTACCCACCACCATCCCACAACACGCTACCCACCACCATCCTGCAACAAGCTACCCACCACCATCCCGCAACACGCTACCCACCATCATCCCGCAACACGCTACCCACCACCATCCCACAACACGCTACCCACCACCATCCTGCAACAAGCTACCCACCACCATCCCGCAACACGCTACCCACCATCATCCCGCAACACGCTACCCACCACCATCCCACAACATGCTTCCCACCACCATCCCGCAACACGCTACCCACCATCATCCCGCAACAAGCAACCCACCATCATCCCGCAACACGCTACCCACCATCATCCCGCAACACGCTACCCACCACCATCCCGCAACACGCTACCCACCACCATCTCGCAAGACGCTACCCACCACCATCCCGCAACACACTACCCACCACCATCCCGCAACACACTACCCACCATCATCCCGCTACAAGCTACCCACCATCATCCCGCAACACGCTACCCACCACCATCCCGCAACACGCTACCCACCACCATCCCGCAACAAGCTACCCACCACCATCCCGCAACACACTACCCACCACCATCCCGCAACACACTACCCACCATCATCCCGCAACAAGCAACCCACCACCATCCCGCAACAAGCAACCCACCACCATCCCGCAACACACTACCCACCACCATCCCGCAACACACTACCCACCATCATCCCGCTACAAGCAACCCACCATCATCCCGCAACACACTACCCACCATCATCCCGCTACAAGCAACCCACCACCATCCCGCTACAAGCTACCCACCATCATCCCGCAACACACTACCCACCATCATCCAGCAACACGCTACCCACCACCATCCGGCAACACGCTACCCACCACCATCCCGCAACACACTACCCACCATCATCCAGCAACAAGCAACCCACCATCATCCTGCAACACGCTACCCACCATCATCCCGCAACAAGCAACCCACCATCATCCCGCAACACGCTACCCACCACCATCCCGCAACACACTACCCACCATCATCCCGCAACACGCTACCCACCATCATCCTGCAACACGCTACCCACCACCATCCCGCAACACGCAACCCACCATCATCCCGCAACACGCAACCCACCATCATCCCGCAACACGCAACCCACTATCATCCCGCAACACACTACCCACCATCATCCCGCAACAAGCAACCCACCATCATCCCGCAACACGCTACCCACCATCATCCCGCAACAAGCAACCCACCATCATCCCGCAACACACTACCCACCATCATCCCGCAACACGCTACCCAACATCATCCCGCAACATGATACCCACCACCATCCCGCAACACGCTACCCACCACCATCCCGCAACAAGCTACCCACCATCATCCCGCAACAAGCAACCCACCATCACCCCGCAACACGCTACCCACCATCTCGCAACACACTACCCACCATCATCCCGCAACACGCTACCCACCACCATCCCGCAACACACTATCCACCATCATCCCGCAACAAGCTACCCACCATCATCCCGCTACAAGCAACCCACCACCATCCCGCAACACGCTACCCACCACCATCCCGCAACACGCTACCCACCACCATCCCGCAACACACTACCCACCATCATCCTGAAACACGCTACCCACCACCATCCCGCAACACACTACCCACCACCGTCCCGCAACACGCTACCCACCACCATCCCGCAACAAGCAACCCACCACCATCCCGCAACACGCTACCCACCACCATCCCGCAACACACTACCCACCACCATCCCGCAACACACTACCCACCAACATCCCGCAACACACTACCCACCAACATCCCGCAACACACTACCCACCATCATCCTGCAACACACTACCCACCATCATCCTGCAACACGCTACCCCCACCATCCCGCAACAAGCAACCCACCACCATCCCGCAACACATTACCCACCACCATCCCGCAACACGCTACCCACCACCATCCCGCAACACGCTACCCACCACCATCCCGCAACACACTACCCACCACCATCCCGCAACACACTACCCACCAACATCCCGCAACACACTACCCACCATCATCCCGCTACAAGCAACCCACCATCATCCCGCAACACACTACCCACCATCATCCCGCTACAAGCAACCCACCACCATCCCGCTACAAGCTACCCACCATCATCCCGCAACACACTACCCACCATCATCCAGCAACACGCTACCCACCACCATCCGGCAACACGCTACCCACCACCATCCCGCAACACACTACCCACCATCATCCAGCAACAAGCAACCCACCATCATCCTGCAACACGCTACCCACCATCATCCCGCAACAAGCAACCCACCATCATCCCGCAACACGCTACCCACCACCATCCCGCAACACACTACCCACCATCATCCCGCAACACGCTACCCACCATCATCCTGCAACACGCTACCCACCACCATCCCGCAACACGCAACCCACCATCATCCCGCAACACGCAACCCACCATCATCCCGCAACACGCAACCCACCATCATCCCGCAACACACTACCCACCATGATCCCGCAACAAGCAACCCACCATCATCCCGCAACACGCTACCCACCATCATCCCGCAACAAGCAACCCACCATCATCCCGCAACACACTACCCACCATCATCCCGCAACACGCTACCCAACATCATCCCGCAACATGATACCCACCACCATCCCGCAACACGCTACCCACCACCATCCCGCAACAAGCTACCCACCATCATCCCGCAACAAGCAACCCACCATCACCCCGCAACACGCTACCCACCATCTCGCAACACACTACCCACCATCATCCCGCAACACGCTACCCACCACCATCTCGCAACACACTATCCACCATCATCCCGCAACAAGCTACCCACCATCATCCCGCTACAAGCAACCCACCACCATCCCGCAACACGCTACCCACCACCATCCCGCAACACGCTACCCACCACCATCCCGCAACACACTACCCACCATCATCCTGCAACACGCTACCCACCACCATCCCGCAACACACTACCCACCACCGTCCCGCAACACGCTACCCACCACCATCCCGCAACAAGCAACCCACCACCATCCCGCAACACGCTACCCACCACCATCCCGCAACACACTACCCACCACCATCCCGCAACACACTACCCACCAACATCCCGCAACACACTACCCACCAACATCCCGCAACACACTACCCACCATCATCCTGCAACACACTACCCACCATCATCCTGCAACACGCTACCCCCACCATCCCGCAACAAGCAACCCACCACCATCCCGCAACACACTACCCACCACCATCCCGCAACACGCTACCCACCACCATCCCGCAACACGCTACCCACCACCATCCCGCAACACACTACCCACCACCATCCCGCAACACACTACCCACCAACATCCCGCAACACACTACCCACTATCATCCTGCAACACGCTACCCACCACCATCCCGCAACACACTACCCACCATCATCCTGCAACACGCTACCCCCACCATCCCGCAACAAGCAACCCACCACCATCCCGCAACAAGCAACCCACCACCATCCCGCAACACGCAACCCACCACCATCCCGCAACACGCAACCCACCACCATCCCGCAACACACTACCCACCATCATCCTGCAACACGCTACCCACCACCATCCCGCAACACACTACCCACCACCATCCCGCAACACGCTACCCACCACCATCCCGCAACACGCTACCCCCACCATCCCGCAACAAGCAACCCACCACCATCCCGCAACACGCTACCCACCACCATCCCGCAACACACTACCCACCACCATCCCGCAACAAGCAACCCACCATCATCCCGCAACACGCTACCCACCACCATCCCGCAACAAGCAACTCACCATCATCCCGCAACACACTACCCACCACCATCCCGCAACACGCTACCCACCACCATCCCGCAACAAGCAACCCACCACCATCCCGCAACACGCTACCCACCACCATCCCGCAACACGCTACCCACCACCATCCCGCAACACACTACCCACCATCATCCCGCAACACGCTACCCACCAACATCCCGCAACACGCTACCCCCACCATCCCGCAACAAGCAACCCACCACCATCCCGCAACACACTACCCACCATCATCCCGCAACACGCTACCCACCACCATCCCGCAACACGCTACCCACCACCATCCCGCAACACACTACCCACCATCATCCCGCAACACGCTACCCACCACCATCCCGCAACACGCTACCCCCACCATCCCGCAACAAGCAACCCACCACCATCCCGCAACACACTACCCACCACCATCCCGCAACAAGCAACCCACCACCATCCCGCAACACGCAACCCACCATCATCCCGCAACACGCTACCCACCACCATCCCGCAACACGCTACCCCCACCATCCCGCAACAAGCAACCCACCACCATCCCGCAACACACTACCCACCATCATCCCGCAACACACTACCCACCATCATCCCGCAACACACTACCCACCATCATCCCGCAACACGCTACCCACCACCATCCCGCAACACGCTACCCACCACCATCCCGCAACACACTACCCACCATCATCCCGCAACACGCTACCCACCACCATCCCGCAACACGCTACCCCCACCATCCCGCAACAAGCAACCCACCATCATCCCGCAACACGCTACCCACCACCATCCCGCAACACGCAACCCACCACCATCCCGCAACACACTACCCACCATCATCCCGCAACACGCTACCCACCACCATCCCGCAACACACTACCCACACCATCCCGCAACACACTACCCACCATCATCCTGCAACACACTACCCACCATCATCCCGCAACACACTACCCACCATCATCCCGCAACACACTACCCACCATCATCCCGCAACAAGCTACCCACCATCATCCTGCAACACACTACCCACCATCATCCCGCAACACGCTACCCACCATCATCCCGCAACACGCTACCCACCACCATCCCGCAACAAGCTACCCACCATCATCCCGCAACAAGCTACCCACCATCATGTAGAGGAAAGGATGGCGAGGATGATCCTGGATAAGAGCAAAAGTAACAGGGTAGTTATTATGGGAGACTTTAACTTTCCAAATATTGACTGGAAAAGATATAGTTCGAGTACATTAGATGAGTCGTTTTTTGAACAGTGTGTGCAGGAGGGTTTCCTGACACAATATGTTGACAGGCCAACAAGAGGCGAGGCCACGTTAGATTTTGTTTTGGGTAATGAACCAGGCCAGGTGTTGGATTTGGAGGTAGGAGAGCACTTTGGGGACAGTGACCACAATTCGGTGACGTTTACGTTAATGATGGAAAGGGATAAGTATACACCGCAGGGCAAGGGTTAAAAGCTGGGGGAAGGGCAATTATGATGCCATTAGACGTGACTTGAGGGGGATAAGGTGGAGAAGTAAGCTGCAAGTGTTGGGCACACTGGATAAGTGGAGCTTGTTCAAGGATCAGCTACTGTGTGTTCTTGATAAGTATGTACCGGTCAGGCAGGGAGGAAGGCATCGAGCGAGGGAACCGTGGTTTACCAAAGAAGTGGAATCTCTTGTTAAGAGGAAGAAGGAGGCCTATGTGAAGATGAGGTGTGAAGTTTCAGTTGGGGCGATGGATAGTTACAAGGTAGCGAGGAAGGATCTAAAGAGAGAGCTAAGACGAGCAAGGAGGGGACATGAGAAGTATCTGGCAGGAAGGATCAAGGAAAACCCAAAAGCTTTCTATAGGTATGTCAGGAATAAGCGAATGACTAGGGAAAGAGTAGGACCAGTCGAGGACAGGGATGGGAAGTGTGGAGTCTGAAGAGATAGGCGAGATACTAAATTAATATTTTTCGTCAGTATTCACTCAGGAAAAAGATAATGTTGTGTAGGAGAATGCTGAGACCCAGGCTAATAGAATAGATGGTATTGAGGTACGTAGGGAAGAGGTGTTGGCAATTCTGGACAGGCTGAAAATAGATAAGTCCCCGGGGCCTGATGGGATTTATCCGAGGATTCTCTGGGAGGCCAGGGAAGAGATTGCTGGACCTTTGGCGTTGATTTTTATGTCATCATTGGCTACATGAATAGTGCCAGAGGACTGGAGGATAGCAAATGTGGTCCCTTTGTTCAACAAGGGGAGCAGAGACAACCCAGGCAACTATAGACCGGTTAGTCTCACGTCTGTAGTGGGTAAAGTCTTGGAGGGGATTATAAGAGACAAGATTTATAATCATCTAGATAGGAATAATATGATCAGGGATAGTCAGCATGGCTTTGTGAAGGGTAGGTCATGCCTCACAAACCTTATCGAGCCCTTTGAGAAGGTGATTGAACAGGTAGATGAGGGTAGAGCAGTTGATGTGGTGTATATGGATTTCAGTAAAGCGTTTGATAAGGTTCCCTACGGTAGGCTATTGCAGAAAATACGGAGGCTGGGGATTGAGGGAGATTTAGAGATGTGGATCAGAGATTGGCTAGCTGAAAGAAGACAGAGGGTGGTGGTTGATGGGAAATGTTCAGAATGGAGTTCAGTTACAAGTGGCGTACCACAAGGATCTGTTCTGGGGCCGTTGCTGTTTGTCATTTTTATCAATGACCTAGAGGAAGGCGCAGAGGGGTGGGTGAGTAAATTTGCAGACGACACTAAAGTCGGTGGTGTTGTCGACAGTGTTGGAAGGATGTAGCAGGTTACAGAGGGATATAGATAAGCTGCAGAGCTGGGCTGAGAGGTGGCAAATGGAGTTTAATGTAGAGAAGTGTGAGGTGATTCACTTTGGAAGGAATAACAGGAATGCGGAATATTTGGGTAATGGTAAAGTTCTTGGAAGTGTGGATGAGCAGAGGGATCTAGGTGTCCATGTACATAGATCCCTGAAAGTTGCCACCCAGGTTGATAGGGTTGTGAAGAAGGCCTATGGAGTGTTGGCCTTTATTGGTAGAGGGATTGAGTTCCGGAGTCGGGAGGTCATGTTGCAGCTGTACAAAACTCTGGTGCGGCCGCATTTGGAGTATTGCGTACAGTTCTGGTCACCGCATTATCGGAAGGACGTGGAGGCTTTGGAGCCGGTGCAGAGGAGATTTACCAGGATGTTGCCTGGTATGGAGGGAAAATCTTATGAGGAAAGGCTGATGGACTTGAGGTTGTTTTCGTTGGAGAGAAGAAGGTTAAGAGGAGACTTAATAGAGGCATACAAAATGATGAGGGGGTTAGATAGGGTGGACAGTGAGAGCCTTCTCCCACGGATGGATATGGCTGGCACGAGGGGACATAGCTTTAAACTGAGGGGTAATAGATATAGGACAGAGGTCAGAGGTAGGTTCTTTACGCAAAGAGTAGTGAGGCCGTGGAATGCCCTACCTGCTACAGTAGTGAACTCACCAACATTGAGGGCATTTAAAAGTTTATTGGATAAACATATGGATGATAATGGCATAGTCTTGGTTCGATGGCTTTTGTTTCGGTGCAACATCGTGGGCCGAAGGGCCTGTACTGCGCTGTATCGTTCTATGTTCTATGAGTCTCCTGCAGCATTGCTACACCGGGCTTCAAATTTTAAGATGCGCAAGCACCCTTGACCTCTTGACTGGGCCTCCCAAAGCCCTCACGTTCCACGTGACTATCCTAACTGGGGGTCTCTCACCCCCCCCCTTCTTATCCACCATCATCATACCACCGGGCCCTGTCCCAAGAGCCTGACCCGTCCCTTTCCATTATTAACATCAAACCCCCCTCCAACTCCCAGAATCCCCTCCTGCAGTTCCCCTTGAAAAAAATCTCACCCAGTATCGAAACCTGCTAACCAGGCTCCAATGTCCGCAGCCCTCCTCTCACCTCACCTCTGTTCACTAGCCGACTTTAGTTAGCTAATGCGGGTAGTCCCCCTCTCCCCCAAAAGGCATACTGTCCCGTCCCACCCAGTCCTAGACGAAAAAGAAAAACAATCTAATTGCAATTCAATAAAATAACATATAGCCGTTGCAACAAAAAAAGGAACAAAAATGCCAATCACACCAAACAAAACCTTAACCTCTGTAACAATGTGAAGTCAAGTAAGTGTAAGCACAGGTCAATGAAAAGAAAGTTATAACATTCATACATTTTCCAGCTCCCCAATCACAGTCCATGATCGCTCTTCCAGCTCCACTCCTCACTTCTGTCCCAAGCCTTCTGGCTTCATGAACGGCCCAGTCACCTCCACCGTTTCAAAATAAAAATCTTTGCCGTTGTCCGTCACCCTCAGCCTTGCCGGGTGTACCACACCAAATCGCAGTCCCTTGTTGTACAGTGCCGTCTTCACTCGGCTGAACGCCGCTCGTCTCTTCGCCAACTCCACCGTCAAGTCCTGGTAAATCCGAACTCTAGCACCATCCCACTGCACCTCCCGCTTCTGCTCTGCCCAGTTTTAAAAAAATATATATTTATTAAAGTTTTTTAACACAATTTTTCACCCTTACAAACAATAACCCCCCCCCCCCCTTGTAACAAAATAGAAAGAAAACGCACATAGCAAGATATATACATGGTACAACGATATGTTATAGAGCTTTGTACACTGGCTCCCTCCCGTACATGCCAGTTTCCCAAATCTTTCATGTGTTCTCTTGCTCAAACCCCCCGTAGGCAAACCCCCCTTCCCCCCTCCCTCCCGCCCCCCCTCTTCACAGAGCATCCCCCCCCCCCCCCCCCGGGTTGCTGCTGCTGCTGTCCGATCTTCCTCTAACGCTCCGCGAGATAGTCTAGGAACGGTTGCCACCGCCTGTAGAACCCCTGCGCAGACCCTCTCAAGCCAAACTTTATCCTCTCCAGCTTAATGAACCCAGCCATGTTGTTTATCCAGGCCTCCAGGCTGGGGGGCTGCACCTCCTTCAACATTAGCAAGATCCTTCGCCGGGCTACTAGGGACGCAAAGGCCAGAATGCCGGCCTCTTTCGCCTCCTGCACTCCCTGAGCACCTTCCACATCTGTCCTCTACCCCAAAAAACCTACTCAACCTCGCCCCCGTCAAATGCGCTCTGTGAACCACCTTAAATTGTATCAGGCTGAGCCTGGCACACGAGGAGGAGGAATTAACCCTACCTAGGGCATCAGCCCATAACCCCGCCTCAATCTGCTCCCCCAGCTCCTCCTCCCATTTACCCTTCAGCTCCTCTACCAACGCTTCCCCCTCTTCTTTCATCTCCTGGTGTATTGCCGACACCTTGCCCTCCCCGACCCATACACCCGCGATCACCCTGTCTTGAATTTCCTGTGCCGGGAGCAACGGGAATTCCCTCACCTGCCGCCTCACAAACGCCCTCACCTGCATATATCTAAAAGCATTTCCCGGGGATATCTCAAACTTCTCCTCTAGTGCCCCTAGGCTCGCAAACATTCCATCAATGAACAGGTCCCCCATTCTTCTAATCCCCGCCCGATGCCAGCTCTGGAACCCCCCGTCCATCTTCCCCGGGACAAACCGCTGGTTATCCCTGATTGGGGACCACACCGAGGCTCCCAACGCTCCCCTGTGCCGTCTCCACTGGCCCCAGATCTTTAGCGTTGCCGCCACCACTGGACTCGTGGTGTACCTTGTCGGCGAGAGCGGCAGCGGTGCCGTCACCAACGCCCCCAGGCTCGTTCCTTTACAGGACGCCATCTCCATCCTCTTCCATGCCGCCCCCTCTCCCTCCATCAACCACTTGCGGATCATCGCCACATTTGCTGCCCAGTAGTAGCTCCCTAGGTTCGGCAGCACCAACCCTCCTCGGTCCCTACTGCGTTCCAGAAACTCTCTCCTTACCCTCGGGGTCCTATTCGCCCACACAAACCCCATAATACTCCTGCCTACTCTCTTAAAAAAGGCCTTGGTGATCACGGTGGGAAGGCACTGAAACATAAAAAGAAACCTCGGAAGGACCACCATTTTGACCGACTGCACTCTACCCGCTAGCGAGAGCGGTAACATGTCCCATCTTTTGAAGTCCTCCTCCATCTGCTCCACCAACCTTGTCAGATTCAGTTTATGTAGGGCCCCCAACCCCTGGCTATCTGGATCCCCAGGTACCGAAAGCTCCCCTCCGCCCTCCTCAGCGGTAGATCACCTATCCCCCTTTCTTGGTCCCCTGCCTGTACTACAAAAAGCTCACTCTTCCCTACATTGAGCTTATAGCCCCAAAAATCCCCAAACTCCCTTAGAGTCTGCATGACCTCCACCATCCCCTCCACTGGATCCGCCACATACAGCAACAGGTCATCCGCATAAAGTGACACTCGATGCTCTTCTCCCCCTTGGACCACCCCCCTCCATTTCCTAGACTCCCTCAATGATATGGCCAAGGGTTCAATCGCCAATGCAAACAGCAGGGGGGACAGGGGGCACCCCTGCCTCGTCCCACGGTACAGCCGAAAGTACTCCGACCTCCGCCGATTCGTCACTACACTCGCCACCGGGGCTCTGTAAAGGAGCTTAACCCAACTAATAAACCCTCCCCCGAACCCCAACCTACGCAGCACTTCCCAGAGGTACTCCCACTCTACTCGGTCAAAGGCCTTCTCCGCGTCCATAGCTGCCACTATCTCCGCCTCTCCCTCCACCGATGGCATCATTATCACGTTTAAGAGCCGCCGCACATTGGTGTTTTGTTGCCTGCCCTTTACAAATCCCGTCTGGTCCTCGTGAATCACCCCCGGGACACAGTCCTCAATTCTCGTAGCCAGCACTTTTGCCAGCAACTTAGCATCCACGTTGAGGAGCGAGATCGGCCTGTACGATCCACATTGCAGCTGTATAGAACCTTAGTTAGGCCACACTTGGAGTATAGTGTTCAATTCTGGTCGCCACACTACCAGAAGGATGTGGAGGCTTTAGAGAGGGTGCAGAAGAGATTTACCAGAATGTTGCCTGGTATGGAGGGCATAAGCTATGAGGAGCGATTGAATAAACTCGGTTTGTTCTCACTGGAACCTGATAGAGGTATACAAAATTATGAGGGGCATAGACAGAGTGGATAGTCAGAGGCTTTTCCCCAGGGTAGAGGGGTCAATTACTAGGGGGCATAGGTTTAAGGTGAGAGGGGCAAGGTTTAGAGTAGATGTACGAGGCAAGTTTTTTACGCAGAGGGTAGTGGGTGCCTGGAACTCGCTACCGGAGGAGGTAGTGGAAGCAGGGACGATAGGGACATTTAAGGGGCATCTTGACAAATATATGAATAGGATGGGAATAGAAGGATACGGACCCAGGAAGTGTAGAAGATTGTAGTTTAGTCGGGCAGTATGGTCGGCACGGGCTTGGAGGGCCGAAGGGCCTGTTCCTGTGCTGTACATTTCTTTGTTCTTTGTTCTTTGTGGGTCCTTGTCCCGCTTTAGGATCAAAGAAATCGTCGCCTCCGACATTGTCGGGGGCAGGGTTCCCTCCTCTCTTGCCTCATTAAAGGTCCTCACTAGTAGCGGGGCCAACAGGTCTACGTACATCCTGTAGAACTCCACCGGGAACCCGTCTGGTCCCGGGGCCTTCCCCGCCTGCATGCTCCCCAAACCCTTGCTCAGCTCCTCCAACCCAATTGGTGCCCCCAAACCAGCCACCTCTTGCTCCTCCACCCTCGGGAATCTCAATTGGTCTAGGGATCGTCTCATCCCCTCTTCCCCCGCTGGCGGCTGGGATCTGTACAGCTTCTTTAGGACTGAGTTTAGGAGGAACTTCTTCACCCAAAGGGTTGTGAATCTATGGAATTCCTTGCCCAGTGAAGCAGTAGAGGCTCCTTCATTAAATGTTTTTAAGATAAAGATGGATAGTTTTTTGAAGAATAAAGGGATTAAGGGTTCTGGTGTTCGGGCCGGAAAGTGGAGCTGAGTCCACAAAAGATCAGCCATGATCTCATTGAATGGTGGAGCAGGCTCGAGGGGCCAGATGGCCCACTCCTGCTCCTAGTTCTTATGTTCTCATAGAAGGCCTTGAATGCCTCGTTTATTTTCGTCGCACTCCGCACTGTGGCTCCCCTTCCATCCTTGACTCCCCCTATTTCCCTCGCTGCCATCCTCTTACGGAGCTGGTGTGCCAGCATCCGACTCGCCTTCTCCCCATACTCGTACGTCGCCCCCTGCGCCTTCCTCCACTGTGCCTCCGCCTTGCCCGTGGTCAACAGGTCACACTCCGTCTGGAGCCGTCGTCTTTCCCCAAGTAATCTCTCCTCCGGGGCCTCTGCGTATCTCCTGTCCACTCTTAAAATCTCCCCCACTAACCTCTCCCTTTCCATGCCCTCTATCTTCTCCCTATGAGCCCTAATGGAGATTAGCTCTCCCCTGATCACCGCCTTCAGCGCCTCCCATACCACCCCCACCTCCCCGTTGTCGTTGACCTCCAAGTACCTTTCGATGTACCCCCTCACCCTCCCACCCGCCACCTTATCTGCCAGCAGTCCCACATCCAACCGCCACAGAGGGCGTTGGTCCCTCTCCTCTCCCAACTCCAGTTCCACCCAGTGCGGGGTGTGATCTGAAACGGCTATGGCTGAATGCTCCGTTCCCTCCACTTTCGGGATCAGCGCCCTGCCCAGAACAAAAAAACCTATCCGGGAGTAGGCTTTGTGCACGTGGGAGAAAAAAGAAACTTCCCTGGCCTGCGGCCTGGCAAACCTCCACGGGTCCACGCCCCCCATCTGGTCCATAAACCCCCTAAGCACCTTGGCCGCCGCCGGCCTCTTTCCAGTCCTCGATCTGGAGCGGTCCAGTGCTGGGTCCAACACCGTATTGAAGTCCCCTCCCATTATCAGGCCTCCTACCTCCAGGTCCGGAATGCGCCCCAACATGCGCTTCATGAATCCGGCACCATCCCAGTTTGGGGCGTATACATTTACCAATACCACCCACGTCCCTTGCAACCTACCGCTCACCATCACATATCTCCCTCCATTGTCCGCTACAATAGTCTTGGCCTCAAACGACACCCGCTTCCCCACCAATAATGCCACCCCTCTATTCTTCGCGTCCAGCCCCGAATGGAATACCTGTCCTACCCACCCCTTTCTTAACCTGACCTGATCCGCCACCTTCAGATGTGTCTCTTGGAGCATGACCACGTCTGCCTTCAGTCCCTTTAAGTGCGCGAACACCCGGGCCCTCTTTACCGGCCCATTCAGGCCCCTCACATTCCACGTTACCAGCCGGATTGGGGGGGCTCCCACCGGGGGGCTCCACCCCCCCCCCCCCCCCCCGCCGACTAGCCATCTCCTTTTCTGGGCCAGTCCCGTGTCCGCGCCGCCCTCACCCTCCAGTCCCCCAGCCGGGGGACCCCCGTCCCGACCACCTCTTCTGTGTCCCATTCCCCTTTGGCCAGTGCAGCAGCAACCCTCCCCCCTCCCCTCCCCCCGCTAGACCCCTGTCTAGCTTTTTTGCTCCCCCATATCACTCCCGTAAGTCAGCTGACCCCGGCTTCCCCCGCCGTCCCATTGACATCCCCGTGTGGGAATCTCCCAATCAGTGTGCGTTCCTCCATTCCCCCTCCCGCCTTTCTTCCCTATTGCGGGAAAAACCCCGCGCTTTCCTAAGCCTACCCCGCCCCCTCTGGCGCCGCTCCTGTCGCGGCCTTGTCTATTTTCCCCCATCGCCATCCCCCTCTCTCCCCCAGCCCGTGTAACATTTCCTGCGCGTGATTAACACCCTATATACAACAACCATCAAACATCCCCCCCACCCTCACAAACCCTCAGTTTGAGTCCAACGTTTCGGTTTGAATAAAGGTCCACGCCTCTTCAGGCGTTTTGTAATAATGGTGCTGATCCTTGTATGTGACCCACAGTCGCGCTGGCTGCAGCATTCCAAATCTCACTCCTTTCCGGTGCAACACCGCCTTGGCCCAGTTGCAACCCGCTCTCCTCTTTGCAACCTCTGTGCTCCAGTCCGGGTATATTCGGATCTCCGCATTGTCCCACCTGCTGCTCCCCTCCTTCTTGGCCCATTTCAAGACCCTCTCTCTGTCCGTGAACCGGTGAAACCTCACCACAATCGCCCTTGGCAGCTCGTTAGCCTTGGGCCTCCTCGCCAGCACCCGGTGCGCCCCATCCAGCTCCAGAGGCCTCGAAGGGGCCTCCGCGCCCATCATCGACTCTAGCATCGTGCTCGCATATGCCCCGGCATCGGCCCCCTCCACCCCTTCAGGGAGACCCAGGATCCACAAGTTCTTTCTCCTCAACCTGTTCTCCAGGTCTTCGAGTCTTCCCGCCCACCTCTTGTGTAGCGCCTCATTCTGCTCCACTCTCACCGCCAGGCCCAAGACCTCGTCCTCATTCTCACTGACTTTTTTCTGCACCTCCTGGATCTTTACCTCGTGGGCCTTCTGGGTCATCCCTAGTCCTTCAATTGCCGACAACATAGGCGCCAGCATCTCCTTCCGCAGCTCCTCGAAGCAGCGCTTGCTGAACTCCTGCAGCTCCGGCCCGCACTCCGCTTTGTCCCCGGACGCCGCCATTTTGCTTTTTTTCCCTCGCTTCTCCCGCTGCTCCAATGCCGTTTTTTGGGCCGTTTCACTTCTGGTCCGGTCCATAAAAGGTGAAGGGGGACCTTGCTCTTTCCTTACCCACGGATCGTCTTCAAAAAAATTCCCATTGGGGCTCCTCTAAAGAGCCCGAAAGTCCGTGATAGCGGGAGCTGCCGAATCGTGCGGCTTAGCTCCGCATAGCCGCAACCGGAAGTCTGCTTCGCCCAGTTTAACACCTTCTCCTTCATGTGGTATTTATGGAAGCAGATAATTACTGCTCTTGGCGGCTCATTGACTTTGGGTTTCGGCCTTAACGACCGATGAGCTCAGTCCAATCTTCACCCTCCCCATCAACTCCGCCAGCCTATTAGAAAAGTACTCAGTTGGCCTTGAGCCCTCTGCACCTTCAGGCAAGCCCACAATTCTCAGATTTTGCCCCCTCGATCAGTTCTCCAAGTCCTCGAGCTTTGCTCGGAGTCCTCTGTTGACCTCCACCACCCTCCGTAGTTCGTCTCCCATCGAGGTGAGCTGGTCGCTGTGCTGCGACACGGCCTCCTCCACTTCCTTCATCTTCTCGCCCTGTTCTCTCACCTCGGCCGATGTCTTTGCCACATCCACCCTCACCGGGGCGATTGCCTCCTCCACCAATGATCTCAGTGCAACCGCCATCTCCTTCCTCAACGCCTCCATGTGCCTCGCACACTGCTTGTCCAGCTCCACAGCCATCACCTCGGTCATCCTTTCCACTGTAAGCAGTGCGACCCCACCAGGCAGTCTGGCATCCGACATCTTGTCAGCGCTTTTACTGGTCCTCTCCTTTGGCAGCGAACCCGCGTTTCCTCCCTTCTTCACAGCTGTTTTTGGCGTCCCTTCACCACTTAGTATTTTTCTCCTTCTTCAATCTCGAGATAAATCAATAATAAAATAAATACAAAGAAAATAAAGAAATTCAAAAGTCAAAGTTCAAAAAATCTCTTCTCCTGGGACCGGACTTCAAACATTTATTTTCAGCGGGGGGGGGGGGCACCCAATGTGCGCTCGTCCCTCTCTACATGTGTGCTGGATTCAGGCCTCACCTCAGGCCACGTTCCTCCCCGCCGCTTGCTTCGGGCTCGATGCCCCTGCTCCTCCGGTCATGGGGGTCCCCACTAGCTCCAAACCGGCGCCCATCCCTCAGACCCCAACGGCCGAAGAAATCCCAACCGGCAAAACCATGGGGAAACCCCCGGAAAATGCTGAAATGCCACGGACTGGCAGGAGCCTCTCTCCAGTGCGACCACTCCGCTCGCACCGCCACCGGAAGCCCAGTTTTGATCTCCTTGTAACCATATTTCTGCAATGACTCATGGGATCATATCCTTTACCTCAATTTGCGCCACCAGTTTCTCAACCTTATTTCAAATTCATGCATTAAGATACAAAGTCTTTAATCTTGCCTTTTTGGCTTTTTTAATCATCCTAACTTTTTTTGGCTCAATTGGCCTCTCACTCTGGATTGCACTGGCTACCATTTTTGCACTTTGCTGTTCTTTCTTTCGTCACTGTCCTTGTTTCTCTTTCCCTTGTCATCGAATTTAGGTTCCAATCCCTCTGCCATTCTAGTTTAAACCCTCCCCGGCCACACTAGAAGATACTTACGCGAGACATTAGCCCTGGTCCTGCCCAGTTTGTTCTGGTACCACCTCCCTGAGGACTGTCTCAACATCCGAGAAATCTGAAACCCTCCCCCTCACACCATCTCTTCAGCCATGTATTAATCTAATATATCCTGCTATATCTACTCTGACTAGCAGTGGCACTGGTAGTATTACTGAGATCACTACCTTTGAGATACTACATTTCAACTTACTTCCTATGGCAGCATGGTAGCACAGTGGTTAGCACTGTTGTTTCACAGCGCCAGGGTCCCGGGTTCGATTCCCGGCTTGGGTCACTGTCTGTGCGGAGTCTGCACGTTCTCCCTGTGTCTGCGTGGGTTTCCTCCGGGTGCTCCGATTTCCTCCCATAAGTCTTGAAAGACGTGCTGTTAGGTGATTTAGATATTCTGAATTCTCCCTCAGTGTATACGAACAGGCGCCGGAATGTGGTGACTAGGGGCTTTTCACAGTAACTTGATTGCAGTGTTAATGTAAGCCTACTTGTGGCAATAAAGATTATTATTATTAACTCCCTATATTTGACTTTTAGGACCTCATGCTATTTTTTTCCTATGTCGTTGTTACCAATGTGTACCACGACCACTGGCTGTTCACCCTCCCCCTCCAGAATGTCCTGTAGCTGCTCTGAGACCTTGATCCGAGCACCAGGGAGGCAACATACCATTCAGGAATCTCATTTACGACCAAAGAAATGCCTATCCATTCCTCTTGCAATTGAATCCCCTGTAATTATTGCATTCCCACCCCTTTTACTCCTCCCCTGTGCAGCAGAGCCAACCTTGGTGCAATTAAATTGGCTGTCGTTGCTTTCCCCAGAGAGGCCATTCCCTCCAACAGTATCCAAAGCAGTATATCTGTTTTGCAGGGGAGTGGCCACAAGAGACTTCTGCACCTCCAGCCTACTCCTCGTAGTCTCCCTCAGAGTCACCCATTACCTTTGTGCCTGTGGAGTCTTAGCCTACGGTGTGACCACATCTCTATACATGCTGTCCATGATATTTTCCACCCCACAGATGCTCCAGTGTCCTCAGCCACTGCTCTAGCTCTGAAAGCCAGGCTTCCAGGAGCTGTAATTGGAGACACTTCCTGAACACATACTGTCCCTGGGCACTGGAAATGTGCCTGGTTTCCCACGTAGAGCAGGAGGAGCACATCATGGCTCTCCTACTATGACTTACCTCTTTGGATTAAACCTCTTAAAGGACCCTTAAAATCAAATAATATCAATTACTTCAGGTTCCTTCTTCCCTTTACCTCGTTAATACAAAATATAGCCCTTACAAATTATGAATCACAAAATAAAGACTTTACAACTAGAAGCAATAATAGTAATATAAACACTCACCGTCAGTACTCACCTAATCAGCACCTTCCACTTGCCAACCATCACATTCAAATCTTGACGTCACCTCAGGAGCTCCACCTCTGGGTTGAGTGAACGTACATTGGGCTGCTCCTTTTGATGTTTTCCAACTACTCTGCTCAGCTGCTCCTCACCAGATTAGTTCTCTTGCTGACCTCTGGTGCTCTGTACTTGAAGTCCCTCTTTCCCCTTATCATCTGATTTCCATAAGACCGTACTTTTATTTTAAGGGGGGGGGGCTGTGGCATAGTGGTATTGTCACTGGACTAGTAATCCAGAGGCCCAGGATAATGATCTGGGGACATGGTTTCGAATCCCACCACAGCAGGTGATGGAATTTTAAACTGTATAAAATATCTGCAATTAAAAGTTGAATATTGAGCATTGGATTGGATTTGTTTATTGTCACGTGTACCGAGGTACAGTGAGAAGTATTTTTCCGCGAGCAGCTCAACAGATCATTAAGTACATGAAAAGAAAAGGAAATTTAAAAAAATACATAATAGGGCAACACAACATATACAATGTAACTACATAACACCGGCATCGGATGAAGCATACAGGGTGTAGTGTTAATGAGGTCAGTCCATAAGAGGGTCATTTAGGAGTCTGGTGACAGCGGGAAGAAGCTGTTTTTGAGTCTGTTCGTGCGTGTTCTCAGACTTCTGTATCTCCTGCCTGATGGAAGAAGTTGGAAGAGTGAGTAAGCCGGGTGGGAGGGATCTTTGATTATGCTGCCCGCTTTCCCCAGGCAGCGGGAGGTGTAGATGGAGTCAATGGATGGGAGGCAGGTTTGTGTGATGGACTGAGCAGTATTCACAACTCTCTGAAGTTTTGTGCGGTCCTGGGCCGAGCAGTTGCCATACCAGGCTGTGATGCAGCCCGATAGGATGCTTTCTATGGTGCATCTGTAAAAGTTGGTAAGAGTTAATGTGGACATGCCAAATTTCTTTAGTTTCCTGAGGAAGAATAGGCGCTGTTGTGCTTTCTTGGTGGTAGCGTCAACATGGGTGGACCAGGACAGATTTCTGGAGATGTGCACCCCTAGGAATTTGAAACTGCTAACCATCTCCACCTCGGCCCCGTTGATGCTGACAGGGATGTGTACATGAAACCATTAGCGATTGGCACAAAACCCCATCTGGTTCACCAATGTCCTTTAGGCAAGGACATCTGCCATGCTTACCTGGTCTGGCCTACATGTGACTCCAGACACACAGCAATGTAATTAACTCTTAATGGCCTTTGAAATGGCCGAGCAAGCCACTCAGTTGAATACAACTGCTACAAAAACACAAAAAAGGAATTTTAACCGGACGGATCACCCGGCATCGAACCATGCACCGGGAACGACAACAGCAAACCCAGCTCTGCCGACTCTGGTAAGTCCTCCTTACTAACATCTGGGGGCTTGTGCCAAAGTTGGGAGAACTGTCTAACAGACTAGTTAAGCAATAGCATGACATAGTCACACTCACAGAATCATACCTCACAGACACTGTCCCTGACACCACTATCACCATTCCTGGGTATGTCCTGTCTCACTGGCAGGGCAGACCCAGCAGAGCTGGCGGGGGGCACAGTGGGATACAGTCGGGAGGGAGTTACCCTGGGAGTCCTCAACATCGACTCTGGACCCCATGAAGTCTCACGGCTTCAGGTTAAACACGGGCAAGAAACCTCCTGCCAATTACCACGTACCGGCCACCATCAGCTGATGAATCAGTTCTCCTCCATGTTGGACACCACTTGCAGGAAGCACCGAGGGTGGCGAGGGCACAGAATATACTCTGGATGGGGGACTTCAATGTCCATCACCAAGAGTGGCTCAGTGATACCACCACAGACCGAGCTGGCCGGGTCCTAAAGGACAGAGCTGCTAGACTGGGAGTGCAGCAGGTGGTGAGGGGACCAACAAGAGGGGGAAATATACTTAACCTCATCCTCCCCAACCTGCCTGCTGCAGATGTATCTGTCCCTGACAGTATCGGTAGCAGTGACCACCCCACAGTCCTTGTGGAGACAAAGTCCCGTCTTCACATTGAGGATACCCTCCATCGTGTTGTGTGGCACTACCACCGTGCTCAATGGGATAGACTTCGAACAGATCGAGCAACTCCAGACTGGGCCTCCAGGAGGCGCTGTGGGCCATCAGCAGCAGCAGAATTGTATTCACCACAATCTGCAACCTCATGGCCCAGCATATCCCCCACTCTACCATTACCACCCAGCCAGGGGATCAACCCTGGTTCAATGACGAGAGTAGGAGAGCGTGCCAGGAGCAACACCAGGCAGATGAGAAAAATGAATGAAAAATAAAATGAAAATCGCTTATTGTCACAAGTCGGCTTCAATGAAGTTACTGTGAAAAGCCCCTAGTCGCCACATTCCGGCGCCTGTTCGGGGAGGCTGGTACAGGAATTGAATCGTGCTGCTGGCCTGCCTTGGTCTGCTTTCAAAGCCAGCGATTTATCCCTGTGCTAAACCAGCCCCTTAATGAGGTGTTAACCTGGTGAAACTACAACACAGGACTACTTGTGAGTCAAACAGCATAAGCAGCAAGTTGTAGACAGAGCTAAGCGATTTCACAATGCATCAGATCTAAGCTCTGCAGCCTTACCACATCCAGCCGTGAATGGTGGTGGACAATTAAACAACTCACTGGAGGAGGCGGCTCCACAAATATCCCCATCC